>NC_137513.1:10370000-10755000 GCF_041902795.1 Electrophorus electricus
GTCTGTTTTCTCGCCTTCTGTGTGTGTCTCTGTGTGCTGTCTCTGTGTGGTGAAGAACATTTGGCACAATGGGAACAAACATGTACATGATGATGGGAAACATGATGATTTTGCTGTTGTTGGGACACAAAATTAAAGCTCCTACACTTGCTCCTGAACATTATTTTGACAATTATGACATAACTGTGCTCCTCCACTGTAGCGTGAGGATGCAGGATGCAGGGACGAGTCGCGTAGAACAGACACATACGTTCATTCACACCGAACATAAAGACTACATAGCACATAGGTTAACGTAATGTTAAACACCAACAACAGACAACAGAACAATAGGGGCTTTTATACACATGTAAATGATGAACATAATTACAAACAGGTGTGACACATGGGGGGTGTGGCCACATGGACGAACATATACACACAAACACACACAGGGAGACATTTGGGAGGAGGGGCCATACCATGACAGAGCCTCTCCCCAACGGTGCAACTCCCGGCATGCCAGCCTATTAGGCTATAGCCCCGAAACCCACGCCAAATGGCGAAGCTGGAGGATCGAGCAACCCGACATGGGCCAGTGCGAGCAGGACAGAGGACCAGGATGACAACAGACAGAGGGACGGACACACTGACAGGCACAGACACCAAGGGGAACAAAGTAACTGGAACAGACAGCGTGATGGGGACAGACACGGTGACAGGGACAGGTACAAAATTACATAAAGGATTGTTAAGGAGTCCAGGTAAGCCGGCAAGAGCACTGGGCTGTCCCCCCATCATCGGCTGGGCAGGAGTCCTACCCAAATTTGGGGGATTGCCCCTTTATGATCTGGGGGGCAGTGACTTCTGTGCACCTGTTTCAGAAGGTGCACCAGCTACTTTACCCGTCTCTGGGGTGTCGCTTCCCTCTTGCCTCTATGAGGCTTTGGTACAGGCGCACAAGTTCCTGGGCTGTGTGCCTTAGTGAAGGGAGTTTTCTCCTCGGACGAGGTCACCTCTAGATGTCCCGCACGGAAAAGCTTGCTGGCACCCAAGCGATACCTCCTGGGTGGAGCCTTGGGAGGTATCTTAGGTACCGGAGGCTCATCCTTCTTGGAGATGGCAGACTGAACGTCACTGTCAGTGGGAGGGTCCCCATAGAGGACCTCCTCCACCTCCATTGGTGGATCCTCCACATAGTCAGACTCCAAGTCCAACTGCAGACTGACGTCGCTGCACTCCCCTCTGTCTCCACATTCCAAATAACCCTCGTAGTAGTCCAGGTAGCACCCAGTGGAGTCCACTTCCAAGTGCCAGTCCTCGTAGTCTGGCTGGGGTCTGTAGGACTCCACAGAGTCTGACCCTGGACCATACTCAGGACCCCCCAAAATCGTCCAGTGGCCTCCCCTGTTGTGGAAGTCTGGAGTGAGGCCAGGATGGAGGGTCTCTCTGCTGGGGTTGTGGAAGGGCGTTTGCTTCCTTTCCTCCCCTTCCTTCTTTTGCTCCCCTTCCCAGGCATCCTTCATTGGTCGGTGTTTCTATAACATGAGGAGGCTAAGCAGGATGCGAGGACGAGTTGCATAGAACAGACACATACGTTTATTCGCACGAAACATAAGACGACATGGCACATAGGCTAACATAACGTTAAACATCGACCCCAGACAACAGAACAATAGGGGATTTTATACACATGTAAATGATGAACATAATTACAAACAGGTGTGACATATGGGGGGTGTTGGCACACAGATGAACATACACACACAAACACACACAGGGAGACGTTTGGGAGGAGGGGCCATACCGTGACATCCATATGGTAAAAGTACTAAAAAGTAAAACACTGAGAAAAGAGTTAAAATCAGTATTTTTTTGCTGTCTTTTTTCTTTTCGTTAATTACAACAGTGTATGCTGTTGTGTGCTGATAAAGAACTGAACCTTTAAAATATAGCAGGCTGCTTCACACTAAATTTGACTGATAAGAAACATTTTTGCAGCAGCAGCAGCAGCATTTACCATCCTGCTTGTTCCACAATGCCTGGATCAGAGAGTAGTGTTTTGTTACTACAGATAGAGAGAAGGAGAAAGAGACACAGAGAGAAAGAGGCAAAAAAGAAGTGGAGATAGAGAAAGCAAAACTGGCTAGCCAGTTTGCAACATGGCTAGATAGAGAGAGATGGTAGTAAGGGAGACATAAAGTATGGATGGAATGAGAGAATGTGATAGAACAGAGAGAGGTAGAAGTTTAGTGTTAGAGAGAAAGAGAAAAATAGGAGAAAGATGCAGAGGCCAGCCTCTGCTCCCACTGACTCCTGGGAAACATTATTTGCTAACACTTAAGAAGGCACAGAGCCACACACATGATCCCAGAGGAGGAGATCAATAAGAGAGCCCAGCATTTGCTAATGCCTCCTATCCGATTCACTTCCTTGCTAATCTCCATTTGTATCCAGTGAGAATGTGGGCCACAGGCACCTCATTGGCACTGCACACAGTCACTGCTCTGACAAAGATGAAGCTGGTTTAAATTGCGCATGAAAGCCCTCAATCTTGGCTTTCTTGCTTTTTGTTAATCCCACTGAGATCAGGATCACAGACATCAGATGCATGCTGGCACAGTTAAACGATGCAGCATTGGTTTTCTGTGTTGTGATGCCTCGCATTGAGGATTCACTATGACTTTCTCCTCAGTGGTTCGTGAGCTAAAACCAAAGCTTGAATTTGTTTCGTGGGTGTAAGGTTTAGATTAACTTTATTTTAAAATTATTATTCTGCACCCATCACTCCAATAGCCCCACTTGCCCACTTCCAAATCTTTTTCATTCAAGCTTGAGTCCTCTCCCAGAGGCTTGGGAGCTTGAGGGTCCTGCATAATAACTTAGCTGTTCCCAGGACTGCAATCTTATGGATGGAGATCTTGCATGATTTTCCTGGGATCTGCTGAAGGCACTCTCCCAGTTTGGGGTCACAGTGCCTAGTGCTCAAATTACCTAGGGAATCACTGTTGCCTTCACCTTCCAAGCTTTTTGTGTTCCTTATTCATGGTGCTGCTATTACTTGGGATTGCTACATCAATCACTACAGCCCTCTTCTGCTGTTTGTCACTCACTACTATGTCTGGTTGATTAGCCATTACCACTTTGTCAGTCTGTATTTGGAAGTCCCACAGGATCTTAGCTTGGTCATTCTCCATCATTTTCAGGGATGTATCCCACTTTGACCTTGGATCTTCCAGCATATACTTGGCACAGTTGTTTCTGTACATATTTTCAAAATTATAGTGATGCTGTGCAAGCAAAGTGCTTGTGAAATTCTAGGAGGAAGGTCTTCAGCAGAAGTCTCAATAGTGAGGTCTGGTGTCTCAGCCCTGTCCTCCTCCAAGCTCACTTTTAAACCAACTACATACACCACTTTTAAACTGGTCCAAACCAAACTCACAGGGTGATTAAGGCTACACTGTGCCCCACCCACACTGATAATGCATGCTGAGTGCCACCAGTTCAAAAGGGCCTTCATAAAGACAATGGATTGGTCTCTCTGTATTTGCCAACTGCACTGCCCCCTAACTTGTAAAATCCCATTAATTCTCTTTGCTGCCAGTTCCACATGGATTTTGCCTACTACACCACAAAGCATTCTCTAACGTATTAGATCCGATGATACATCTGGTTCTGCCATATTACACAATGACACGACACAACAACCCACTCATCTGCCCAGTCCTCTATGTACCTGAAACTCCAAACACCTCAGCCATTCCTTCTTTTATAATTTTCCCAGATAGTCTGTGCTCTCCTCATACACAACCAATGTTAAGCTCTTTCAGCTACTTCTGATAACTTCTTCACAGCTACCCTTAGTTCATGACCTCTAAAACCATACTGCACAAACAAAGGTATGGCAGACTTAGCTACAGATCTCCTAGCACTTATCTCTACTGGTCTTATATACACCTGCAACCTGCATTTTCTCACCTCAGCCACCAAATCTGAAAGGGCTCAGAGGAGGATATCAAGAATCATTCTGATGAGTAGGTTGTACATAGACAAGTAAATTGCAGCCGAATAAAATGCTGGAGCTCCCCCAAATGTGTCCAGATGCACAAATCATCATTCCTTAGCACAGATAAAATTTAACAGCATCCAACCAGTTTGAGTACTATTGCTCTCTAAGGGTAACAGCATTTCAGTGGGCAATGCACTGTAACAAAGGCACACACACACAAACACACACACACACACACATGAGGGTCAGGATCCAACTACACACACACACACACACACACACACACACACACACACACACACACACACACACACACACGAGGGTCAGGATCCAACTGCTAGAGATTTTATTTAGTTTGCTGGACATGTAGGAATTGTAGGGAGAGATTTTAAGGCTTTGAGTGTTCCAAGTCAGGTAGGAGGAGTTAGGCTGGTAATCTTGGTCAGGTCAATCCATGGTTGAAAATGCAAGGCAGAGTCCGGAAGGGGCCCAGGGGTCAGGCAGGAGACAAGGTCTGTAACATAGGCAGGATTCGGCAATCAGGAAGACAAACACGTACATAGAAGGCTTGATATGTAACATAATAATGGAAATACTTTGTAAAGATGTGTGAGGGAGGGGGGCTTAAATAGGAGGGTAGTAATGGAGAGAATCATCATCAGATATGTAGAATTACTACTCTGGTGAACCAGATAGGAGACGTCGGTGGGAAGAGGTAGGCGTGGCAGTGCTGGGATGAGCATGGTTTCTGGAATCCATGACAATCACTGAGAAGTGGAAAAACATTGCCTTGGTCAGATTCATTCAGATTTAATCCAGATTTGCACCATTCTGATGGGAGGGTGAGAATTTGGAACAAGCAGCACGAATAGATGAATTCTTCCTGTCAGGTTTCAGCAGTTCAGGCTGGTAGAGGCGGATTAATGGTGTGGGTAATGTTTTCTGGGCACACTCTGGGTCCTCTGATACCTGTGAATGGATATTTGAACAATAGGATTTATCTAAGCATTGGGACTGACCAAGTTCATGCTGTCAAATAGCTGTCATGTCAGCTACTTACCCTATAGCAGGACACTTTTAGCAAGACAATGTTCTTAGAGTGCACAAGGGTAACATGTTCTGGTGTGTGTGTGTTTGTGTTTGAAGTCATCATGAGTGAAAATAACAGTGGGCAAGGACAAACTTTTAAAGCTGAAGAGATAGAATCATTCATTGCTCAGCATCCTCTCACAGAGAGTTGTCATGCTTTCTTGTTTCCCCCATTTATATATAAATTCAGACACTTAGCATATTGCATCCTCCAAGGAAAATACTTTACTTAGATAAGCACACACACATAGCTGGACCTGGTGTTGTCTATCTCTCTCTACCACAATATACAGATGCCTATGGGGCATCTTTATGAATATGGATCTTTATGAACTCTTTCTAATAATGAATTACTCAATCTATTAATTTTTGTGAATAGTTTGCCATCTTCAGCTCATCTGAGCTGATCATTTTGTGCTAGAACAAATTTATCATGGGATCACATTAAAAAACTAATTTCTATTTCTATGAGTCCTGAGAGAAACATCAATTCCTAGAAAATTGAATGCTGTGAAATAAATGTGGCAAAAGTTTTGTCATTTATCCTGAATTAATTGATCTCGGAATGGACTCAAATAGGGAAAATTACTCACACAGTTTTGCTACAGTGATCTGATCACTCTCTACTCTGCTCTGCCACAGTGCTATGTCAGCCCACTGGAAGGGGTTGGTGTATTCAACTGAGACAAAGAGCTACATTTTCCTTTATGGTGCAATTGCATAATGACAGATGAACACACAGTTAAATTAATTATTGTTACATAAAGCTTATCTATGCACAATGGTGCTGGATAAAATGTTGTGAATGATATTTAAAGAGTTGAAACCAGCATTTTCCGAGACTCATTAAAGAGGAAGCTGTTTTTTTGCCGGAAACGCGCAGTTTCCTGCAAGCAGGAACATAAATAATGCAGTAAATGTTGACAATGTTAAAATAACATTGTTAAAATTACTTATTTAATGAAGCAAAAAGGACAACAAAAAAGACAACAAAAAACAGACAAACAAAAAACTGAAGCAAAACAAACACCTAAAATATTAGTTAAAATATTTCTTACAGCCAGGGAAAGACATTCAACATTGAGAGCAGCAATTTTGGACGGCACTTTGATATGTCTTCACCTGCTAACTTTACTGTTATGCTCTTTATCAAAACAGCATTGATATAACATTTTCACCTGCCTACAAGTCACATAATAAATATTTATCTTCACTATTAGCTTTGATTTTCTTATATATTGTTTAATATAATGTTTAATTAATTGTTTAACTAATCTTAGTGTCTATTTCAAATTGAAATTAAAAGAAAATCTCCCTGAAAGCAAGAGGAAGAAACCCATCTTCCTCTTTTCTACACAGAAAACAAGCCTGCCCTGACCTTATAGGGGTCCACAATGGACTGCCACAACTGGGTCCAGTACTGGGACAATATATTGTGTAATGAAGATAGACCACAAATTAATCCCCTGATGAAAATTTGACCTGATCAGAATGGGCTTTCTCTTTTCCCTGGGCCACAACAGGACCCAGGACCCCTCTGTTGCCATGATGCTGAGCAACAAAGCCATAAACAGCCTTGCTTATCATGCTGACCTAGCTTTCTGACACTTCCCTTTTTACTTGTCATAAAACCCATAGATTGGAATGTGAGAAGCTCTTACCAGCCTGGTTATACTTCAAGGAACTTTGACCATAAATTCCAGTCATACTCAAATCCTTACCTGCAATAAGTTCACAGATATATATGTTTCTCTTTCCTAAAGATTCACAAAGTAATAACTTGCTATTTAACCTGCTATGATGTCAAATGATAATCAACCAGTAACGTGTTGTTATTTTAATATAATATCCAAATTGTGACGTTTGCTCCTGTTATTTGAAAAGTGTCTTTTGTTTCATTAGTCTGTTCATTACCTGCTCCTTATTATTCACCAAGATCACTTCATTGGTATGTTGCTTACCTCATGTTTATTGTAAACAAATTGTTAATCATTCCTAGCTGTGTTTACTAGAAATCCTATATGAAACTATAGACAATATATTAAAGTTAGTAGTTTTTAACATCTAGAAATTGGGAAAGTAATTAAGCTGATTATCCAATTGTTCTGCCCACTTCAGGGTTTGTTTACTGTGATGACCCCAGTGCAGCAGGGCAAAGAGTAAAATGCAGAAAAGTCTCAAGATGCAGACAAACATTTATTAGACACAACAAAACACATATAAACCATACATGTCAAAGGCATTCACATGTAACAAACTAGTGCAGTGTGGTATAAATGATCAATGATAATAGGCACAAACATAAACACAAGTACAAAACACAAACATGAGCAAGAACATGAACACTAATGCTAACACCTACGATGACAAACAACTTAGTCTAGTGACACATGGGTTAAAATACATGAATTATGTTACGTCCTTGTGACGTTATGGATTTGTTCTTCATGCTATGGTGTTTTAAGATTTGTTTTACAGGTTACCCACAGGAGAGCACTTTATATAAAAAAAGCAGTGAGCTGCAGAGATTACTCATCGTTACAAGGATGACCTGACTGGCCAATGGGACAATCAACCTCTCTTTAAATACCTGTGTTGCTTATGTGTTGGTGCACTAGGGTGTCTTGGTCAGAAATCACCACACATGCCACAGTACACGCAGTTCTGTAGGGCTCTCTTTGAGGGTCATTTGTAGGCTCTCTTTGAGATTGGGATTTTGAGTTTGAATGTAGCAGGTTCTTTGTCCCAGGTTCTTTAAATGGGGCCTAAGGAGTTAGCACTGGTTAGATGCTTCTCCATTAGGAGTGTTGAATCGATACAGACAAATTCAAAAGGAGTACCAAGAGTTTTATATATATATATATATATATATATATATATATATATATATATATATATATATATATATATATATATATATATATATATTTTTTTTTTTTTTTATTGTCAGAAACATTGAGTATTATTCATTTTTTTGGGGTTAAAGAGGTGGGTGCTGTGTTCTTTTTGCCTTTGTTTTTATTTCTCTTTTTGTGATAGGGAGTTATTGTAGGAGTGATGTATTTTCTTTTGTTTTAGGAGAATTATTGGTTGATTTGGCCTTAGTGAATTTTTGTTTGTTGTGCTGGCGTAAAGCCAAACCTGAAGAAACAATACCATTTAGATCTGGTTTATATTGCTATTATATATATATTTTTTGTATGCATGTTTTGTTACTTTATACAAAAGAAAAATACCCTGTATAGAATGTGTTTTTATGTTGCGCCATTTTGCTCCTAGAAAATCAAGGTTATGAGAGATGTAGATAATAGGGCTGTAAGAATAAATTGGGGGCTTGTCTGTTTGTTTTGTCTCTGCATATTTTTGCTTGGCTGTTTTTGTTCCAGTGTGCGGGGTGTTTTACAGTTTCGGTTTACACCATGTTTGATTTACATGTGTACCACTGTTGCGCCTCAGGAGTAAGCCACAGCACAATCCAAAATTAAGAAGATATAAATCCCCTATGTGCACCTCCAGTTTTAAGCTCATTTTTGAACGATTTGTACTTGTTCACTTTAACACTAGTTGATCTCATTTAGGCTCCATTTGAGCTCATCTAATACTGAAGAAAATTTCAAAAAACAAAAAACGCCTTTTATTTCTGGGGTATATAATGTATATTTTAATTCTGGAGATTCATTTTCAGTCATGCTCTACATTCCTCTAGGTGTGCTACACATCTCCAAAGTGCCCCCAAACCTTTCCAAATGCGTTTAACAATGCAACCAATCATACACATTCCTTCAGATCCTCATCACCAGAATATTGACATCACCTGTTTTACATTTGACTATATATAAACCTGCCTAGAACTTACCAGTATTGCGAAGTATTGCCACTAGTGGTGACTGTGCTTACCGAGCATTCTTATTTTCTATCCTGTGTATCGATTGTGTTTTTTTGCTCTTCGGACTTCTGATTTTTTCCCCTTTTTCGGAATAGTTTGCCTGGTTTATTCTTGCTCTCTGGTTTTTGACTGTTTACCATTTACAGGGTTTTGAACATGGCTTGTCCACCCATCACTAATTTGGAATACATTAAATCCATCACTTTACATGCGTGAGCGTCTGGCCTTGCTTGCCCCATCACACTTAGTCACTCTTGAATCTGTTTTTAATTGCTTGCAGACCACTTCTCTTACAGTTAATTTAGCCAAGTGTGAATTTGGAAAAGTCACAATTGTGTCTGTGTAAGGAGGTAGGACAAAGTTATGTATGCTCTATCAACGTCAAAATTGATGTCATAGTAGAGCTTCCAGTGCCCACTACTAGAATTACAATGAACAAGAATTAGGTCAATTTTTAGGTATGGTTGGGTACTATCGAGGTTTTTGTTGCAATTTTGCATCAGTGGTGTCTCCCCTTACAAATTTGTTAAAGAAAACCTCTGATTTGGTTTGGTCTCCGGAATGTCAACATGCATTTGAATCTGTTAAGGCCTTGCTTTGTTGCTCTCCAGTGCTTTGCAGCAAATCTTGACTGCCCTTTTAAATTAGAGGTGGATGCTAGAAAGATTCAAATCTCATGTTATCTTAGTTTCTTTTAATTTTTTTTCATCTTTTGTATAGTTTAATTCTTTGTTTATTAGTTAACTAATTTCTCATTGTTAGTTGTCCGAATTTGCTCATCACAGCTTATATCAAGCAAGCATGCCTGGTCGTAATGATTAAGACTGGAGTCCCATTGCACTGCCACTAATGAATCCAAACTGCAGCTTTGGAAAGGCCTACCCACAAAGGCCTATTACTCTCTGCCTATACCAGCTCTGAAGATCCAATCCCTTGTCCCAAGAATCCTGGTCTTTTCACTGTCATCAGCTTTCCTTGCTCGTACACTGTCAAGCCAGCAATGGGAAAGGACGCTGTCTTTCAGTGCCATCCATGTGGTGTAATGAAAGACTGACCTCTATCTCTTAATATGACACCCCAGCAGTTAGATGGCTGCTTTCTCCTTCTCTCAGCACTATCCAGATGCCTTCAATGGAACACACTCTCCCTCTGTGTCCCCCCCAGATGGTTCTACATGGTCGAGCGCTAGCGAGTCGGAAGAATCGGCATTTCCCTTTTTAAATTACCAGTTGGTATCAATAGTAACTATTGTTCATACATCAAATTAGATCAGTTAACTCTTTCCTCATCTTTGATCCAGCCTCCTCAGTCCTATAAATAGAGCCACCTCTGACTGTTTCACAACTGTTTTCTCTTTTCCTCCTGATTCTATTATACTTTAGGAATGCTTTCGCTGCAAATTTTACTTGATTAATAAGTTACCTTTGTTGGTCTACTAGTTTATGTGTAGATTACCTGGTTGGTCATCCCCATAGCTTGCTTAAAACTGTTTTCTTTTCCCTGTCTGTTTCTTTTGTCTTTTTTATTAGCCGAGTTAGCTATCTTTATCCACCACAAATCATGTGTTAATTTTTGCTCGATAGAATTGTTATGATTTTTATTATAGTGATGCTAGTAAACACGATACTTCTGGTCAGTAGTAGAATCTAAGTGATTGTTGTGCATGCTTTTCCTCTATATACTTATTCAATAAACATACCTTAGTTATTACGTTTGTGAGTTGAGTGATATTCTGGTAGACAAGAAATAATCATGTATTGAACTGACATCTTTTATGAGTTGAGACTGAATTATTAATCAGGGTGGTGCCCCAATTTACCATATCAATTGTAATCTACAATTTATTAAAAGTGTTAAAACTCCAGAATGGTATTAAAGTGTCAAACTCCAGAATGGTGGTCCAGTTGCAGCGAGAGCTACACTGTGCAGGGCCTGTGTGAGCTTTGAGTGGGTTTGCCCAGATCCACAGATCCTACAATCTACCAGCATTAGGCCAGTAAGGACATGTTTGCTGTGTAAGATAAAATAACACTGAGATTTATTTAGCCTATCCATTTCATGCGCCTACAAGTGCTGCTTCATGAGCTATTCCCTTCACATATTACTTATATGCACTTACATTGTTCAAATGGCAGGGCCAAAAAGAGTAGCAGCAATGTTAAAAGGACCACAGTATTTCCGACAGACAGTCATAACTAACATTAATCACTCACTCAGACCTGCCATTGAGAATGTTCATCTTTCAAAAAGTGGGTTGCCATAGTGACAATTCTGCTGCTCGAGACAACTAGAGGTTGTGCCAGACTTGATTTTGCAGACCTGCGTCCACAAAGGACAGGGCTCCTATCAGAGTGATGGGTTGTATGCAGTAATTCTCTAACTTTCTAAATGCAGACCTCAGGATTCAGTGTGGATGAGTCATGGGATGGAAAAAAAAAACACTTCAAGCTTGATGAAAGAAGAGAATTGCATGAGTACTGCTAGAAAGCCACATTGATATGGACAGGGCCTGCTAGTTTTTGTCCTTTCAGTTCTCAAAGGTTCTCTTAATTTTTTGGTTTAGGTGATGCCAAGTTGTAACGTGTGGTGGCCCGAGTGCCGCAGGGTGCGAGGCAGGACGCACAGACTTCCTCGACAGGGACAAACATTTAATAATATAAATGACAGCAGCACTCACGTATTACAAAGGATCCTTGTGTATTGTGTTCGTTTAACATCAATCCTTTCCTAGTTATGAGGCTGAGACTGCTCTAATTGGTCCTAGACAAACCATAAGAATGTATATATTACCCATATATCTAAAATATGTTTTCAAAAATACATGCATTTTTTTTATTAAGAAAAACTATTCAAACACAATTTAACTAAATAACTAATCAAACGCTAAGTTAGTGGTCTGGTCAAAATGCAGCTATCTGCTGCTTTTGATGTCAAGTGCACTATGGGTAAATATATGAAGCTGTAGCCTTGCCTGTAAATGTAGAAAAATGAGATCAAACAGTCCCCAGATTTGCCCAAATTAACATCATGGTAAATTAAGCATGTGTTTGTTGAAAGTGACATTAGACACTTATGTATGTTAGCAGTTTAATAAGAAAATTTGCACTCATCCCTTATGATGAACTGGAAATATGGCAAATTTGCCCAAGGGAGTGTTATACCTCAGAAGTCTGCAAACTGTGGATCTGGATGCTGTTGTTCAAAGGCCTGACCTTCAGATAGCTGCCAGCACACAGTTGGATGTGTGGAAGCAGAACTGTGTGGTGTCCCTCTGGTAAAAACAAACAAACAACAACAACAACAACAACAAAAAACACTTTCATTGGAACACTCATCAGTCAACAAGCTGGGCTAACCTCTCAAGGTTGAAAACTGGAATGCTCACTATGGACCAGACATTCATTCAATGTCTGTATTTAACTCACATTATGATTTTTTTGTAAAAATTATTTTAAGGTCAGAGTAGAGAAGTAGAGATAATGCACGTTTTCCCCCTAAGTCAGAAATCCTCTTTGCTGTGCTTTCATCTAACATCCTCACCCCCAACCCCATTAGCACCATGGATACTAGCAGCTGAAAACTCCTTATTAATGTTATAAACATGTGTAAGGATTCATTGCAATAAACATAGAGAACATGTGGGCTGTCATTGTAAAACCAACATTTATAAAAAAATTTTTTGCCAACTGTAAAACCTTTCTACACAATTTAAATTACATTCAGATTCATCATTTAAAAACAACATTTGAATCATATTAGGAATATGTAACTTTTCCTCAACTCTTCCCCCTCAGGTCTGTGTAGTATCTCATTGGTGTTTGTCATCATAGGTGTGTGTGTGTGTCTTTTCCCTTGTTAGTCTGTCATATGTTGCACCTGTCACTAGTTAAACTCCCTGTCATTTTGTGTATTTAAAGCCCCCTGAAATTAAAGGGAATAAACTGATTGTTAGGGTTTTTAGAGGCTAATTAGATATTGTTCCATATAGTTGAAAAATGTATCTGGTTTTGAGTAGTCCACCCAATCTGTAGTCCTAAAGGCTTATATGCAGCATGTGAGGTAAATCTGGGATACAAGACCTCTACTTCCCATACCAACAACAAATAGTTTGTGATTGTATTGAGTGTAAAGGTAAACTCAATCCACAAGGGACACCATATTCTCGCATGGCAGACAGAATGCAATGACAGAGAAAAAATATATGACTATGTCTTGGAATGTCCGTTAACCACATCAATGTATCAAAATGTATTCCTTTCTGCTGCCACTGAGGTATAGAAAACGGGTTATTAGTAAGTTTGCATGGAATGTTTGACTAGATTAAGTCTTTTATTCTCGGTGGGGCAATCAGACTTTCCTCTAGAGACCACCACAAGGCTTGAGCATGTGAGTTAAGCCAGACTGATAAAAGATGAAGAACAAATGATTAATAATATAATTGGGAATAATAATATATGGTCCCAGTCATATGACATTGGGAAGAAAGAGTCCACCATCTGATTTAGCACTTTGAAGAGATGCAAGTTTAATTAGGTATTTCATGTATTTCCATAGATAGGGGGAGATACTATAATGAATCACATATGAATCCATTAACCAAAGTTGCATTCTGTAACAAACTGGTGTTATGCCAATATCTGAGGGCTCACTGTGTTAAATTATGTAATGTCTGTCTTGAGATGTTAGAATGATTAGATGGTGATAAAAGAAGCATCTAAGCTGAAATAACCTGTGTGAGCAAGGAGGAGGATGAAAGAATACACTTTATTCCAGAAAATTGTTTGTGCTTATCTTAATATCAGATGTATTCTTTTGAAGAAGGATTATGGGCACACCAAAGATCTAGTGGAGCTCAATCCAAAGCAAACACATTCAATTTCATAGAAGATCTGGACTCCCACTTCCATAATAAAGGACACTCAAAATTCAACAGGTAGTTTGATAGATAATAAAATAATGTTGTATAAAAGATAGAGGGAGCATATACTGAGACAAATATATTTTCCCTTTGATATCTGATCCAAGTGTGCAAATTGTCCAGATGTATCTGAACCAGATGTATAAAGTATTGTTATATTCAAGTTCCTACATCAGAGATTTAAAGTGCCTTAAAGTGCCTTATAATTTTCTCAGACTTAATCATAAAACAGAGGTCCTACTTGTATATATTAAATCTACTCTGGCTAAATCTGACAGTTTTATTTGACCATTGATAATTTCATAGTTAGTCCTTCCCACGAGTCTGCTTGTCATCCCTGACAACACATCCTTTTAAACACATATTACTACTATGAGTTCGTCTACTTAATATATTGTCTTCATCCATATCATAAATCTAATAGGACTGCTACCCACATATGTCCCCTGGTTACATCCCATATCAATTATTGTAACTGTAACCTGTCTGGTCTCCTTCTTAACACCTCAATGAACTTTAACTGGTCCAGATGTCAGCAGCCTTTATTATTACCAGAACCTCCACCACACCTGTCATTTAGCAACTTCACTAGCATATCACCATTGATTTTAAAATTTAAGTCTCTTCATAATCTAGCACCTCTGTATCTTTCTGAATGCCTTTATATTTAAACACCCCCTTGTACTCTCTGATCCTCCTCCTCCTCCATCTTCTTCACTACACACCCTACTCACCTAACTACCATATGGTTTGGTGCCTTCAGCTGTGTTGCCCATTACCTCTGGAATTTCTCTCATAATATGTAACACTGATTCCCATCCTACCTTAAAACTTACTGGTCTAAAACGTATGTTTTCAATCTGGCTTATTCGGTCTGATCCTAATGGTTTTCTTAATGGTTACACTTAAATTAAGTCTGCACTGACATTGTTTAACACTCATATGTATATTGCTGCTATGCTCATGTATACTGTTCCTATGTTTGATTCATTGATTCTTGATATCTTATTTTGTTGCTTTTTTTTGTATTTGTACTGTGATAAAAACATTGATAAAACTGAACAATGATGAAAACATTTGGGTGCCACGGTCCCCTAAACCTTGAACAATGTAAACAATCCTCTCTGAAATGCGAAGGTGAGAGCTCACTCTCAACTTTAGCCCCTATTCCCAAAAACAGAACCATGGCATGTTTCTGGTGTGCAAACAGCATTTAGGATATTGCACTGTTCCTTCGATAAAACAGGAATTCCTATCCACTAAAGCACCATCCCTCAAGACACAAAGAAGTCATACACCAAAACTTTACTCCGTCCTGACACCCAAGTGGTGGAACGAACCTCCACTGATTGTATGTGCTACTGAGTCACTGGCTGTCTTCAAATGAAGACTGAAGACTCACCAACAAACAAAAAAGTATTGCCTCCTTTTCCACTTTAGCCAGCACTTTAGCCTTTAGACTGACCTAACTTTTGTCACAAGAGAATTGATCTTTATAGAAATTATAAAGACAGAGACTACAAAGCACTTATGCAAGTCACTCTGGACAAGAGTGTCTGCCATATGTAAATTATTATGGTAGATTTTAAACGTGAAATTATCCTTGACAAAAGTATCACTTGAAAATATAAAAGAGAATGAAATACACATAATACTGATTGACAAGTTAATAAGTGAATATGGCAAAATAAAAATGACTGAGTATTGCTGATAACCATCTTGTGTATGGAAATTTTCATAGTCGAAGTGCAGCCAAGAGAGCATCTGCTATTTCTTAATTTCATTTGGAATGGCTAATGAGGGAAGCAGGCCCTCAGCTTGCTGGGGAGAGATGAAGAGGTGCACAGGACCTGACACAATAGCTTATAACTGAGCTGGAGGTAGCAGACATCTTTCTATATCAATGGCAGCCTGAAATCTTAGCAGATAAAAGGGACAAGCTTGCCTTCAGCAGAAGTTACCCAGTCTGCAGAAACTTGTAAATGAACACTTGTGGTATCTTCTGACCCTCTGTTCATTTCTTGTAAATACAATGTGCTCGCTTGATCTGCATTTCTATGTTGACAATGTAATGATGGACCTGTCAACCCGGGGAACCATGCGCCTGGGAAGTGTGTGTGATTCTAGATATCGGACTATGTAACCTGTATCAAGAAGAGAGGCAAAGAGAAAGAGGAACTAAAAGTTGAATGTAATGTTTTAAGATAATATCCTTACCTTTGTACAATATATTGTATCCTACATATAAACACGCACCCAATACCTAAAATCAGTAAAAACCCACAAGTGGATTTCATTGGGAATAACATACCAAACATTTAGTTACCATCTGCATTGACATATATCTGATATTGCACTGACATTGGTTTGATATTGCAGTGACATAGGTCTGATATTCCAATCCAGCTCTCTCTCATTTATCTGTCTTTCTGACTAAATCTCCTTTTACAAAGACCCCAGCACATTGTCAGAAATAGAAACAACTCGGCTGTGTCACCAGGCTTTGAATATCTTCTGTTGCTATGCCAGTCTGTACTGAGTAACACTTATGGAAATAATCATAACCATTTCATGTCAGATTCAGCAAATAAATGCAGAAAGACCATAAAGGACTACCACACACCCTGATACACATGGGTGTATATAAACAAACATGTAGACATGTGCACTCACACACAGAGTGAGAAAGAGACAGAGAACAGAGTATTTTCTGCAGACTTCACAAAAGCCAGCTCAGACGTAAAGTAGTGAACAGTGCAATTTAGACTTGCAGCTTAACCTTAGTTGTTGTAGGTCCAAGAAACATTTCAGTGATCTAGAAGCATTAAATATAAAGCACAACTAAAAGAACAGTCCATATGGAGTCCATCAGAGAGCCTTGGTGAAACCCAGCATCTCATTCAGTTAGCTTTTACTAGGCTCCAAGCATGTTAGCAACAGTGGACATCACTGTGAAGGCACCAAACTCCAAATTGTGGTCAACTTCAGTGTCAATCAGAAAGGACCATCCAATGAATAGACAAATTCATGAATAGATAAAATGGGGAGACCCATCTGAAAATTGAGACCAGCAAGTCTGCAGTGCTAAAGAAAGAAGGATTATCCCCTGAATCTGAAAGTGTCAGTTAGAACATATGCACTAGCAAAGCATGGGTAGTCAGTACAAAGTCTGGAAGCGTTCTGTGGCCTTTGGCAATCCGCCTTATGTGTGCTGTTTTATTTCAGCTTTATTTCAAAGTACTTTGGCCCAGGGGTAAACACTCATATCTAAGATCCCTGCAAATATACACATTTGTGATTCAATTTAAGAAAACAATACTTCAGTTATATAAACAAACAAACAAATAAATAAATAAACAAAAATGCCCTCAAATCAACAGTACATTTTGGTGGTTTTAAAGTTAAGCATCTTAGTTTGTGTGCATTTCAAAGTTTGACAGAAAAATGCACTTTGAATAATGCATAAGTGTGTGTGGGTGGGTGGGTGGGCATATGTGTGTAAGTATGTCTACGTATACATGGGCATGTGTTTGGAGGATTTCAGAAACTGTTATTAAGTATGGTTTTTTTTTTTCCAGGAGAGGAGTAGAACTTACAAATTCTTTTGGAGGATGCTGGCAGATCTCTCTCTCTCTCACACACACACACACAATATATATATATATATATATATATATATATATATATATATATATATATATATATATATATATATGCACATACATACACACAAACACAGAGAAAGAGTGAGAAAGTGAGGGAGAGAGAAGAAACATCTATATACCCCACCCCCCCACCCCCAATGCAATTAATGCAATGAATGTCAGGTGTATGCTTTTTCATGTATAATCATTGTACATGGAGTTAAAACACATTCAAAAATTAACAGCCAACCAACAGTCAATTCTGTAATATATCCTGCAATACATATTTTCCACTAATGAATTAACATGAGAACAGATCAAAAATATTACCTAGGAGAATAACATGAACACTACTAACATAAACCAGAACATCCAACGGTAACGTCCTTAGACCTGAGCGTTACCGTTTCTATAGCAACCGAGTCACTTCCGGGTTTTCGTCAGTTTCCATGGTTCCGTGTCTCCTCCCCTTTGTGTCCAGCTGTTCCTAGTTTGTCCCTGATTGTAGTCCTACGAAAACCCCGTTCCTACGTAATTTCTTTGTCTCCGTAAAATGTGTTTCTCGTAAGCTGCCGTTTGACATAGCGCCTCGCTTGACAGCTCCTCGCTTGCATGTGTTTATTTAGATCTCGTTTGTCTTCGTTCTTGTGTGTTTGGTTAGATATCGTTAGTCTTAGATCTTCGCTCGTACATGTTTAGTATTTTCCAGTTTGATCTCGCCCCTCGTTACTATGTACTTTCTCCCCGCGCTCCCTGTTTAGTTACCCTCGCTGTCTCTGCTGTTCCCTCGTCTGTAATACTTTCTCTGTGCTTCAGTCAACGTTATTTTGTCTAATTCAGTCTCGCCCTAACCCTATTAGCCTGTTATTGTTCTGTTAGGCTGTTCTTCTTATGTTTGTCTACCTATTCTTTGTTCTAATTGGTATTGCTGGTCTGTGGCTGTTAATAAACACAGTTTATTCTATCCCCTCCGTCCCTTGTATTATGGCTTCCCTGGTTAGTTCAGTTGCGCATAACGTCCAACGCGCCCGCATTTCGCAAGTGTGTTCCCTCATCGCCTCTCCCACGTTACACCAACAACAAGACTAAAGATTCAGTCCTATTTCTTTCACTAAGACCAGTGTTTTATTGGCGTTTTGATTTTGGAACGATACGTAAATAGTACACAATAATGAAAACAAATCTACCCTGACAAAGAAAGAAGCAAGCAAGAAAACAAACAAATCCCCATGTCTTGCTAGTAATAGTGGGACTTCAAGCATAATATGGCTGCACCTGTCTACAGTCTCTAAGAAAGCTTAGGTTGGATCATTGGAGTTGTGTATTTTTATAATGTTGAGACTGCCTGTAGACTCGAAAAAATACATTTCTCAACTACTCCAATTTCCAGATGCATGTTTGCAAATGTGTTCTAAAGCACCTGTGGTACATTTATGTATTTGTGGACACTCCAACCACAGTGTGCCTGTGTAAATTGTCTATTATACATTACCAAGCTGCACAGAGAGTAACACTTAAATGTAACCAATGTAACCAAGCTATATTGCCATACTAGAACTGACACCTTTAAAATGGGAGAACTTAATTTACCAAAGGAACACAGGCTAAAGTCATGTGGATATGAATAGATGTCAGTTGGTGTCAAGCAGGCAGTATTCATTAGCATAGCATAGGTAACACTTTCAAGCTCATTTTCCCTCAGCACTAATTTAGAGCTCTCAGTGCCTGGCCTGGCTAAACACTGTTAGGAAAATGAGTCAGACATTTAGGAGATGGCCTTGAACAGAGATATGCTGCATGACTTGATGATAATGGACTGTAATTGCATTTATTATGCAAAGTTACTTTCAACCAGACTAACAGATTGAATAGCACTCAATTTAAATGGGCATTGTGACAGTGTTTAAAATAATAATAACAACAACAAGAATAATAATGGTAATAATTACTGCTTCTGTTTCAATTTTCGAATGCTTTTTGAGAAATATATTTCATAAAGGTCCATTCCAGTAGATGCACACTTCACAGCAGATATGCTCCATGTGTAGTTTTGTTTGTGAGCAATTTTTATTGGCTTTTAAGCAAAGTGGTCATACTGCTCTTATGGTTTTGCTGCACTTAAATCTTTGCTATTTTTGCTTTGATGTTAGATGGTTTTGCTACATTTTTTTCCATTTCAAATCATCCAGGCAGACTGACTGCTTTCTCTGACAATCAATCCATCAATGAAACAGTATTAAAAAATATATGCAATACGATTTCAACTCTTTCAGTTTGGTCATGACAAGTCATACCTGAAGTACCAGAATCGGCCTGTCAATATAAGAGACAACAAACAAATCCTCAAGTACATCTTTCTTTACACACATGAGCTTTCTTTAGACCAGTATAAAAAGCAAATGACATATATACAAAGGTTTAGTAAACAGAGCTCTGTCCTGTACATGAAATGATGCATAGAATCTGCATAGGGATGATAAACCTTCAGTTTGGTGAGGTTGACTGACAATCAGGCAGGGGATAAATGAAATAGTGAGTGGAAGAAGCTTATCTGCCAAATAGAAACTATAACACAAGACGAAACTCATCAATACAGATTGTTTCTTTGAAGTGCAATCACACGTTAATTACAGTTCAATCATATGGTAATTAACACTATCATTTCCAAATAGATGTGATCTAAAGGAAAATGAATCCCCCTTCACCCTTATAGTATATATATTTCATGAACCCCATTAGAAGTAGTTCATTCCAAGGTGCAGGCTGTAATGTTAAAGTGTACAGTATGGGTGATCTCAAAGGCCGGGTATAAACAGTAAGTTTCCAACATAAAATGCAACAGTAAACCTGTGTGTAAATAGAGAAGTACCAAGAAAAAATGTGAAAAATTTGACAGCATGGGGCTGAAAAACGCAAGAATTTCAATGTTATTTGAAATGACTCATGCTACAAGGTGAGGGCAATGTCTGTTCCAGTCTTCAATTAACCTCCTGTCGCTTTCTATAACATGAATGTATCCAACAAATTATCCAACCTGAACCAGCTGTGTAGCAGCTCAGGAACAGCTCATTTAACCCACATACTTAAGAGCTCTCGTTTCCCTGACTGGCAAGTTCTTGTCTTTCTGATCCTATGCACATGGCTGTGTGGATTTGTGTGTGCTGCAAATAAACACCCCCTGCCTTTTTATCTATATTTGTATCTATATATAGTCTATAATAATAATAATAATAATAATAATAATAATAATAATAATAATAATAATAATCTTTATTTATATAGCACATTTCCTTTTGAGTCACAAGTGCTTTATCCAAAAAAAGAATAAACCTTTTTGAAATGCACAATAAGTCAAAAAGCCATAGCAAGCTGTGTATGCTAAACAAATAAGCATTTAACCTGGATTTAAAGGCACCTACAGAGCTTAACTCTTTATATTTTATTTATATCTTTATATAACTATATTTTTATAGTTCACTGAAAAGCATTGAAGATGATTCACGAACACTCCTCCTGTGGAGCATGGGACTTTTATGTGTTCATAGGCTGGACAGCCAGTACATAGAACTTTTATTTGGTCAGTGTGACACTGGGTCACACTGAAGTCAAATTGACACAGACACAGCTCAGTAACACATGAATGCTACTTCACAGTATGTCCCTCACCATACTCTACCAGGAACAGCGTGTCATACCAGCATTAGCACAAATAAATGACTGCTTGTTAGGGGTCTTCAGTCCAAAGAAATAAAATCAGTCCCTACAAACTGTACATGAGAACAGGATATAAAATGTGTTCCTTGGGAGAGCAATTCCAACAATATACAGAACTCAGTCTAAAGTTAGGGAATATCCCAGATCAGTAGGTACTTCTCATTGTACTCCATCCGCCCTATGTTGTTTTATGGAAATGGAGCAACAGAGTAGGTCATCTTGTAACCTCCTCACATCATAGCTTCATTCTCCATCACAGCCACTAATCTAAAATTGAAAATCTTGCCCGTCAGTTGAACTGTCAGGTTTTTTTAATGCGTTTCTGAAGATGACTTTTAGAACACATGGCACCGCCTTGCTGTGCTGCATATTACATTGCCTGGTAAGCTCTTATCTGGAACAGTTGGTGAGCTTTTCAAAGGAAACCCATTATTGCTCTTCTTCCAAACATGATAAAGTTCTCATATTGTCGATAAGGGCCAGGGAATTTCTGCAGAATAAAAATATTTCATTGCACAAGATGTTCAGGCACTTGCCTCCTTTGGCAGTGGTTACTTTTCCCAGGCAGAATCCGAGTGGACCTCCTTGAGACTTTATTTTTAAGTTTTGTCCTGTTAATTTAACACTGTGACTTCATAAATCAATAAGAAATTTGAATCCATAGATGCATAATGACAAGTAGCAAGAAAAAAAACTTTAAAGGTTGATAATACTTTTACTCTATGAGAATAAATATTACTCCCAATCTTTGATAAGACAAACAATATATTGTGTTCTATAATTGTCACGGTTGGCCGGTTTGGAATCATGACAAAACTCTGGTTTGGAATCATTACAAACTTCTGCCTTGCTCAAAATCACCCACGTACTGATTATACTCACCTGTTCCTTGTGTGTTTCCCATTATTTCAACCCACAGATCCCTGCAGACTGCTAGTGCTGCACATTAGTGGACTGAACCTGGACGTATCGATATGGAATACTACTCTACATCCTACTATCTTTATTGTTTTCATTTAGTTGTTGTACTGCTTCAGTTTACTATGGAGAATAAAGAGCTATATTCTTCAGCTACGCCTCTTGCTCCCTCTGTGTTGCCAATGTCACAATAATAAAGATTATTAAAACAATTACATGTCTTAATCATACTAAGAATACTATAAACATGTTCCAAGATGTTGAGACTCATACTTAAAAGGTGCTTACCATTTGGATTAGTCCTTTTAGATCTTTTCCTCCAGAGATTTTCAAAATATTTCAGAGACTGGCAAAGATTCAAGGACTCTTGAGTCTGTTGGAGTTCCAGCCTCAGTGTCACAGATTGTCCCTCCTCGCTTTGATGGTTTCCCTGCTGTGTGTGTTGTTTTGGTTCTAGTCCTTAGTTTCATTTTCTCCACCCCTCGTTTGGTTTTCTACACCCATCATTGCTTTCACCTGTTCCTCGTTTCTAGTCTTGTTAAGTTAATGTATTTAAACCCTGTCTTGTTCCCTGTGTCTTTGTTGTTCATTGTTTGGTTGTGTTAGAAAGACCGTCTGTTTTTTGAAGCCTGCTTTTCTTAGCCTGTGTGTTATCTTAACCATTAATTTTTCCTTGCCTTCGTGTGTTATTTCCTAGTCTCTGTTGTAGCCTGCTTCCCGTTTGCCTTCGTGTGCTTTAGTTTAGTTTATCATTTATCCTAGTACTCTGCGTATTGGCTGTATGACCCTAGACTGTTATAATGACTATGACTCTGGATTTGCCACAAATAAATCTCGCTCTTCTCTGCACACATGTTTGCCTCCTTACCGCTCACTATTACAGAATGAACAGTCAAACAAGGATGTAGCGAAAGAGCGAGACTCTGGGAGGTGGTTGTTCCTCTGGGACAAAACTCCGCCTGTTTGTACTAAGTCCGAGTTCGTTACGTCTCAGCGCCACCAAACCAGAGACAACAAATCCCCTGGCGCTGCCGATACATGGGCATCTCATCGTTCCTGGAAAAATCAGGATTCTGTGTATTTTGATGACGATGGGATCCCATGTAAGCACCAACCTGCACCTGTGGATATCCCACAAACCACCCAGTCTGTTCCTGTTCCTGGCGTGAAAGATGCCACCCAGTCTGATCCGGTTCAGGTTCCTGGTGTGAGAGACGCCATCCATCCTGACCCAGTTCTGGGCATAAGAGACACCACCCATCCTCTTCCCAGGTCTGTTTCTGCAGCCATGCCCCCAGACCTCCTGGACTTGCCACTGAATGCTGCAGCCACACCCCTGAACCTACTGAACCCACCTCTGAACGCCGCAGCCATGCCTCCGGACCTCCTGGACCCACCGCTGAATGCTGCAGCCACGCCTCTGTGCACCCTGGATCCATTGCTGGTCTCCTGCTGCCTCTGCCCCTTGGTTCCTGCCCATCCTGCCCTGACCAGTTTCTCCTGTTCCTTGTGCACCTCCTGTTCTCCTTTGTTGCCTGCTCCCACTGTCCCATTGTTTTTGCCTTCTCCGTTGCCTGGTTTTGTTTTTGCTCCTGTTGTGTTATCTGTCCCTGTGCCTGTTTCTGTGCCTGTTCTGGTTCCTGTGTCTCCCTTTATTTCTGTCCCTGTGCTCATCCATGTGTCTGTTCTGGTGTCCATGTCTGTTTTTGTTCCTGTCCCTTTGTCCCTGGCCTGGTATGTTTTGCGTTTTTGTTTTCTTTATTCTTTGGTGCCTCCTGTTATACCTCATTGTTTGTCATCTTTGTTGTCTCCTCAGCCTCCCTCCTGGCACTTTTTTTGTCCTCAGTCTGTTTCTGTTGTGAGTTCTGCTCATGCATCCATGTACACTCCTGGTTCTTGTTCTGTTGCTTCTGCTCCTGGTGCCCCAGTTTCTGTGTCTGTTCCCATGTCTGCTCCTGGTTCTTATGCTGGTCCATTTTGTCCCGTTTCCCCAGTTTCTGTGTCCGTTCCTGTTGTGTCTCCTGTTTCAGTGTCTGTTCCCTAGTCTGCTTCTGTTGGGTCTTCTGTTCCGGTGCAAGCTCCTCATCATTTCCCATGTTCTGCCCCTGGTTCTGGCCTGTCTGTTCCTGTGTCTCATCTGGGTCCTGTCCCTGTTGTTTGTCTTTCCCGTTCTGTTCCTGTTCATGTCTTATCCTAGTCCTTTTTTTTCTGGTTTTGGTTGTTCTTGTTTTTGCATGCTCCATAGTTGGGGGGGCTGTAATGATTTGTCCCTCCTTGCTTTGAAGGTTTCCCTGTTGTGTGTGTGTTATTTTGGTTCCAGTCCTTTCATTTTCTCAAGCCCTCATTTGGTTTTCCACGCCCATCATTGTTTTCATCTATTCATTGTTTCTAGTCTTGTTAAGTTCATGTATTTAAACCCTGTCTTGTTCCCTGTTTCTTTGCTGTTCATTGTTTGACTGATTGAATGTTTGGTTGTTTGGATGTGTTAGAAAGCCTGTCTGTTTTTCGAAGCCTGTGTTTGTTAGCCTGTGTTTGTTTTTTCTTACCTCCATGTGTTATTTCCTAGTCTCTGTTGTAGCCTGCTTCCCATGTTTGCCTTTGTGTGCTTTGGTTTAGTTTATCATGTATCCTAGTATTCTACGTATTGGCTCTATGACCCTGGACTACTCCAAAGACTATAACTCTGGATTTGTCCCTAATATATCTCGTTCTTCTCTGACATGTGCCCGCTTCCTTACCACTCACCGTTACACTCAGCCTTTGCTGTGACAAAGTGCCATTGGTAGATGATATCTTCTCCTTTCAGAGCCCAAAGATGTGCTCAGGCTGGAGTTGCAGGCATGGTGGAAGCATATCCAGGCATTGCGGTGAGGGTTGGGTTGAGGTGGTAAGTATTGTTAGCAGGAATGCAGGCATTTTCTTTCTCTCTGAAAGAAATACCTTTGTGGCAACACGACAGGTGGGATGTGGGAAATGTCAAGCCCCTCTCTGTCCACTTGAATGGCTAAGGAGAGACACAGCTGTGTATCAGCTGTGAGAAAACAGTGTGTATCTGCGTGAGCTGCTCAGAGGTGTGGGGGAGGAACCCTGCCGTGAGGAGCTAATGGGCAAACAGGCCTTTGTGTCACAAACAACACCACTAGATAGCCAGCCAAGCATGATGTGGTCATTTAAAATAATGCTCAAAGAGGTCCTTTACCCCGAGGTAGTTAAACACCCATTTTTAATTTGCGAGGGACACAAGCACTGTGTAGTAAACATGACCAGTGCTAATATAATGCACTGTAATACAATGCCATTTCTACTTAAAAAAGGAATGGAATATGAATTAGCTAACTGCATGTCTGTGTAGGGTCACTGGCTCTCAGAGAGTGAGACACAGACAACTTCACCCACTCAGTGTGCACGTTCTCTCCACACCTCTTAATTGTTATGAGGAGGTTTTTAAATTAAACACATTCCTTCATTTGAAATTCCACTAAAGCATGGCAGCAGCAGCTTTCAGAGGAATGTAAGATGCAGCATTTTCTATGAAGTGTATAACAACTAACAACATCCATAATCTATAGCAATCAGAATCAGGGCTGTAACTAGCCCAAAATTGCCAATTTCAAACAACATCTTTTAAAATTATGCATATAAAAATTATAAATTGATCAAAATACATACTACGATTGTACTGGATTTATTTAGAGCAAACAAATTACATCCTCTGACAAACTGCCATTTGTAATAACAAATCAGTGGTTAATCTTGATTATAACCTATTGCTTCCCCTGTTTAACAAAGCCTTAAATTACAAAATTATTCATTTTTTCTTTTGTTAGAAAAAATGTGTTTGGTTGTTTGGTGATCTGACCACTTCATAAAATATGCATACACAGAGAGAACCGTTAGCATACACACAAAATGTGAGAGAGATGCGGTGAGGTAAAGTTTGCTATCTGGTGTAATGGGTTTCGCTTCCAAGCCTTGAGTGCTCTCAAGGTTTTCTTCTCATGCTCTCAGGATGTTTTCCCATGCCACTATCACCTTAACTGGCTCATTAGAGACCTTAACCCAGATTCTCTGTGTGGATGATTTCTGTAAATCTACACATGAGAAAACGTGTTCTAAAAGTGCTATAGGCATACAAATAAATTTAAATCTAAGGTAGCCCAAATTAAGTCAGGTTAATTGGTATGAACTAAAATAGCAAAGTTATTATGAAAACAATGTGAAACTACAGATTGATTTAAATAGACTTCAGTGTGTACTAACCCTATACATATTTGGTAGTGTGGTCTATTACTTTATGTTTAGTAGGCCATATGTATCTCACTCAAATTTTGATCCTGGTTATGGGCCTGGTCTGAATGCAGCATCTTAGAAGTGGGAACATTGTCGAGGCGGGAGCGAAGAGTGAAAAGAAGGTTTTATTTAAAGAACAAACTGAAACTAAAGATGCTTAGTAGCGAGAGAGTCTCAGGAAGTGTTGCATCATCGTCTTAGCTCTTGGTTTTCTGTGAATACCAAGCACCTGCCATGGAGCCTAAATAACAGGAAATAAATACATAAATGACAGGGGAGGAGGATAACTACTAAACTGGTGACTGAGACTGGGGAAGTGAATGAGTCTCGTGATAGGTGCACGTGGAATGAGAGGGCTGGCTGGGTACCAGCAAGACTGTGACAAGAAGATTTCTTTAACTGTATATAACTATATGTGTTTGTACTAGGGGTGTTTGGTGAACTGCTGCAAATGTATTCACAAAGTAATAAAAAAACACCATTGTTGAATATACGTGCATGGAAACTGGGATGGTTTTAGATTGACACAATAAGATAACCTGAGTGAACGGTTGGTTAACTATCTAAACCATATGTGTTTGTACTAGGGGTGTTTGGTGAACTGCTGCAAATGTATTCACAAAGTAATAAAAAAACACCATTGTTGAATATACGTGCATGGAAACTGGGATGGTTTTAGATTGACACGATAAGATAACCTGAGTGAACGGTTGGTTAACTATCTAAACCATATGTGTTTGTACTAGGGGTGTTTGGTGAACTGCTGCAAATCTATTCACAAAGTAATAAAAAAACACCATTGTTGAATATACATGCATGGAAACTGGGATGGTTTTAGATTGACACGATAAGATAACCTGAGTGAACGGTTGGTTAACTATCTAAAAAATACAGGTTATTATCCTGGTTCCTAAAAGTTCCCAAACCGTAAAGTTTTTTTTTTGTTTTATCTGTCTAACAGGTGTATATTTTCACTGCTATCAATGTTGGTGGCTCAGTTGCCAGTCTGAAGTGCCCCTCCGAAAACTTTTAATTTGCCGATGGAGAACTCGAGAACAGCTGGTGAGAAGCCGTCTCTGCAGTTTCATTGTGATGTGTTGACAGCAGCCCTTCACATAGCTACAGCTGAGTGGCAGGCGTGGCAGCTAGTGAGAACCGTGCTTTCCCTACTTCCACTCAAAGCCCCGCATTGTGCTGCCCCATTAGTCCAGAGCAGCAGTGATAGTGTGGCTCAGAGGAGGCATGACTCCCGGCTACACTGGGCAATGTGACAAAACTACCAAAACAGGATCCTCTGTCTCTTTGGAACTGGAGCGTGAAAACTTAGAACGTGTACACACTGAAAATACTATCTGTTGGATCAACTGTTTGTGAAAATAATATACTGTGTCACTAAACCATGTTGTACCATTATGATGGAATCTATATAAGCATTTAAGGGGACATTAATACTGATAACGGTATTGCTGTAAATGAGTTGAAGCTAAATTGAACTCATAAAGCAGAGGTATATTATGGGTGTGATTTGCCTCCCGACTCGCTCGTTTAGAATCAGTTTAATGCCAGATCAGTTCATCATAATGAAGTAATGAACATCAGTAACACTGGAACTCTCAACCAACAAACAAACTTCAGCTGATATAACAATGGTGTTTGGAAACAAACACCTAAGGCAATACAGTGAAAGAAGGGCCAGTAATAAAGAACAGTGAAGGTGTCACATAGTGTAACAGTAGTTGTCAAGTAAGTGGATAATGGATGTGTAGCAACAGCAGACATGATATTTTTGGTATGATGCCCCTTGTGATGGGTGCTATCTGGGGGTCTTCATACGTTTAAATCTAGTGATCAGTGTTTTTGTTCTGTGGTACAATATAAGGAAGCATGGGCTGGATGATTGGCTGGATGATTGGCTAGCATGGAACAGTGAGAAATTCTGAAGTTTGAACGCAGATGATTGCATTATTTATTGACCTTTACTGAGGGAACAGCAGTGATATAAATCAGCACTGGTGAAGGATATCTTCATGTATCAGACATGGGTGAGTGAGAGATACCAAGCAGGAAAAACAGAACTTCAAACCCTCACTAAAATAATTCTTTGGTGCTGTGTGAGCTTTGATTGCGCTGTTGTTGTTGGTTTTGCAGATGTCGTCTTCTCCCCCGCCCCCTGTACACTGATTTTTCTATTGTACAACAGATGCTAGACACCGGCATTATTGCTCTGAGAGCAAGCGGTGCGCCATAGTGCCCGACAGCTCTGGGTGTTAAGAGATAAAGAACCCGCCGCTATGACCGGCCCTGTGCGAAAATGAAAGTGAAACAACCATGCTACTCCTAGCTGTGCTGCTATGTTTGCCCCTCCCCCCCCCCCCCCCCCCCCGTTCCATTAGCTCTGCTGCTGGGAAAGAAATGTGACAAACAGCACTTTTAGTGCAGAAGAGAGTCAGACTGTGCAATTGTAAACTTCATATTTACATTTGTAAATAGCAAAAGAGGAAGAGGTATGTTTGATTATGTCCAGATTATGTCGGCCACATACGCATTCTCTTAAAAACCTTACCTCTTACATTGTGTTTAAATCCAATGTTCAAGTTCAAGTTCAAGTTTGGTTTATTTGTCACATACATAGTCATACACAGTATAACTCGCAGTGAAATGGTTGATGTGGTGCTGGAATCTTAATATTATCCCTGTCATCTTGTCTTGATATTGGCCAGTCTAACAGTTGAATTATCAGTGTCTACAGATGAATTATGACATATTCTGTAACAAATTGCATGTATAATCTATTAGTACAGTATTACAGCACCTTCTCTTTGCTCGAACTTGGCTTAATCAGAGACCAGTTGGGTAAAAAAAACCCCAAATAATCTGACTTTTAGAAAAATGTATACTCGCAGAATAATCACCATACATTGTATTAGGTTTTATTGTCTGTGAATAAGTTTACAAACTGTGACGGCCCGAGTGCCTCAGATCGCAGAGCAGGACGCAAGGACCCCCTCGATGTTGAAAGACATTTAATGACATAAAACATACACGACAACGATGGCACTCACACAAATCATTAATGGTGAACATTATTACATTAACAACGTGAACATTAATGATGACATAACGATGACAAAGGATAAGCAACAGTAATTATACAAAACAATAACGTTTACAACACCTACACCTACAATGACCCACACCAAGGCACACACTTAATGGGGTTTAAATAGGACAGACAAACATGTAACGATAAACCCCATGCAGGTGTGCGTCCTTACGGAGGGCGTGGCCACAAACAGACGTGGTTCCCCCTGCACACGACAGGTCTTTCCACGTGACTTTTAGGGGGGAGCGTTCCATGACACAAACAGTCTGGATGTACTGCAGCAGTGTCACGTAATTCCAAAATTAAACATGAGATTAAAGTGACATGTGTTATTAAAGCTGTATAAAACATGCTCAAAATAAACATGAAATCCACACCTCACGCTTAAGTTTCTCATTCCAATAAACATGGAGTAGTGAAATAGGCCCAGGTTTGTTATAAGATTACATGCATTCTGTTCTTTTAGAGGCTTTACCACAAGATGCAAATAATGTCACATATTGTTTGAGGATACTGTATTGTGGCGTTAGTGGTATATTAGTTTCTAAAAGCAATTTTGCTCTATGCCCTGTGGCATAGAGAAAAAACATTGGAATTGTCCTTTAAGTGTAGAGCTCCCTGCTAATCCATTTTACAATGGAATACTATGCCCCTTGTAATGCAAAATGTAAATGTAAATTTAACTCTCAAGGCAAGCAGGTTGCAATAAGAACATCCCTACCTCCTGCCCTGCCTATAGCCATGGTGTACAACAGGAATAGTCTCACATTTAGACTTATTTATTGGAAACATACTGCACTTAAAGGCTCTAGCCTAGGAATGAGGCAATCTTACCCACAAAGGTCCAGAGTGCTGCCAGTTTGCATTCCAACCAAGATGTAACACACCTAATCACACCACAGCCTCCATTTGTTTGAAGACTGTGATGAACTGATTGAACAAGTAGAATCAGGTGTGCTCCTGCTCGGGTGGAATTAAAAGTTGCAACCATATGGGCCCTTGTAGATAAGACTCTACACTGCTGTTGCCATGGACATTTTGTGTTTGTCACACCAACTCCTCATCAGTAGTCAGTTTCTTACCACTGGACCACTGTTGGCTGGCTATTTTTGGGTGGGAAACTGCTCTTAACCCAGCAGTGACATTGACACTTCTAAAAACACCAGCAAGAACACTGTGCCTGATTCACTCATACCAGCACAACACTCACTACCACGTCCTTACCATGTCAGTTTCCGTGCTGTGTTGAGAATGGTCTGCCACACAAATAATAATTGGTCAGCAGTGGTCCTGTGGTCAGAAACTGACCAAGGATTAACATGGTGTCTGATGCATGGTGACAGGTGAAATGCAGTTTGCAACTATACATTTAACAACACAATAGGTTAATTTAGTGCAAGTGTTTCTAAAAAAAAAGCTGTGTGGGGATTATTATGATGACGGTGGTAATTGTGAATTTCAATGTGAGTTTTAATAAGATTTTTATTAAACTGCATCTCATATCTCACAGATCTTAGTCTTGCACCTCACCACATAACTGCTACTGCACAGTAGTTGTATTGGCACAGTGTCAGACAATTCTTCTGCCTTGGTTTGTCTTTCTGATTTGTAAATGCTAAACAGTCCATTCTAACCCTCGTATACCTCCATTGATGGGAACAAGTTTATGTCCAACTGCAACTCAGGCATTCCATATGCAAGCATGTCTGCCTCTGGTAACATGCAAGACTTGTGTGTGGTACAAAATACACAAGAAGACTCACTAAATAAAGGGGTTAGACACATTTATCATCATGGTTAGGTGATTAGTTAATGCATTGTTTATATGCACTGTATATAGAGTGTTGTTTATATTCTTTTGTGTCACGATCAGGCTATAATGAAATAGATATCTCTGTTAGACGTGGGCCAAAGTGTGGCTCATCTCCTTGAAGCGACTACAAAACCGTAAATAATTGCGCTGAGGGTTATTACAGTAGGGGGGTTGTGGCTGATAAAAGTGGCGGCACTAATAGCAGCTCAGCTTGTTGGGTGAGTGAGTGGGGGTTGCTAAGAGCATGACACATGGTTTGCAGTGGCTGGACTTTAATAAGAATACAATAAGGCTACAGTGGCAGTTTAAGGTTAAACTGGGGGTAATTGAAATATCTAGAGATAGTCTTTTCGTTCTCTACAATGAGAATGGAGAGCTGTAGAGGGGATGTGGCTTAGAAAGAGAAGACTGGAATTGGGGAGCATGCATGTATATTTGTGTGTCTGTTTGTATGTGTGTGTGTGTGTGTGTGTGTGTGTGTGTGTGTGTGTGTGTGTGTGTGTGTGTGTGTGTGTGTGTGTGTGTGTGTTTAGCACCATGAACAATGATGGCTGTCAAGCACCACCAGGGAATAAGAAATGAAATTACTTTCATTTGAAATTAATGTATGTGTGGAGGTGTTTGGATGTGTAGGAGGCAGATAATATCAGAGATGAAGGGATGCAAATAGAGGAAGAAGAGTAGAAAAGAAGAACAGAAGACAACACAAGAAGGACTGATTCAAGATCTAAGGTTCAAATGAAAGAATATTCGAGGTATAAGACTCTTGTTTAAACCAAGGCGACAGTAACAAACACAGCTTCTCATCCAGCTGATCTCTTTCCAGACAACCCCAGTGGACACCTGCAATTATTCACCGCATTCAATCATTTTGTAATTACAATGCTGAAGCTCCAATGTTGGATTAACATGACTATGGAACGCAGAGATGGCACCCAGTGGCTATAATTTAATGCTGACAGCTCACACTGATAACTACACATCAATAAGGAGGATATGTACTGAGATCATTCTCAGATACATAATTATATAGGATCAGGAATTTTTGCTGCAGATGATAACAATTTTGAGAAGAAAACCCAAATAATGTCTTAGATGACATTAATGTGTGCATATAAACACAGATTCCATGCAATCCATTGCAGCATGTGTGTTAATGTTTAAATGCTTACAGGAAAAATGTAAGGGTTTGCCTTTAGAAAGTGAGGTTAAACCAATAAGTCTGCCATTTGTAGTATATAAAGCATTGGCAGATGTGAGGATGATGGAATGGAGTTTATGGGGCCTTTGCTAATTATTTTCCCAGGGCAGACAAAGGAAACAAGAGAATGCCAGCGAAATGAATTCATAACAAGCTGAACATGAATGATTTGACAAGGCCCTGACGAGTCTTAACATAAGCAGAAATAAGCCAACCTGAGTTTCAACCAAACTCCGGCAGTGTTTACTGGGGAGTCAGGACTCAGGACCCACAATGCTGCATAACTGTGGTTTTTTTTTTTTTTTTTGTGTGTGTGTGTGTGTGTGTGTGTGTGTGTGTGTGTGTGTGTGTGTGTGTGTGTGTGTGCCAGTTCTGACAATGCTGCACTGTTCAGTTTTTGTTTTCCCTGCTATGACAACACCTGATCTAGCTCATCAGCTAACTGCCAAACCTCACAGAGACAAAGACAGGTGCATTAGAGCAGGAAAAACACATATGTCATCCATGCCTGAACTGCCCAGTTTTAAAGCTGGAATCCATTTCCGTAGTGATGCAGCAGTGCTGATTTAGTTCTGTCATCACTGTGATGTGGCATAATTGCATCACATAGTCTTATTAGGACAACTGACATAAAGCACAGCTAGCTGTTCACTGTTTCAGAACATATAAAGCTCTAGGTCTAAACTTCTGATGACACAAGCATTGCATATACTACGCAAACTGACAGCTATACTGCACATAAAATTGTGTTTGGTTCTGTTTTTGAAATCTATTGACAACATTTTGAAATATATTCCATTTTAATATAGTTATGTAATGAAATAATTAATTCAGTAAGAAACATTTATAGAGCACAACTGCTATTGATCCAGTGTTGTACCACAACGAAAGACATAAAATAATTAAAATGACATTAGACAGTCACAAGACATCAGACCTAAAACTGTATTCCATGTAACAGACAATCCCATTGGTCTTAGAAAACATAAAAATTCTTTCATGGAACGCTCGCCTCCCGCGAGTCACGTGGTTTGGCCCGCCACGTGCAGTGGGAGGATCTTTGTTTATTTGTAACCACGCCTGCACACCTGCACTGGGTTAGTGTTTTGTCTTTGTGTATATAGACCTGTGTCATGGAGTGCAGTGTGGTCGGTCTTTGACATGTTTTCCTTTCTGCATGTTTGTCTCTGTATATGGTTGCTCTTGTTCACACTAGGTATATGTATTTAGATGTTCACCGTTTATGTCATGTGTGAGTGCCGTTGTTGTTTTTGTTACATGTTAATAAATGTCTGTCCACGTCAAAGGAGTCTGTGCATCCTACCCCTTGCCCTGCGGCACCGTTACATAAAGACTGACCTCTACAGGACGCCAGCTCCCACGATAAAAAACAGACTTACTAGCAGGAAGTGCGTAGGCACCCCCGCACTGCTGCCTGGATCCCATGACATTGTGGAGAAGACCACGACCGCTGTCCGTGTCTTCTCCGGAGTTGGAGGGGAACACCCCCAGGAATTTTTTGGGTGGCTGAGGCTGTTGAGCCTTGGCTGAGGAGGACCAAGGGGCACTACAATGACCAGAAAGAGGGCAGATGGGAGGAGCCATTGGGATCGCCTGAGTCCTTTCTCTTCAGCGAACTCGCCAGTGAGACTGGAGGGATCTGCCCAAAACCTTGGAGGCAAACCACCTCTGGGACGCTCCTAGAGCGGCAGGAGAGAGGAGGACTGTTGGGGGAGGTAGCACGTTTGGTACCGGGGCGGAAGTGCACCCACACGTGTCCATTGAGGCCGCAGACACCTTCGAGGTGCCTGCCCGGATGGCGGGCGCCACGTCACAGTGCCTTATGTGTTTGTGTGTGGGCGCTATTGTGTGTTTGCGCCTTGTGTTTTTATAGGCGCAACACTGTGGAGAGCGTATCACACTGTCCTGAGAGAGGCAGGAAAGCTGCCTTTTTCCCTGGCACCTGGCCCGCCTGGTACTGGGTGGGCACCCAGCTTTGTGTTTGTGTTTACGTGTACACGGCACCCGGAGGTTCACGTTCAGGTTGTGTGTGGTGTCTCATTCGCCACACAACCTGCATCAACTGCAACCACTTTAGATTGTTTGTCACCTGTGCAGTGAAGATTCAGCACAGTTACCAGTTCTAAAGCCAGACTGGATAGCTTAAAAAAATATAATAAGTGCCTGAATGCTGCAGGGCCCAGGGCAGGATGCACAGACTTCCTCAACGGTGCAAGACGTTTATTAACATTAAACATATACGACAAAGGTAGAACTCACACATAACATGACTCTACCCTTAACATTAAATGAAAAACACATACTCATTAATACTGGACTACACCAACCAACGTTACGGCTACCACTTATGTTAACAAATAAGTAGCAACAATGACCAACGGGAATGCACACACTGATAGGGTTTTAAATAGACAGACAGACTTTCAACAGTAAACCCTGTGCAGGTGTGTGCAACCCCGGGGGCATGGTTACAAACAGTTCACACGTAAATCCCCCTGCATGCGGTGGGCCGTACCACGTGGCTTGTGGGGGGGAGGAGCCTTCCATGACAGTATGATTGACTTTCAATCACATACATTTTTGGATGTCACAAATTTGACTGGCACCCAACACACCCAAACATTCACTTCCTGAATGAGGCTGAATCCGATCTTCATCTCTGGAATTCTGATCACCCGTTTCTTATCAGATCTTTTAGTCAATCATGATATTTAATGGGGTTACTTCCAGCTTTTGATTGCAAAATATTGTCTTCCATGATGTGTACTGAGTGTTCATTGATGCCTGTCTTCTGTCTCTGATCTGTGCTTTCCCCTCTGACTGCACTTTCTGCATAATCCCCTGGTGCTCTTTGGGCACAACCTACTCTTAATGACCTCGGACCATTAAGACTATGAGCTAGATTTTCCCCCTGTTGGATTACGCAAGCAAACCTCATCATTTGAGTTAGTTACCCATTACCAAGTGTCTTCTACAAGTTTCCAGTTTCAATAAATATCCTTTGCATTTGGACCCTTTCTGTCTGTGGGTATTCCATTGTTACATTGGAGGTAGTATGTCATAGAATTGGAGGTGATATGTCATGGAGTGTGTCTTTATGAAAATCACACTGTGGTCAGTAGTACATTAATAGGTTTAATGTCATTGCATGATTGACATGTCACAAATATGTGCTACCATGGTAGTGCACTGAACCTAAGTGTGTAATATGAAAGAGTACTGAAAATCAAAGCAGGTTGGGGTTTATTTGTAGTTGCTGCCTGTGGAGAAAATCCATCCAAAATAAACAGAACACTGTTCAGATATATCTCCCTTCACTCCAAACTTCATTTCTATTTTTTCTACCAAAGGCAAAATTCTTCCAAGTAAATGGAACACTGCAGACTGTTTGTTATGCTCTTTTGTCCCAAAAGGGGAAAAACAAATATTGAATGTGAGAGAGCAAGAGACTGAGAAAAAACAAATGTGTGTGTGTGTGTGTGTGTGTGTGTGTGTTTATTTAGTGAATTAAAGAATGTGAAGAGAGATTGAGCAATGGCCACATTTTTAGGTCAGTGGAAACAGGTAACTGTGTGAACAGATAGCCAATCTCCACTGTCCTAATATCCTTAAGAAGCTTTGGAGCTTTTAAGCTTTTAAGCTTTGGAGCTGGATACAGAATGGTCCTGCTTTAGGCTGAGGGTCAGCAGTTGCCCAGAAATGGCCTCCTCTCTCTTATGCACACACCAATTGCTCCAGATCAGACAATGCGCAGAAGAGCCTTTTTATGAGCGGACAGTCTCAGACAAAGAGCCTTGTTATGGTCCTAGCCATGCTACTAGCTTACTATTAGAAATGATCTGGTCCCAGGGATCTATGCTACATATACTAACACAAGAATGTCTTTAGCAACAAATTAGGATGTGAATATTTCTGGATTTAATTGATGTTATATGCATTTTGGTGCATTATCATAGTCTTTATGACCCTGATAGAAATAGATATAACAAGAGATGTACAATCATCAGGTTTGACACAAAATCTGATATGATCATTGACATGCAAAAAAAATCAAGATGTGACACTGTCACATTTGACTTGAAATCAGCTTTCAGGCATGTAAGAGGCATTCATTTGCTTCCAGTAGCTAAGAAAACATGAATGCAGTATTATGAGCATTAAATAGTAATATATATATATATATATATATATATATATATATATATATATATATATATATATATATATATATATTCTGCACCAATCTCTCACCAAGAGAAAATAAGATTAGGCACCACAACCACTTTACATTTGATAAATGTAGCTCATTTTTCTTTTACAAATATGACTTTTACAAAGACATTTACTAAAGCCAAATCCATCTAATCTACAGTGTAGCTATTTTCAAACCACATTTAGCTACATTTGGTGGCACAATTTGTAATGTTTCTGGTAGTCTGCAGTGTAAGATATCTTAGGTTCCATGCATTTATATACACACATGCATACACATGCCTGCACAGTGTCAGCTATGGCAGGGCATGGAACCTAGGACTTCTAGCTGCATTTATTAACTTTGATCATTGTCTCTCTTCCTTGTTGTTTGCTAGGTTGTTTCCAGAAACCTCAGCAGACTGTTATTCATGACACATATATATTCATGATGCCTGTTTATATGTACACCTACATAAACACAGGTGACAACTTCATATATGCATATTATATATGTATAACATGTCATAGGAAATCATTTCACAAGATTACATTTCAAAGCTTGTGTATATATCACAGACTGCCTAACTGAACAATGAAAGCCATGCGTGTCACCTTTGCTAGTTCTTTACTGATCACCTCTACAATTCTGATTTGTAAGCATGTAAGATGTGTTTGGGGATATTAATGGAGAATTTGAGAAAGTCTATGTCTGTTCATACAGTCTTTTGTGTCTACATAAGATGACAACATCTGCAAACACATTTAATTTAAATAGTCATTGACTATTATCATTGCTCAATGATGGATACAACCTGTAGTGAACATATAGTATATTACCATAGTCCATGTCTGGCTTGACTATAGGAACACAAAAGATGATTGCAAAGGTATGCTGACTTAAGATAAATTACCTACTAAACCATTGGATTCAAGCCTGTGGACTGATTGGCTTATTGTTCCAGGTCATAAAAATTCATGATACAAACTTTGAGTGACAAAGACAACCTTCATTGTCTTTGTTAGCGAAGCTGTTTATGAAAGCAGCTAGTCTGTTTTGCTGCTAACTCTACATGAAGCTGGTTTGCAAGTGTGACAGATTCTTCTACCAGGAGAAGAGTCACTACTGCATTGACAAATTCAAGTTGGGTAATGAAACAAGTGTAACAGACTTAAAAGTTTTCCCCATGCAACCATGTGTCTGTGTCTGTGTCTTAAGATATGATAGAGTGGTGGAAATCTCATTCCTGAAATATCCAACATAGGAGCTGCCTGCAACCAGACAGGGGCAGGTAATTATCACTCAGACTTCTCTGACTACACTAGCTAAATCACATTTCCTACAGCTTTTGAGGATTAGTAATAATGCATTTTAATTAAGTGCTAACAAGTGGTGGCCTGAGTTAGACTATAGATTTACATTCAATCTAACACTATAATAATAACCCTTACACATGTGACACACTGTTGGAGGTGCTGTTAATTAAATCCTTAACCAAAAAATCCTAAAGTAGCTCACATTAAAACAGATACTTTGTGCCATGTAGCTTTGCATCTACTAGCTTTTGGTGGACATTGTACATTTTTTATTCTTCAAAACATGTTTATGTTCAGACTTAAAAAAAAAAATCTCTCTCAATTTTTGTAAGTCTTTACTCATTATTTTTAGACTCCCCTTGACACAATTCATTCTCCTCCATTTCCTCCAGTGACATGTACTGAATTCCTGTTGGAAAGAGAAATCCATATGTGTATGTACCCCATTCATTAACTGTTCAACGTGAGTCAGAGGCGTCGACTCATAACTACTTTATATACTGCTCACTTGTCTCACACCCACTGTTTTTCTGCTTCTCATATATGTAGGAGTTTTACCCAAGTCTGTAATCAGCCATATCCTATGAAATACTATGCATTGGAGATTTTCCCACCCTTTGGCAGGATGTGGCTTTTAGTTGGAAGATGCAACAGACAGAGGTTTGTGTCCAGTTAATGTCAACAGGTTTGAGGTTAGGTGCAATCGTAGTCTATAAATGGGATGAATGGATATCAGACTGGGTGAAATTATCACCTATTATTTAACAGGTTCAAATTAAGACTTCTAATTATGGTAGCTCACTCAGTTTTGAAAAGAACAAAGCCAGCTCAATGAGTAAGACATTATTAAGTAAAGGTCACAGATTCACAGAGATTCACAAATCCTTCCTACAGAAGACCATTGTCAAATAGCTGTTTCTATTAGCCTAAAGCATAATTCACCATTCATGAACATAAAATGCAACACAGCAAAGCAATCTTTTCTCTTTGGCATCTCCATTGAGAACCTATAGTTCTCAGCTGTTCAGAACTTCTCGGCCATCAAGTGTTTGCCCAAGGCAACACGTTAAAGCCAACACTACTGTTTGGGTGAAGGTTATAGTCCACACTGCCAATTAATTTGTGAACAACTGTCATTTTCATGCCTCTGCCTCACTGCAACGGTGTGCACCACCAAACAGAAGAGCAGAATCAGCCCTTAGCAAAGTCAGGCTGCCAGCCATGTGTGGGTATCCTGCTCCTATAAGCACCACAGCACATGTCCCAGATGGAGTGATTATTGGAAGTGTGTCCTGCAGAGAAATTTCATCACTGGCTTGCAGAGATTCCAGGCAGATGTGAGAGAGAGAGAGATGGTCTGTGTTCTCACTGAGCCAGTGCATGCGCTACTCCCCCCCCCCCCCCGCATCTGTTTTCCTCTCACTTTCCTCTCACTTTCCTCTCACTTTCCTCTCACTGTCTCTGCATCTGTCTGTCTGTGTATGTTTGGATTTCTCTCCCACTTTAATATGAGTTTGATCTGAGCACCAGGCTTTAGTGAACAGATGGTATAGTTCTTACAGCTGAGGGGTTTGTGGTACAGAAAGGAAGGGGAACCGGGACAGAAACAACCCAATGCAAGTCAGCTCTGTTCCATGTTTGTGTGTGTGTGGTTGAGAGCAGGACACATGGTGGGTTTTTGACAGAGATCTTTTCCTGTGTAGGGTGGGAGACCTTGCCATTTTTATAGCCTCTATTAATCTGAGGACTGTCACATAGCAGAATTCATAGAAGCAGAAGTATATGTGTGAAAGAGAGAGAGGCTATGTTACATTACAAGCCATACTTTTCAATTCAGATTTTTTGCTTAGATAGCATTTGCATATCATAACGGTTTAACATTCATAATTGCAAGTTCCCTAATTTGAATGTCTGTCCTCTGAAACTGCATGCACATGTTCACTGATACGTTTGCTCAAGTCACCTGGATCACCAACAACAGGATTCTATTTGTGAGATGACTTACAGTAGTAAAATGGCAAAATGGGCATGCTAATAGTTCATGTATGCGTCACATTTTGCTCAAGAGGACAGCAAATAGTTTGTCAGAGGTACATGATCAGGTTGAGAAAGTGAAGAATGCCAGGGGGCTAGCTTTGCTGGCTTTGTGGTTAGTATTGCTACTGTTGTCGCTCTTCTCCATTGTTGTTTTGACAACTACTGTGCTAAGTGTATGCATATAGGCAAAAAGTTTCATTAAACCCTTTGTGCTCATTCTCATTCAAGTTGCACGGCCAAGAATCAGAAAGCCAATTGATCATCACATACGAAAGTGACTCAAATCTGATGTAAAAAGATGGGATGTGTGTGTCCACACAACCATGAAAAAGATCAGATTTGTGTCACATTAAGGCAAAAAGTTTGAGTCACTTTAGGTAAGTAATGTGAACATAGCATGAGAGAGAGAGAGAAGACAGGAGAGAGAGAGAGAGAGAGAGAGAGAGAGAGAGAGAGAGAGAGAGAGAGAGAGAGAGAGAGAGAGAGAGAGAGACAGAGAGAGAGAGACAGAGAGAGAGAGAGTAAAAAGCACACAGAAAAAAATGCTTATACACATATAACCAGCACATCACTTAGGTTCACTGAATTCCCAAACTGTATTACTGTCAAAGAAACATTAAAGGTTTAAAAGTTCAAATTTGAAATGGCCTCTGGCCAGGAAAACTACAACATCCAGGTTCACCTCTGGCAGAGCACATTTAAGAGTGACACAGAAAGCAATTTAAATGGATCCCATGAGGCAGGAAGCAGAGAAGACCCAGGCAAATGTGTTCATGCCTCTGGCTCTTAGCTCAAGAATAAGCGTGGAGCGGCTAACAGTATTTCAACACATTCTTTTTTGAGTTCAATTTGCAAGGAGTGGGCTTAGGCTTTTGAAAAAAAATACTCTTGATACTGGTAGGCATATTCTTCACTTTGATGCTCCCTATGCACAGGGATGGATGATATACTGATCATTATTGGGATAATGTCACTTAAATTTCTTTTTTTTAATTATTTACAATATTTTTGATTTTTACTTGTTTACAATATTTTGGATTTTTTCTGTTCCTTTTTAATTATTTCAGAAAATATTGAATTGTTAATAAAAATGTCTTAAAGTATTAAATCTATAAGTTATGTAATAACAGCTTATGTAATACAGCTTGGTAAGGGCCTGGATTCAGCAATAATACAAGGTGAATAGATGGGCTTGATAAGTTTTGAAGCCAGATGCTAGCCTGCTCACTGCAGTTGCATGTGAGGTCTAAAGGTGACTGTTTATTGGTGTGTTAGAACACAGTGAGCAGCAGTGTTTCACAGCACAGTGGCATCCTTGCACAACTTCTCTGAGCTTTTCTCCACTTCTGGTTCCATTAGAACTCAGTCTGCTGGTCATTCAGATGCCTGTCCCGCTACGCACCTGGACGCCTCATCACATGGCATGTTTTATCTCTTTATTTCTTTTTTTAAATGAAAAATTAGTAGAAAATTGTAGATTTTGTAGTGATACACGTCAATGGAAATACGCCACAGAGATGTTAATGAATAAGAGTGTGGAGAAAGAAAATGTGTGTGAGAGAGAGAGAGAGAACAAGAAGTGTGTGAGAAAGAGAGAGAGACAGAGATAGAGAGAGTGTGTGCATGTGTCTGTGTGTGTGCATTTGTATCAGTGAGAAAGAGAGAAAATGAGAGAGTGGAAGTTTTGCCCACCACTTTGGCGCCTTCTCCTGGCAGGTGCAAGCTGTTAGGGAAGTGCAGTGTGACAGAGCGTGCTGGTGTCCGCATACCCTGTACTTCTCCTTTTTAACTCCAAATGTGTGTGTGTGTAAAACTCAGAGAGCCATCAAAAATGTAATAAGATAATAAACATTTTCAGTTGTATGTTTGTTAATATCACTACTAGATATGACAACATCCAATTTGCAACTGAAGACCTAATGATTTAATAAGAACAAAAAATAAGAATGAACAGAGATCTTAGATATTTCTATTACCAAGAAGGACGTAATAGGATATAAAAATGGATAATGTCTGGTGGGAATAGTTTGTTAACAATAAGATGCTTATCAGTGTATTGCTGTTGCAAGCAGCCAAGGGGATCAATAAAGTTGCCATAAATCTGACAGAAGCACAGTTCCATCTAACCAACATCTGCTGCCTGTATCCTGCCTGATGCTTCTGCCTCTTGATCTGTGTTTTAATGCAAGCCTAATCCTTTCTATTCAGAAGACACCCCAAAGGTGTGCTCTTAGACACCAAGCAAATGAACTTTTTGTCCTATTTGTTTGAGAATATCAAAACCTGTGCAATCACCCTAATACAATTTTTGTGTGTTGGATTGTTTATGGAAAACAAACAAACAAAAAATAAGAAGACATACAAAGAAATGCTTGTGTGGTTTGACTCTGAATTTGAAAGGTGGCTTCTCTGTCAGGTGAAAAGTGGCTTTCCTGTCAGGTGCTGAGTTCTGACGAAATAGAAAACAAATGTCTCCTTTGGTCTTATCTGGAGTCCTCAACCAAATTTCAGAGTGCAGGGGGCTTCAGTCGAGAAGAAATAGTAAAGCATGGGAAAGGGCCCTGCTCTAACTGCTCTGATTGCTCTGATTAAATCATCATATTAGTTGACTCTTCCTCAGGAGGGTAATGCCTGCTTTTAAATCCTGCACAATAATAATCAGGTTTTTAAACTTTTTCACACACATGCACACACACACACACACACACACACACACACACACACACACACACACACACACACACACACACACACACACACACACACACACACAAACACATGCAAACTTAATGAACATGGTATGTGTCAACGGGAGGCCAAGGACTACTGTATAATATGCCTCATAGAAACATGGCTGTCTGAGGATATATCAAGCCATTGAACCCACAGCATTCTCCGTATGTTGCACAGAACAAACGAACTTTCTGTGAAATGCAAGGAAGGGTGTGTGTGTTTGATTAACAAAGGTTGGTGTAATCAGAGGAACGAACACCACATCGAGGCTCCCTGGACCTGGAAAGTAGTGGTTATGTTGACCACTGTGGCTACTGAGGAGATGTTGCCATTGCGTTTTCAGGAGTTGTCGTCATCATGATGTACGTACACCACAGGCTGACACCGATGTGGCACTTGGCAATCTGCACGAGGCTATTAACAGAAACCACACACCCTGAGGCTGCCTTCAGTGTTGCTGGGGAATTCAAGAGAGTGAACCTGAGGAATATTTCTCCTAAATATTTCCAACACAATAACTGTAACACACAAAAACAGATACTGGATGACTGCTGCACCCCCTTCCAGAAAGCATACAAAGCCCTCCCTCACCCACTTTGGCAAATCGGACCACTCCTCTGTTCTGCTCCTGCCTGCGTACAGGTAAGAGATGAAGCGGAAGACATTCATCAAAAGGGAGGTCGATTGTTGGTTGGGCCAATCAGTATCCAGTCTTCAGGACTATTTCGATCATGCAGACTGCATGATGATATGCATAGCCTCGACCGACAACAATGACAAGTGCACAGTCTCTGTCCCTGGATTCTTCAAAAAATGCATGGACAGTGCTGTACCCACAAAAACCAGAAACACACATAGATCCTAACCAGAAACACACATAGAGAATGAGCAGCTCAGTTAGAGTATTTACTAAAGTTTTCAACTTCTCACTCTCCCTGTGTGTGGTTCCAGTGTGTTTCAAAAAGCCACTATTGTTCCAGTACCAAAGTCAAACACTGTAACCTGTTTGAAGCTCTAACCTCCATCATAAGCAAGTGATTTTGGAGGCTGGTTAAAGACTTCGTCTACATGTCACTTCCTGCCACCATGGATCCACTTCAGTTTGCCTACAGACACAACAGATCCAGTGATGATGTCATAACAATACACACTCTCTTTTCACATCTGGACAAGAGGAACACATGAAAAAAAAAACTTTGTGGATTTCAGCTCAGTATTGAACAACATAGTACATGAATCTACATGCTCTTGGTCTGAACAGCACAATGTGCAGCTGGATCCTGAACTTCCTGTTGGGCTGGTATACAGGTGGTAAGGATAAGCAGTACCACCTCCTTCTCACAGACTCAGGAGCACCCCAGGGCTATACACTCAGTCCTCTCTTGTATTCCTTGTACAGACATGACTGTACAGCCACACGCAGCTCCAAAGTCATCATTAAATTTGCAGATGATACAACAATAGCATGCCTGCTTTCAGATGAGAATGAGCCTATAGAGAGAAGATTAGTTCTCTGACACACTGGAGCCAGAATAACCTCTCACTCAGTGACAAGCAGAACAAGGAGCTGATTATGGACTTTAGGAAGCAAGAAAAGGGAGAGTATATACCCAATACCATCATTGGATCTTTAGTATAGAGGGTCTGCAGCTTCACGTTCCTCAGCGTAAACATCACAGAAGACCTTGCTTGGACCACTCACATGGGTCAGGTGGTAAAGAAGGAGCAACAGCATCTCTTCTACCACAGAAGGTTGTGTAGGTTTGGCATTCTGAAGACTGGTTAATACATGCACTGTGGAGAGCATCCTTTCAGGCTGCAGGAATCTGCTCTGCACTGGACCAGAAAGCTCTGCAGAGGGTGAGGACAACCTAACACATCACTGAGGTTGAACAACCATTTTGGTGCTGTACACCGAACTTTGTCTGAGGAAATCCAATAACATATATATATATATATATATATATATATATATATATATATATATATATATATATATATATATATATATATATATATATATATATAACATGTGTAAGGTGTACAGAGTGTGAGTGTTGTGTTTTATGTATCATTCGTGTGTGTAATAAACGTGTTTAATCGTGCCTCTTCACCTGTTAAATACCTTGAAACGTTACAGTGTATTCACTGTGTCCACTGTAGGCATCATGTCTCCACAGATAAGGGGGTCACTGTACAGGGTCTTGTACAGTCACAGTTACAGGACATATGTAGACCAACATGTCACCCAGGTGGACCCTTTTAAAAGAGGGGATTCCCAGTTGTCTAACTTGCCACTAATCTAGTGGTTATGTAGTGAAGATAGTTTAAAAATTATTCCCCTGATGAAATTCTAACCTGGTCAAAAGAGGGCCTCTCTCCACCCCTGGGCCACACACCAGACCTGGGACATGCTGGTACCTTGAGGATTAGAAACAAAGCCATAAATCCTAAGCTCCTAACCCTCAACCCCCTCTCCTTAAGGGTCATAAACTGATGGATGTCATGGAACGCTCACCTCCCGCGAGCCATGTGGTTTGGCCAGCCACGTGTAGTGGGAGGATCTGTTTGTGGCCACACCTGCACACACCTGCACCTTGCTTGTTTATATGTATTTAAACCTGTGTCAAAGTGTGCAGATGTCATTGGTGATGTCACATGTTAATGTTGTGTGTTGTTGTTAATGGTAATGTTAAATGTTATACTCGTTGTTGTTAGATGTATACATGTTTATCGTGTTCTTATAATGTTAATCGTTTCATGTTCATCTTCTTTGTTTGTAACACGTGTGAGTGCCATTGTCTTTACGTGTTTGAATAAATGTTCGTCCACGTCCTTGGAGCCTGTGCGTCCTGCCCCTCGCCCTTCCGCACTCGGGCCAACCAACGTTACAATGGATGGTAAGGTAAAAAGCTCTTACAAGCCTGGGTATTTATAAGATCATAAATTTCATTAGATTCAAATTCCTATCAGGGCAAATAACTTTGCTCATCTCACATATCCACAAAGTAACAATTTACCATTTAATCTACCATGTTGTCAAATAATAACCAGTAATGTAGTGATTTTTAATATAATCTCCAAATTGTGATGTGTGCTCCTAATTTTATTTTAGAATTACCTGTTGTTGCGTTATTCTGTTCATTACTTGTCCTTCATTCATTTGTATTATTCACTGATATTACCTCATCTGCATATTGCTTAACCGTACATCTCCAAATTGTGACCTTTGCACTGAATATTCTATTATTTATATTGATTCATTATTCTGTTCATGACTGTTTGAATCACTGGACAATTTCACAGAAAGGACGCTACTCTCACCGCCATTTAGGCAGTTGTATGAAAGACTGATCTTAACATCTGAGTTAAGTCTTTTCCCTCAACTGTTACACAGCCTCATAACTGCACTTCACTGTTCGCAATGTCAAACAACTTGTTGAATAAATGGGACATTTATTGATCAATAAATAAACAAAATTATTGACATTGTGAAACAGGTGCTCTATACTACTATGATGGACTTGGTGAACAGGTGAACAGAATATCTAACGAGTGACAAGTGAATGAGAAAAGAAAGGGGGTGGAGCAGATTAAAAAATGAATCAAATAATAATAAACCAACTACAAAGACAAGAACTGGGACCAGAGGGAAGAACGTTTGTACAAGCCAGAGATCTGTTTATCTAACTTAGCTAAGACTAGCCTATCCCAAAATGTTAACGGAGCTAGCGGTGAGTGTCACTACCAGGGAGGTTGCCTAAAAGGTGAGGAGATTCCTTTTCCTATTATTGCATCGACTAATGAGGGGAGGAAATATTAACCTGAACAGGATTATCTCTAGGAAATGCAACATGCTATAGACACCCTGGCTGGTCTGTCTGTGTAAGAGGGATCACTGAAGATTAGGTGTGGACATGGTTGCCTGGTGATACACCTGATCCTGAATATTCCAGTGCACTGCCAACAACACCAATGTCTTGAATTAGTGAGTGTGAGCATCACTGAGAGTGTACAGCTGAGATGGACAGTTCCTTGACTTTGCAGGTATCAATGCGAGAGCATATCCTAGATGTATTTTGTGGAAATCTAAGGTTGGCTAATTACTACTAATTACTATTGGGCAAACAGGATTAATTCTAACTTTACCAATGATGCAAAACAAAAATTTGACTATGTTGACGGAATAGTGGAAAACAAATTAAATGGTTTAAGATGAGATGTTCTAACTTCTTCTTTTCTAGATGCAACTTTCCTCAAGTTTAACCACCTAAAAACTCCTTATTCTGACTCCTGAGTGTTGATGTTTATAACTGTCATAATGCCAAATCCCCTGACAGACTACGATACTCAGCAACCCGTTCGTCACCCAGTCAATGACTCAACCAATTGGAGGCGTCCAATCAGCTCGGTGTCACCAGAATATTGAACTCACCTGTATGTCCTGATTATTGGGTTTCTAACTCTAAGTCTTTATGAAGTATTGCCAATAGTTTCTAGAAGCATACTGAGCGTTATTTTGGATTGTTTTTTTGTGTACCATACCTTAGCTTACTATTCCTCATTGTTGTATTTTGCCTGCCCCTTTTGGATTGTCTGCCTGGTTATATTGTGATTGATCTTCTGCTTTCTGACTCAGACTGTTAAGATCTCTATGATTCGGATTATCCCTTTATCTTCCCCTTTTGTCATCACACCGGATTATTGCACAACCCCTGAACAACGTTTAAACCAACCTACAGTCTTATATCTGCAAGCATCTGTTTTTGCCCAATCCGTCACAATAACCCTTACTCTGGGATTGTTCTCAGATTTGCTCAGGCAAATTCATGCCTTTTTGGTGGGTAAAACCAAAAACAAAATTTTAAAAAGAATTTTAACAAAAAAAAAAGAGAAAGAGGGGAATAAAACAAATAGGTAGTGATATTTGGTTATGAGACATATGTCTTTTAAACTATAACAGGTGGGGTCAGTTACCTTAATTCACCTGAGCCATTTGGTCCACATATTTAGATATAGAGTGCACATGTTCTGGTAGGAAGTAGTATAAAGCACACACCTATATGTCATAAAGCAGTTAGATTTTCCAAGTAACACACAACTTAAAAACAGAGTTGGTTACTGAGAGAGACAGAGGAACATAGAAGAGAGATATAGAGAAAGGTGCATGATTATCACATGTACGTTACTGTACTAGTATTAATGATTCACACAATTTTCCTCTATCTGTTATACTTGAGATTAGGAGGTAGTCACTATTTAATACATATATAAAGGTTAAAATGCAAACACTAGAATAATAGGGTTAAGGCATGGATATAATATATATATATATATACTGAAATAACCAGACATAAATAACCAGACATAAGAAAAGTTAAGATAGAGAGAGCAGATTTCCTAACAGTCATGTGGTTTGGCCCACCATGTGCAGTAGGAGGATTTGTGTTCGTAACTACACCTCCACCCAATGACAAGAGTTTAAATACACAAAGACAGTGCGTCTTTGTGTATTTAAACTCTTGTCATTGGGTGCAGTGTTGTCTGTTATTGTTGGTGTAGCGTGATGATGTTATGGTTAGTCTCGTCGTTGTTAAATGTATTCGAGTTCGTGTTCATGTTCATCATTATATGTGAGTGCTGTAACATTGTGTGTAATAAATCCAAGTCGAGAGAGTCTGTGTGTCCTGCTCCATGCCCTTTGGTACTCGGGCAGCTCCGTTATGGAAAGAACAACTGCCACAGGATGCAAGCTCCCACAGCAAAAAATGGACTTCCTAGTGGGAGGTGTGTAAGCACCCACCGCACTGCTGCATGGATCCCAGGAGATTGGGAAGAGGACCGCGACCGCTGTCATTGTTCACTCCGGAAGTGGAGGGGAACACCCCCAGGAATTTCTTGGGGGATGCCTGGGGCCATGGAGCCTGAGCCGAAGAAGACCGAGGGGCACCACAACAACCAGAAAGAGGGTGGTTGGGTGGAGCCAGCAGGATCTCCGGAGGGCAGGGCTGAAGCCCTAGTCCCTTCCCGTCAGTGGACTCGAGATTCCACAAGATGCTGTATGACTTTGTTGCCTCCCAGTTCAGGACTGGGTTTGTAAATGGCAACCTTCCTCACAGCATGGTGTGGAGCTCTGATAAGGGAAAGGAGTACCCTTTTAGCAGTGCCAAATGTGTTCTGGTATTCATAAAACAAGGCCTCTCAGAGTGGGTGTGATGAGCTATCCCAGGGGTGAGGGTCTGGTCACTTCACAGGGCAGTGACTGGTATTTCAGAGCATCTTGATAAGGAGACTTTCTGTGAGGGGAGCAGGCTGCAGCGTCCACTACACCATGCAACAACAAGACCCAGTACCAGAGCCATTTTCCAGCTGATATCCAACCCAGAAATCACCCTTCCCTGAGACATTATAGCAGTTAAGCAACATTAACAACTTATACCTCCAGAGACATCACCTCAAATTTGTCAAAGGACTGCTGTTCCAACTGTCCATAGGAGATAAGCCATCAGCAGAAAATAGTTTACTGGCCTTTCATGACCAAAGACATTGATGAATATATCAGGAGTTGCTTGGTATGCTGTCAGTTTAACACCTCACAACCATAGTATAGGGCCCCATTACAGAAAAAGGAATTACCTTTTCTCTGTCCAATCTTCCAGTGGACTGGATCAGTCCAGTCCCAAAATCTTCAAGCGTTAAAAAGTGCCTCCTCACTGTGACATGTGCCTTCAAGAAAGTGCACATGTCAGTGCACATGGGTGGAGTGCCATCCATCACTGATTGACACAGCAGAAACCCCTTGCTGATTAACCATTTATTCTGCTGTTGGGACTAATCCTTGACTATTGTTTCTGAACTGGTACCCATTTTACATCATTATGACATCATTATGGCAGATGATACAGGTTGAAAGTTCCACATTACCTACTATCCTCAGTCAGCTGGAAAGTTTGAGTGACCCAACCGTACCAGTGTAGGCATGCTGCACAATTAAGTCAAGGCCGATGGCATAGACTAGTATATTAAGCTCCCTCTGGTACTCATGGCCATTCAGACAACCCCACGTCGATCCACTGGTGTCTCACCTTTTGAAATGATGACAGAGAGAGAGATGACTCTTCCTTTATACCTCTATATCACATATATCTGAGCATAGTGGATGTATACACTCCCCACCAATATGTAACAAATTTATGTAGGCACCTCCAGAACCAAATTTGGAAGCCAGTGCCAGAGGCAAAAATGCATATCAAGGCTGGATTGCCACTGTCCACAAATACAACACTGGTGATAAAGTATTTTACTTCAACTCTTAAATTTGCTGGCACACCAAAGAAATTCCTGTCAAACTGGTCTGGTCCTCATGAGATTGAATCAGGTTAGGGTATTAAGACTAAACCAAAGCCCTCTCTAAAATGGGTCCATTCCAGTGTAATGGTTTTAACATTTTAATAAATTGTCAATCACAATTGGTAATGCTAATTGGGGCACCACCCTGATTAACAGGGAAAATGTATTCATTTAAATTTTTTATAATGTATAATTCAGTCACAACTAATGAAGTCACTAATTTGATATGTGATTATTTATTGTCTATCGAGCATTAGAATATCACTCTTGACTCACAGATGTAATAAGTAAGTTATGTTTATTGAATAAGCAGAGATGGGACAACAATCACTGGCTAAGATTCTACTAATGGCCAGAAGTATCGAGTTCACTATAATTATTATAACAATTATAACAATGCAATCAAGTGAAAATTTACACAACTGATTCATGGTGAATAAAGGTAGCTAACTAGCCTAATAAAGAAAAGAGAAAGAAAAAAAAGGAAAAAAGCAATTTTCTGGGAATGACCAACTGGGCAATCTACTTCTCAACCAAACAAGCTGAACAAAGAAAACGTATTAATCAAATGAGATATGTGGTGAGAGAACACAACTAAATTATAATAGAAGAGTCAGAAGACAAAGGGAAACCCAATGTGAAACAGCCAGAGAGAGAAATTATAGGAGTGAGGAGTCTGGAAAGGAAAGTGTTAACTGATCTAATTTAATGTATAAGCCACATTACTATTACCAATAATACCAAATATTTTTACTATTGATACCAACTGGTAATGTAAAAAGGGAAATGCCTGTTCTTATTACTCGCTGGTGCTTGCTCATGTAAAAGTCTTATGACTTGCTGGCACTCGATCATGTCTGGGTGGCAATGAGGGAGAGTGCCCATTTTCCATAAAACTGCAGGGATGGCACTGAGAGAGAGTATCCATTATCCTCAGTGTTGCTGGTTCGACAGTGTACAAGCAATGATGGCCAATGATGATGAAAAGATCAGCATTCTCAGACTGAGGGATTGGATCTTCTGAGCTAACTTGGACAGAGAGTCATAGGCCTTCATGGGCAGGCCTTTCCAAAGCAGGAGTTTGGATTTGTTACCTACAGCACAATGGAACACAATGGTCACAATTTGGAGATTATATAAAAATAGTCACACATTACTGGTTGATTATCATTTGACATCATAGTAGGTTAAATGGAAGTTCTTAGTTTGTGAATCTGTGGGAAAGAGAAATGTATACATCTGTGAACATATCTCTGTGGCATGAGAAAAGTTGGTTGCCTGTTAAAAGTTTGACTGTGATGGAATTTATGGTAACAGTTCCTTGAAGTATTACCAGGCTGGTAAGAGCTTCCTGCATTTCAATCTATGGGGTTTATGACACCTAAGAAGAGGGGGAAGGGTCAGAAAGCCAGGCCAGCATGGTGAGTTATCAGCTAGGCTGTTTGTGGTTTTGTTGCTCGATATCATCAGTATCAGGTGCCAGAGGGGTCCTGATTCCTGTCCATGAGAGAAAGCCCACTCTGATCAGGTCAAAGTTTCATCAAAGGGATAATTTGCAGTCTATCTTCACTACACCAGTCAGATCAGGACCCCCACCCCGTCGAAACAGGGTTGCATACATCAGTAAGCCTTATGCATGTGACGATTCTGCTCTCTATTCCTTTCTTCCCTTCTTTTCTGTTTTGTTTAACAGTGATCAACAGGGTGCACCCAAAACATGTTTGTATCCTTTGCAGGATGACCTTTGGGTGAATCCTAGCAGCTGTTCTTCTTTAAACTGCATAGATGGATAGAACCAGGGCCACATATGGGTATCATCCTCTAAGACAAGCAAGAATTACTTCTGACCATCTGCCACATTCATACTCAGAGGATTTATATCCACTTGGATCCCTGAATAGCTTTTCAGTAACAGATCATTAACCCTACACTTAATAGAAGGGGTTAACGGTTCATCAAACCACTCATCACAGAAATTGTTGAACAAAGCTTGAAGCATAAACAAAATCATGATAGAATGAAACAAAACCAAAAGAAACCACAGGACAGACTGGGATGGAACCAGGAGCCAGGGGAGGAGGCACAGGAACAGCAGAGGAGATGGGGCTAGGAGGTGAGGAGCAGATATGACCATGGGAGCAGGAGTTACAGGAGAACCACAATGGGAACTAGACTTGGTGGTTTGACAAGAGGTGGATAAGACAGGTGACAGGACCACAGACAAGACAGGATGTAGAACAGGATGAACCAGAGACGGGCATCCAGACAATGGACTGGAGGACAGTGGACATGGGAATGGCATGACGACATTTACAGGGAAGGGGACAGATGTACTTATGCAAAGATGGAGGCAGACATACACACAAAGAGCAACAACAACTGACACAAGTACAGAAACCATGACAGGGACCAAGACAAAACCAGGAAAGGGTGATGGCAAAAGCACAGGACCAAACAAGGAAGGCTGTGGGGATGGCTGCAGGAGCAGACAAGGAAGGCTGTGGGGATGGCCACAGGAGCAGACAAGGAAGGCTGTGGGGATGGCCACAGGAGCAGACAAGGAAGGCTGTGGGGATGGCCACAGGAGCAAACAAGGAAGGCTGTGGGGATGGCCACAGGAGCAGACAAGGAAGGCTGTGGGGATGGCCACAGGAGCAGACAAGGAAGGCTGTGGGGATGGCTACAGGAGCAGACAAGGAAGGCTGTGGGGATGGCCACAGGAGCAGACAAGGAAGGCTGTGGGGATGGCCACAGGAGCAGACAAAGAAGGCTGTGGGGATGGCCACAGGAGCAGACAAGGAAGGCTGTGGGGATGGCCACAGGAGCAAACAAGGAAGGCTGTGGGGATGGCCACAGGAGCAAACAAGGAAGGCTGTGGGGATGGCCACAGGAGCAGACAAGGAAGGCTGTGGGGATGGCCACAGGAGCAAACAAGGAAGGCTGTGGGGATGGCCACAGGAGCAAACAAGGAAGGCTGTGGGGATGGCCACAGGAGCAGACAAGGAAGGCTGTGGGGATGGCCACAGGAGCAAACAAGGAAGGCTGTGGGGATGGCCACAGGAGCAAACAAGGAAGGCTGTGGGGATGGCCACAGGAGCAGACAAGGAAGGCTGTGGGGATGGCCACAGGAGCAAACAAGGAAGGCTGTGGGGATAGCCACAGGAGCAGACAAGGAAGGCTGTGGGGATGGCCACAGGAGCAAACAAGGAAGGCTGTGGGGATGGCCACAGGAGCAAACAAGGAAGGCTGACGGGATGGCCACAGGCGCAGACAAGGAAGGCTGTGGGGATGGCCACAGGAGCAAACAAGGAAGGCTGTGGGGATGGCCACAGGAGCAAACAAGGAAGGCTGACGGGATGGCCACAGGCGCAGACAAGAAGGCAAAAACTGCATGCTTTCAAATTTTACATTGTCTGTTTAGAAATGTATAAATGTTTTTTTAAATAATTTATGTTACAGCCCCTTATTGAAAGCTGCAATAAATCACTGTATAGCCACTTAAAAAAGGTTGGTATATCATTACTAGTGCAAGTATTAAGTGATAATTGGTACACATTTTTTATTTACCTGCCTGTAGAACATAAAAGGTGATAACAGTAAGGACAACTTTCTTGAATTTACCAAAAAAGTAATGTCTTTACTTTGTAACAAATACTATATAGTGGGGTAATTATGCGCTCATTTGACTTTTTTCTGTAATGTATAGACTAATCCAATATACGCTGATTTAGTCAGTAGGAAATATCCTTCTTATTTTCTTGTCATTAAAAGCATTTTTTTTCCTTTTTTGTACATACCATTCTTTTGGACATTTGCACACTTCATTGCAAACACATATAATTTCTCATCATGAGTTACTTTATTGTTCATGTGCCGTAATAGCAAGCGCTGCAATAGGAGCATTGGCCACTACAGTGTTTCTGTCTACACCAATTGTCCTGTAGGTATAATGATGACTTTTCCCCCTCCTGTACTGCTGCAAAATCTTGCTGGATCTTTTACAGCCTGCTGTGGATTACATTGGGTAACTTGTATCACATTGTGACTTCTTGGCCACTATAATCTCCAGGCATGAACACACACACACAGACACACGTTGCTAGTAATTCACCCAATTTTTCCTTATTCACTTTGACTGTGTTTGCTGTGTTTTGCAAATAATAAATGATTTTTGGTTAAATCCTGTTGCCTGAAGTCAATAATACTAGTGAACTATGACCTTCAGAATTTAATTAAGTTATTAATATTATCATCAGTGAAAACTAACAGATATTTTTACTTGACTGATAAGATTGTAATAATGTTAGTGGTATTAATATCAATCTCATGCTGATTGTTTAGGTTAATGCTACTTAAACTTCCACTTGGGGCAAATCTGTTGTGTAGGTTGGGTCATACAGGCATAGATGCAGCATTTGACTTGTGCATTCAGTCATGAACTATAATTCTTGCCTGGCTTTCATCAACATTAAACTAATTTAACTCTCAACTCTCACCATTTCACTGCGAGTTATACCGTGTATGTACGTAACAAATAAACCAAACTTAAAACTTGAAACTTGAAACTAAACTCGTGCTATCCTGCCCAATCACACATTGGTAAACATTTTGGCTACGCTGCCTGTCTGCTCCAAATGCCATGGAAAACATAACCAATTATGATCAATTTATTTTTACATTTTAGGATATGGGCAATAATCTGGAAACACAAATATTTTTCCATATTCTCTTTTCTTTTTTATATACTTATCTAGACCTCAAAATTACTGAAATCAAATACTATTTAATACTACATAATACTATTTAGCCTACATGCACCACTTTTAATAATAAATAGTTTCATTTCATTCACTTAATTTGATTAATTTAATTATTTCTCAGATTGCTAACTTTTTAAGATGCTAGATCACTCTATCGCTGTTGTTTGTATGAAATCTCACATAATGTAAAATATCTTCATTGTTGCATGCGGGATTTGAAAGTGCCACTGGGAAAAAGTCTGTTATAATGAAAATTATTATATTTGGATACTCTATGCTATATTGTTAGTAAATATAAAATGAACTGAAAGCAGAGCTATCGTTGTCAAAATGGTTGTGGAAAAAGTTTAAAATAATAAATGAAATATTTACATTGAACATTTTAAAATGAAATGAAAGTGCTACATGGAATAATTTGATTTAATGATTTATTGTTTTAATCATTTCTGCATAATTTGTTTTTTCATATTCATGAAGTAGAAAGCTAAGAAATTATTCAAATGCCAGTCAAATGATCTTTGAATGTGCCCTCAAAGAGATGTTGCACAATGGTAAGAGTAGTGACTCTAGGATGTCCTTGAGCTAGAGAAGCCCATTATGGGAACACACATCTCTCTTCTCTCTCTAATCTAGCCATACTCAGCTCTGCCCTTTTCCATAACATCAACAGTGGTGACCTTTCCCTGAGCTCGCGTTGAATTAGCCACAGCGTCCTGCGGGCAATTCAATTAAGGAGGCAGGGGGACGGTGATGAGCTTCTGCCAAGGAACAATTAAGTCGCAATTCCAAGCAGGTAATTTAAAGGCATTAGGCAGAATGTTTGATACTTACTCTGCCGGAAATAGGAATGTATGTGTCTGTGTGTGTGTGTGTGTGCGCGTGTGTGTGTGTGTGTGTGTGTGTGTGTGTGTGTGTGTGTGTGTGTCTAAGGAACAATGGAAATTTAACAAGGATAGTTGACAGGCAGACATGATAAGTACCACTGTACAACCGTGTTTGCAGATCCCCTCACTGTTTACCTTATGCAGATTGCATCATTTTTCATTCCAGTTTAGGCTGTCACCTGATTGGTTTACAATTGGAGAAAAAAAATCTGTTATGATTTAGATGCGACATTTCCATGGCAACCCAGCGACAATGGGCAATAGCTCTTGGCTGCTGTTACTTGCTTGGATCGGGACAGATTCCACTGTCCTGCAACTTAAAAGACAATAAAACTTACAGCGGAACTTTGAGATCATTTGATCGAAAAGCCTATAACAAGTTCATGAACCAGGCACCATATTTTGTAATGATGCCAAACAGATCCAGTAAAACTTCTATCAGCAATTTAGCTGTCCTGGAGAACACCAGCTCTTTGCCCATACCACTGTAAAATTGACTGTCAAGTTCAAGTTGAAACACAGACACACAGACACACCCAGACAAAAACACACACACACACCCACACATACAGACACACAAACAATTTTTTAAAATTTTATATCCATGCTGTAAGCCATTAGTTTTAAGGAGAACTGATAATGCAGCAGAAAGTCAGGCAGGGTATATGGCACCATTGCTAATAAGAATTTATGAAGCTGCTGTCACTCTGAAGTGCTCCCCAAGGGCCAGGTCACTATCATGCATATATGCAGAAACACAAACACAAACACACACACACACACACACACACACACACACAAAAAGGTAATTGGCTGTGTAACTGTGGCCAAGGGTCATAAGCTTTAAATGCAGATGTACGATTTCATTTCTGGAAAGAAACGTGTGAACAGTGCTGGCCTTCTCAAGGAGTTTATTTATGCCTGAAATCATACAAACTTATTATAACATATTATTGCTGCTGTTGTTAGTTATTGTTAGTATTGTTGTTGTATTTATTGTATTTTGTTTTTTAATTCTTTCTTTTCTTTTTAAACATGTATTCCCTTTTTTGTTGGATTAAGTTGCAGTGCTGTTTGCTTGCTGTTTGTATTGATCATCAGCACTGGGACAGCTCATGTGGTTTTCACTATAGAGCGAGATGTAATGCAACTGCTGTGGATGAACCATTATTTTAAGAGGCCAAGCTGTTTCCAAATGCTACCTGCTTTCATTGTTTTTGGGTACATCAGCCTTTTTTGCCTCCATTTTATCTCCCATCTTCCTTGTGTCAAGCGCTCTGACAGCCATCGAGTGCCATTTTCATAAAGCTTAATGTCAATTTGTTGCAAAGCTGCTGTTGCTGTATTGGTGGCCTGGACCTCGGTTGCGTAGCTTAATGAGAACGAGGCTTCTGAGCGGCCACCTGTTATCAGACGCTATGAAATTGCTGCTTGATTGGCCTGTGTATTGGCTTCTGCAGCCTATTTACTGTCTGAATGGCCTGAATCAGACAAACTAACTGCAATCCACATTCATCTAATTTACAACAGTAAACAAATGCATGATAAGTCTGCACAAAGAGGAGCCATTTTACCAATGGAAAATCTGGTGCAGTCTTGGGACACAGGTTAAAATTCAAGTTGTATTTCCTAGTCATGCAGGGTTTATTTGTAAGCAAGTGTGTCACCTTTTCCCTGCTAATCTCAGCAATAAAAAAATAAATAATAAGGACAGTATGAGGTTTTTTTCAGATAGTCCTGTGTGTTCCCACTCAGCGCCTATGTCCAAATAAGTGGGCAAAATGAAACAATGACAGGAAAATACAAACAAACCTTTTTGTGCACAACAACATTTTAAGGTGCAGTAAGAAAAAGTGACTTAGCATTTACCTTAACCAAAAAAAACATTTGAATGCAAACATCTTGGGCACTTGTCAGCAGACATGATTGAAAGCATGATTGAAAAGCAGTTAAGCATAATTGTTTGGAAGAAAGTTTTTTTTTATTTTTTTTTTAACTGCACCTACCCTGTCTCATCTTTTAGCACGCAAACCATGCTGCCTGGCTAATTGTCAGTGAATATGCTCCGTTTGTCAGTTTTTTTAAACACCTTTCCCTGAGCTCATGCATATAAATGAAATGTCCAAACCAATACTTGCACACACTTGTACAAGCCTGAGTGCATATTTCAGTTAGTAATTATGCTAAGTGCAAAGTCCCTTGGGCCTCATAATGTATGCTTTAACATGACAGGCTAACTCACTGAAGAAATAGGCAGCTAATACACTACAAACCAAGTTAGGCTTGCGGGGTTGAGGCATGTTATTGCAAAGAGAAGAAAAAGTACACAATGCTTTTAATGCAATGTCTGGGGCTTTAGTGTGTATGCAGGTGTAGGACTGACACAATATGCTTGTAGAAGGCAGGTGGAAATCCCCTTTTGGTTCTTTTTGTTTATTTTGGAAGTGGCATTGCTTTTACATCTGGCACATGTTTTTCTGTTTCTGTGCTCAAAAGGCTGCTTGTGCGGAATGACCGGGTGCATTGATCTGTTTACCTCCCTGCCCTGTACCCAGCATGCTTCCTGCTGCTTGACATAAATCGAGCCAGCACCAGAACTCATTGTCCTACAGCAAAGTCACCATGGTATCATTAGTGGACTTATGCTAATTATTTGAATTATGTAAATTACTATTAGCAACAATGAAGTGCCCCTGTATTTAGGATCTAATTAGTATTTTTAATAATTCGGTGCCTATATATTTACCTAATAGTAATGCCAGCTGCTGTTGCACAAGTACATTTTATTAGTCATCTTAATTACTTTTGATTATAAATCTGCTTTTAATATTTAATAGTTTTCCCTTCTGTGAGTTTATAGCATGAAAATATACCGTTAACAATGTTGCTGCAATTAGTAACATGTTATGATCATCATATTTTACTGAGCCCTGCAGTGCAATAGATTTTAACAGATTAACAGTTTTAGGGTTTAACCCTTTGTAGGAGAAACTATGCATTCAGCATGTGCTTTGCATCATTCTACAAGTGGTTAAAGTGTTAAAGCAATAGCTATTACAGCCAAGAAAAAGCCTATGCAACCTCACTGCAGCAATACTGAAAAAAGAAACATACAAACAACAAAGCTCAGATAAAGTCTTTTCATGCTTTGTAGTAGCACACCTAATGTAGAGGGGTGGATAGGAGCAAGAGATTCTTATTGTTTAATAACAAAATAATACAAAGTTATGGTAACAGAATGTGTGTGGTTTATTTGGCACAGTTTCTGTAGAACTTCTCAAGGAAGAATTTCATAACTTTCCACTTCAGCAGTAGATAAAACAGCAGGTCAGACCAGAATGTTTTAGCATTCTAGCCAGGGTATTCAAAAGCTTGTGATGTCTCAAGACACCTGTGCTCTGACTCTTTGTCTATGTCTGTCTCTCTCTCTCTCTCTCTCTCTCTCTCTCTCTTTCTCTCTCTCTCTCTCTCTCTCTCTCTCTCTCTCTCTCTCTCTCTCTCTCTCTCCTGCAACAGCCTTCCTCTCCCACGCCATAACAGCCAACACCTGTAGGAGGTCAACCAGTGGCAGTTTTGGAAGTTGCTGCGATTTTTGAGGATGCCATCAAAAAGCGCCACGGCTTTCAGTGCTATTGCTGCTTTTTCATGGCCATCGCAGAGAGTGGTGGAGCATGCAGGCAAGCAGTAATATAGCACTCCTAGCTGGTATTTGAATCAGAATGAACGCTGTTGTGACAGTGTGAATATGAGATTGTTCATGCTGTTGGTAACTCAGCATTTCACTTATGTTTTGAGCATCCCCATCAACGAGGAAATGCCCCCTGGCCATTTCTTTGGTGGAAATAGAAAGCCTCACCTGGTAATCATTGCACTTACAATTACATCACAGACAATGCAGGCTCGATCCAGGATACTTTAATCCCAACTAATATTTATTTAATTGTAACTATTATGTACAATGTCTCTGATAATGCCTCATATATTGCTGATTTAAAATGAATGTGGGTCTGAATGTGTGGGAAACAGTAGGCAGTTTGTCACTGACTGTAAATGATTTCCCTTTTTACAAAATATGAATTCTGAGAGTTTTATTGAAAATTGTGCTATTTAGTGCAATTACTTATAGTTTTCTGAAATAGTGGAAAATATTTAAAAACATCTTTGATTCCAGTGGTGCACTCAGTGTTAATCATATGTCTTCCCCATTTTGCACATTTTGGTTTAATGAATGTGGCAGCTGGTGTGGCACTTTTATCAAGTGGACCTTTGTTTTCCCATCGTTTGCTTATAGTGAAGGCCAGCTAGATTAAAGCTGAAGTCCCATCAGTGTACTCTTAATTCTTGGCCTGTACCCTGGCTGCTTTTTCTATACTGATTTGTTAAAAATGTCAGACTCTGTTTTTCACCCAAATAAAATCAACCTTTTCAGAAAAAGGGAAATGAAAAGTGATCTATCATAGCACTCTGCAGATTGCAGTCGTGCAGCCTTTTTTGAAGCAGTACTTTTACCTATTTGCAAAAGGCTTACAAAAAAATGCAAGCAAAACATTTTTGGATCAACCTAGCACATATATTTCATTCTAAAATCATATCTTCTTAACATGTGCAGTACTTACAAAAAGCAAATTAAAAGCATATTTATATACTAAAAGATTTGTTTGTATCTAATGCAAACTTGAAGGTGTGTAAGAGGGGGTTTGTATGAAAAATAAAACTGCTCTAGGGACAATAACCATGTAAAAAAAAATGCTTTATAATAAAAGACAGGCCTTTATTGTAGTAACACAGTGGAAAAGGTCACAAAACAAAAATGGGCAAGGAATGGAGTAGCTCGATGGAGTAGCATTTATGGAAAACAGTCAGTGTAAAAAAAAACTAGAAAGTCCACTCAAAAATCAAGGCAGCAGAATACAAAAGGGGCAGGCAAGAATCAGAAACAAGAAATACAAAGTCAGGGTTCAGTATACAGAAAGCTAATCCAAAAATATCGCTCAGTATGCATAAAAATCTAGAGGCAATACTTCATAATGTCTGAAAACTCAAGACTGGCTTAAATACCAAGCACACAGGTGAGTTCAATATTCCGGTGACAATGATCTGATTGGACGTCTCTGATTGGCTGAGTCGTTGGCCACATGACAAACAGGTTGCTGGGTATTGTAGTGTGATAGGGTATCGGGCGGTATGACAGCTATGATATTCTTACACTAGGACACTGGAGTGAAACAGAGAAAGCTCTAGTAAGAATATGTGCTAAAAAAGGGATATGAGGCAATCAGAATCCTTAGCTGATGTGGAAAAGATATAATTTTTAATTAGAGGCCAAGTCCTTCACTGGTACTGATCCAACCATCATAGACCTCAAATGTGACCTTTACAAATAATTTGTCTGCCTACTGAACTCATTTGAAACCTAATGATTAGGCTAAAAAGGGGACTCTTTTAAATCTTTTACTGTTCTTCACCACCAGTCAGCAAGCTCTCTGACTGTCTGATCCAAAGCTTAATGCCTTACCTGATTTTACCTCCTGTTTTCTGAGGTGCATTTCATTTGTTATTTCAGATGTCAATCACCAGTAGTCTCGCTGTGTCAAACTCTTTTCAAAAATATTTCAGTAAATCTAAAGTATGGCCTGATTACCATGCTATAATATTTACATCGCTGAAATACTACTTACAATACTTAATGCATTAAGTGCATAATTGAAATCAAAAGAAATATATTTCTTTATAGATTCTCTGCCTGTTCTTCTCAATTCTAGAGATCATTAATAGGAATCTCTGGGAAATAACTGTTTATGCTCTCAGATGGCATGCAAGGCATTGCCAGCACAGTGCAATTATGAGGTATGAGTATCTTTTCACATATGGCCATCTGCTGATGATCCCCAAAAACACTCCAAGAATCTGTATTGATGCCAACATCCAAATTATCTGCACAGTAAGAGCAGTCCATGTTGAGGTTCCCTAAAGAGTTCTTTGCTGACAGATTTCTAACCCTCCATTTTCCCTAAACATGTGTGATCTCCACAATGCATGTTCTTGACGTACCACTGACATTGTTGGCTAGAGTCATGCTCCTTGGGTGGAAGCATTTGTAGTGCCTTCTTCCTACATCTGTTTCTGAGACTCTCCACCTCCGGGGTGGTTGAGAGAGGGAAAGGATGTAGAGGTGGAGGCGCGAGGAGAGAGATGAATGACTGAATACACAGATCATTTAATAACTGCATTAGTGGGCCTGCCATATAGTGCTTTTATCTTCCAGAAACAAATTAGATCAGCAGAGGCAGCTCTCCCTCCATGTGTTGCAAGCTGGATATAGAGCAAGAAGAGGGACTTGGCAGGCCTTCCTCCACATAGAAAAGTACAAAACATTTCAGCTCTTGTTTCTGGCACTCAGAAAAGGTCGGAGGGCTTAACAATCTGAATAAATGGAGCAGGCCAGTTGGTAGAAAGAATTCTTTTCTTTTGACCTAAAGGTTTGATGCATGCCAGCCCTTATATTTTGCTATCTGATGTATAGACCGTTTGAGACAATAGTGAAAATGACATGACTAGCATTATGTAACACTAAAGTATCAGGTGCACAAGAACTCAGCAACAAGTTTGCACTGAGTTTTGCTAAGTGCTTGAGTCTTAGTAAAGGTTACAAGAAGGAAATTGCTCATAGCAGTGACCAGACACACCGATTGGCAAACACAGAAATGTAGAGATGTACAAATGCATTTTCCCCTCATCTTTATAAGTTTATACAGAGTTTAGAAGTACGCCTTTTAATGTTGCAAAATGTCCTGAGTTTAAAGGCAAGAGAATAATTGTTGGACAGTGTGATTGATTTATTTCTCTTGTACATGCCTGTAGTCTTGAAGATTAAGAATGCTGTATTCCTTTGTGCAAGTTTATTTTTGAGAAAAGTAACATCTGCTATGAAATATAAAACCAAATAACTCTTCCAGCTGATGTTATTCTGTGATAATTCCAAAACTGTTTTTTGTGACATATGTTCTCAAAGAAAGAGCATAAAGCAGAAATAAAAGAATCCAAATAAACCAGTCCAAATATAGTTTGTACCTTTAGGCCGAAAGCGCATTAGACCATAATACCATTTTCACAAAATCTGCTGTCTTGGCGGTGACCAAGAGCTCTCTCTATTGTGCCAAATGCCATCATCTCACACTTGACTTTAAAGGTAATAGTTTCTACATTTTATATGCATTATGTTTCTGAGTAGTCAGAATTTGGCCTGGAATGATCGAACCACATTTTCCAGGCAGTCTGAATTCCCAGTCATTTGTGGCGGCCCTTTGAAGCCTAATGCACGGTTGCTGTGGCTTCAGACAATTCTCACCCCTCAAATTCTCTATTTCATGGCGAGCTTTGATTTGGCTGACTAACGGGATGCCTTCCCCTCTCCACCCACTGAAGGCTCAGCTGTTTGAAATCCAATCGGCTTAGTGCCGAAAGACTCGAACGTTAAACCAATTAGGTTCTGCGATTCACCCCGCACACATGTGGCAAGGCTCTCTCTGTCTCTCTCTCACTATCTATGTGTGTGTGTGTGTGTGTCTTTTTCTGTGTCTGTGTGTGTGATAATTATTTACATACGTGTAAGGCAGTATTATATGAGTCTGTTGTCCATCTTTTAACCTGTGCAGCTGTGTGAACATTTCTAGCCTTTCAGACTTTTAATCGAGTAGGGGACTGTAGGTTCAAGTTTCCCTTTTCCAACCTCAGCAACCGGGCCTTTTAGCAAGGACACACAAGTGCAAACAATTCCAGGTGGGCTCCTGGAATCCTGAGTCTCCCCAACACCTAGCCTCAGCATGGCTAGCCTGGGAAAGAGCTAGAGTCTGCTCATTACACATAACTTAAAAGGGGAAAAAGATGACTGCATTCATTACATTTACTAGCACACAAGATCATAGGGTTTATCACCTTGGGACTTTTCGTTTGAGCTAGCTCTTCCATTACCTTTACTGTCAAACTGATTCACAAAGACCCTCTTTCTCATTCTCTTTCTCTTTTTTTTTCTTTTCATCATTCTCTGTCTCTCTCCTCGATGGGCTTGTGTTCTAGACTCTAAAACTGAAAAGTTGCATCAGCTTTAAAAAAGTGCATACATTTATCACTTCTAAATTAGGCAGATGAGGGTGAATTGCTTTAGGTGTGCTTTTAAGTGAATAATTCTCACTGAACTCATTAAAAGACAAGCTTCAGATGTACTCAATTTGATACATCCTTAGCTGATTTCACCTATGATGTGCCTGCTCTAAAAACAACATACTGCAGAAATCGTGCAGTGCTGAATTTGAAGAGAAGTTCAAAGTAGATTCCATTCATTATCTGCACTTAATGCCAGTAGCTTCTGAATGTGTCAAAACTTGTGTGTGTAACTTGCTGCACTACAAAAATAGCACAGCTTATTAGGCAGACTAATTACACATAGGCCCAGGCATGCCCGGTACAAAAAAAGTAAAAATACCATAACTGCATTATCTGTGCCCTGTATAATTTCTATAGTGAACAGGTCAATCCAATCATGGTTAAACTCATGGCTTCTAGCACAATATGTTCATATAAACCACTCTGAGTTGTCTGTGTGTGTGCATGTGTGCACGTGCGCGCATGTTTGTATGTGTGTATTTGTGAGTATGGGAGTGGATTCTACTGGTTTGTCTTAAAACATGGGATAATTGTTCTGTGCATTGTTCTGTGCATATGACTTTTATCAAGAATTTCTGTGGGTCAGCTTCTGTCCAGTCTTGTTATAGAATGAGAACCACTTTGTCGTGGGATGAGAATTAATTTTCTGCATAAGACAAAGAATAAGAGCTCCTTGCAAGAATGGGCACAGAGAAACCTCTGCAGAAGGTTTGTGGTAAATTCCAGCACATTGTCCACTACAAGCGTACCATCTATAGGCCAAAATTACATCTTAGTCACTGAGTCCTTGGCCAAGAGAGGCATCAGAATGCAACAGGAGCCATCTGCCCAGGAGCCATAGCTAGCTATCAATATCTAGCCTACTATGCTTATGGTAGCAACTTTGCTACTAACCCTGAACTGCAAGTTAAAAAACAAATGGAACAATATTGCAAAGCATGGACAGAGTGTCTAGTTTCACCAGTAGGTGCTGCTAACAGCCTTTGCTGCGATGTCTTATATAGCTAGTAGATCTTCACTTCTATATGTGAGTCCATGTTATAGGAATTCATTCCTTTCAGCCAGACCAATTAAAAAATTGTGCCTTTATTACTTTTATTTAAGAGTTAAATATTGACTCCAGTTGCTGAAACTGAAGTATGGTGTTTCATGTTCTGTGATGTCTAACAGACGTTGGCCAGTGTCCACATCGTTCAGAAGTGGCTAAAGCCATGACAGGTGATGCACTGGCCTCCTGTGAGCCCTTCTGGTCATACAGAAGAATTGGAGGCAGAATGATGACATCTGGTCAATAACGTTCTCACTGCATGCTTACAAGGGCTCTGGAAGCATTCTCAGTAATGAAAGCAAGGATCACTGATCACATTCCCACATACTTATGCATGAGTATTCGCCCTTATTCACACACACACACACACACACACACACACACACACACACACACACACACACACACACACACACACACACACACACACACACTTAATTCATTTTAGGCGACACCTGCCATAGTTGATATGTGTCTTGGTGGCTTATTCTGAGTTTATTCATTGTCATACATTACAGAGGAGCATTTCATTAACCTCCCCTGATCTTCACACTCTCCATAAGCTGCATGGGCAAATAACACACACATACACACACAAGCATGCACGCATAGATGCACATATGCACACACACACACACACACACACACACACACACACACACACACACACACACACACACACACACACACACACACACACATACCTGTACACCTGCAGGGATTCAATCACATTTGCAAAATGTCACATTTGTAAATTTATAATGTCATCAAAATAAGTCTGGCACAAAATGTAATGAAAATAAGGTCATTGTTAATCTATAAGTAATGGTGACCATTCACCTTATGTATTAAGGATTAACAAAACAAATGTAATGCAAAATAGCTGTGTTTTTATTTAAGATGCTGTTCATTGGTTCCAACTTACCTCTGTATTTAGAAGATACCTCTGCATGAGAGCATGTTTTGTGGAACAAAAAACATTTATCCCTTATAGTGCCTGTTTTCTTTTATGTTGTTGTTAATATATTTTTAACCCCTTCTCTGCTTGCCTGCAACCAAGGACAGTGTTAACTAGGTGGAGGTGAAGGTGCTTCTGTACCTTATAGAGCAAGCTGTACATAGTGCACTTGGATGATTCTCACTGCAAAATGTATACTGTAAATATTCACCACTACACACAGATTATTAATCAAGTGTCTATGATGAACAACAGCACATGATAGGCTGCCCTGGGCTGTTCGGCACCCCAGGGCTGGCCCATTGCCTGGAGGCTGTGTTCTCAGGCAGTTGAAGCCCTGTCAGAAAATGCCTTCCACAGTTTTAGAAGTCAGAAGATTGTGATGCCGAAAGGCAAAGCATCTAAATTTCATTGCTTTCAGATACCTCAGATATGTACACACAAAAAACCCTTTAATAGTAGTAGCAACCTTGCTACTAGTAGTTTAAAAAAGTTTAAAAGTAGCAACCTTGCATCTTCACTCACTGGCTACGTTGGTGGATACACCTGTCTTATAGTTGTACATGTGTACAGTTACAGACTGTAGTCCACCTTTTGTCATGCAGTTTATCAACCATACTAGTGGCATGGTAGTAGGCCTTGTGTTGGTATGAGCAGATCAGGGGCAGTAGTATTGCTGATATTGCTTTTAGTTTTTAGAAGTGTGGGAATCACTGCTGGGCTAAGAGTGTTCTGCCACGCAAAAACATCAAGCTAACAGCAGTACTCTGAAAGTGTTTGTGTGTGTGTGTAAAGGAAAGACAATTATATTATTTAATTATGACACAGGAAGATGCTTTACCTTGTCAGAAATGGTGTCATAAATGTGTCAACAGCAAAAAAAAATCTATAGCTTAGAAAATCTTACTGAAATTAATGAGGCCTTTGGGACCTGAAGGTGGCACAAAGGGGCTTCCACAGGTTTATTTTTCAGTTAGTGTGAATTATTGACCCAGTGAAATTACAGCTTGATGTGGGCTATGCAACCAACTTTTAAAACAGCTCGCCTTGTGAAATGCCCTTAATTATTCAGGTCAGCATGGATGGGGTTGAACACTTGTTTATGTTGGTTAATGTTATGTGCCTTCAGTAAATGCATCAGGCAGTCGTGGATTTAAATTTTTAAGTTTGACGGAGCCTATGGCAAGTGGTCTTGTGGCCACTGGCATGCAGAGAGTTTGGAAATATAATAAAGCAGTGACAAGACTACACACTTAAAAATGAGTGTACTTACCATCTGCTTTGTTAGAACAAGACATGCTGCTGTTTTGAGCTTTTAATGCCCAAACTTTTATTTTACCACGAAAAACTACTCAGAAAATCTGGGCTGTTTCAGCACCATGAGCAGCACAGTTTAGGCCTATAGTGCTGAAACAGCTTATTCCCTTGAAAAACATACCTGCTTTTATTGCTATAAGAGGTTTTGCATGGGTCATGAGAATTACAATATAAATTGTCATGCATTCTGACCTTATTTCTCATAATCAGCCACTTCAAAATGTTTAAAGGAATCATATACAGTGCCAATTCCCTCAGGTGTCACTGATTAACCCTTTCTCTTTCATGCATCACTTGCCCACCATTCTGCATGATTAGCACACTAATAGCAAAATCATTTCAGTTGCCTCAGAAACTGTTGTTTGATGTATTAATACCAGGGTGATGTAAGCCAAACTCTTGTCTATGAAGTCTTGTTCTTATCTATCTCCACTGCTGTGTAACTGTCATCTCACAGAGATAAGGGAGATCACAGCGTAATGGTCACTTTGGTGCTACCCCAGCACAATGGTCATTTGTTATGCAGGAGTGTAAATCAATGTCGCACCAGGTGTGAGTACCTGTGGCTGTTGTTCTATGGTGGAGTGTTACGAGTATGTGAATGCATTTGATTGGTCAGTGGTGCAAACCCTGTTCTAGGTTAAGATTAGACAGAAGAGCATCGTGGCCTTGAGTGAAGAGTCAAATAAATGTAAATAGATTTCTGACACCAATTCCCTATAAAGTATACCATCTACTGCATGTTTAATAGGTTAAATCATAAACCAAAAAGCAGGCTGTACATTGGTTAAACATATTCGCAAAACTTATGCTGAGTTATAGAACATGCCCTTTCCAACACTTTTATTAATTATAAATAATAAATAATAAATTATACATATATTCAATTTTACATACATTAAATATTTAACTATCTATTTCCATCACTGGTTATAGGTAAGCAGGGTAGGGCTAATTAAATACTGTAAGTAAAACTCCATACGAAGTGCAAAACAATTTGTGATAACTTAGACCCTTTTATGGTTTTACATATTTCATGCATCATAAATATTAGGATAATGATTGGATAGGAATATCCACATAAAAATACAAGTATAAATGCACCCAAGATGAATTTAAATGATTGATTTCTCAAACCACTCATGAAAGGAGTGCAATGAATTTTAAATACATATGAAATGCGTTTTAGCCAGATGATACACAAGAGTTTATTGATTGATTGACTGATTGTCGTACTTGTGAAGAAATGGCAGATTCACATTTACATACTGTTATCTGAATGCATTAATCCTCCTCCCATAATAAAAACAAACATGCACTGAGCTGGTATATTAGCAGAGAGAGAAGTACATTAAGCCTATATTAGGGACATGGTTTTGTGGACTGTGATGATCAGATTCTCGGAATATGCCTACAATTTTACAGTCAGCCATTGTCAGAATTGAGCAGTTTACATTTTTGGAACAGGTTTTCCTGCATTCCTTAAAGGGTTAAGCACTTTGCAGCTTCCCTCAGCTGGAGCCATCTTTGTGCCTTTTTTCTTTAGCTTGATGGACTGTATGAACAGATATATTAAATTTATACTTGTCTAAGTGCACTCACAACACTTCATTTGCTAATGCATTAGGTGTATGCAAGAATATTTTTAATTCTGCAAATAAAGTAAAAGGATATGTGATAGGTACCTGCTTTAATTGGTGATAATGAAATTGCTTGCATTTTATACATTGTTGCTGTTAATTTTTATTTATTTTTTTTGCCACGCTTTTTATGTATGAAATGTGTAGCTATTTGATTTGTCAACTTTGCATTAAAGATTTTAGTAATTCTATTCAGACTATATTTGTATAGGACCTTTCATAATGAGTATGTTGTGACAAGCCTTCACAAGCAGAGACTGGATTCAGGTGCGGGCTAATTTATTTAATGAAACAAACAAAACCAAAACAAAAGTAAAACATGAAGAGTATAACAGATACAGAGTAAACACTTAGCCAAGTAAGGACAAAAATGAAATCAAACAAAGCACAAAATTACAGGCAGCACCACATAGAGAGCGACACAGATGAGGGGGTTCCATTACAAATGTCATGAATCGGAATTAGAGATATTTTTTTAAGTTCTTTTCTTTCCTCTTCTTCCTAGTAACAACAACAACAACAACAACAACAATAAAAAAAAAAAAAAAAAAAATAATAATAATAATAATAAGAAGAAGAAGAAAATGTTCTTGAACACATTTTAAAAATGTTTTTGAAAAGAAAAAGGTTGAATAGTTAGAGCTGTCTGTATGATCCCTCATCTTAATCCTTCCTAACAGGCTTGGTGTAACAGTGAGCAGTAAGGAGGCAGATGCAAGTGCGGAGAAGAGCTAGATTTTTTAAAGGCAAATCCAGATTCAGAGTGGTTATGGCAGTCCAAAGTCAAGTTATCAACATGGAGAGTTTGATAATACATGATAACAAAACAAGGGCTTGGATAGTATACACAGAGGCTAGGAAAAACAAAGGCTAGGAATAAGAAACAAGGCCTAGGATTCACACAAACGGGGGCTATTAAGCACGAAGGCACAGATTATATTCACAGACTAAACTTCCAATACAAATACAGGCTTTCAATGAACAGCAAAGACACAGGAAACAAGACAGGGTTTGAATAAACTAATAAATACTAAACCAGACACAGGTGCAAATCATGAAAACAGCGAAAACCAGAACAAGGACTGTAGTGGGAATGGAGAAAGTGAAAAAACAACATGAGACAAGGAAACCATGGAAACATGGATGCTAGGATGGACCAACCGTGACACTTGGCCACAACGTTCGAAAGAGACATGGTGCCCTACTTTGACTAGTAAGCTAAGAAATCCCAAGAATATGAAATGGTGCTCATGTGTTGTGCTGTGTGACTGACAAGGAGTTATATAACCACTATTTAGATGTGTAAATCAAAAAGCAGAACAATTAGTGAATGGCTAATTAGTTCCAATGTTATAGTTATTTTTCTTTGTGTTTTAGAAATACTCTGTTTGAATGGTTAATGATGACTAATGAGGCTTCTTTTAACAAAATTCAAAATCACACAAGAAAATGTTAATGAAGACAGACAGAGAGAGAGAGAGAGAGAGTAAGACAGAGAGGTGAAAAGTGTCTGAGATTTGCAGATACTTAAGGAGATGCTAATGTGCTAGCAGTGTGGGCCAGGGTGTAAGAGTATTGACACTTTGTGACTGAGCTAAATTAGGGTGGAAGCACACACCATGTGTAGGTCCATATTGGAGAGCCTTCATGGTGAAATATTAGCACAGGGAATGGGGATACAAAGATGCTGCTTTCAGCATGTTTCCTGCTGATCTCCTCCAATCCATCCCCATCTTACACACTGATTGCAGAAGGAAGAGAACAGACATTTTATTGTGAGTCCAGTGTAACTGACCCATAATTTCTGAGACAGAGAGTCTGAAATGGTGGATAGAGGTGCAAACCAACTGCACTTTGTCCAGAAAAGGTGAAGCTCATGGCTGTAGAAGGCATCAGAAATCTGAATTCCTATAAAGAGAGACAACAATAGGGTGATGAGAGGTCCAACTTTCCAACTTTATTACCTGTGTAGCTGCTAGGTCTTAGGCTTATGAAGAAATATGTGTTAAAGTGTGAACCCAGAGATGTTGTGGAACCAGAAGCACCTGTGTGAGTGGGGGGCTTTGGTCTAGGACTCCAGGAAACTTGACTAAGTAGCATTTTGGGATTAATTTAATACATTTGATGCTATTTTAGATTAGATTAGTGTATGCCAAACCAAATGCTTCCCAGAGCATGCTCCGCGTAGACCAGAATTTATAGAGCTCTCTGTATTTGTGTGTGTGTATGTGATGTCTGCTGCTCTTTGGGAAATGGCTGACATAGTGAGATTGCCATGGGGCACTTGGAATCTTTCTGTCATAGTCCTATATTATATTATAGTCCTATTATTATTATTATTATTATTATTAACAACAACAACAACAATAATAATAATAATACTCCAACTGTAAAACTCCAAATGTAAAACTACACATCAGTCACACACTGGAGCCTTAGAAAAGTAAAGATGCTATGAGAAAAAAACACACTGGCCTGGTCAGAGACCAAAAGCAACTTCATAAACTTTCATTCTGCTCAGTTATTTCTGTGTGGCACCAACCAGATTGTGAAGCTGTGTGTAAATCAAAGAAGCAGTCAAAGTATATGTCTGCCCTGTGGTTCTTTTTCTAGGTTCTCCTTTATAAGATTTTTTTTCTTCCAGGTTTTCTTGGAATTTGGTAAACTACTATCCAGGATTTTAACACATTTCAATTTTGTATTTATCTCTGAAGACTTTAATATCCACTTTAATATGCCTTTAGATCCCATTTCTAATGGGTTAACATTTTACTGAACTATTTTGATCTTACACAGTTTGTTGCAAAATAGTTTTGGTTACACTGTATCACATTGTTTAGATATCAAAATGTTTTCAATCACCACTGTGCCTTTGTTGAGATGTCTTTGCTCAACTGCAACATGACTGATAAGAAAGTCATTTGTAAATGCTATTTTATTGACCAAGTGGTGATAGCTTTCTCAGACCTCTTTGCTGTTCTTCCTCCTCACATTGACACCTTCTGTGACAGTCTTGTAGAGCATTAGACTTAATGCATTAATACTCCTGCCCCACTTAAAACCAAGCCTATATCTAGCCCTCTGGGGAATCTCATAAGTCACCTTAAAATTAAAAAGAGACAGGAGAAAAGCAGAATGAAAAAATGAAACCACTCTAAACAATCTACTGTGAAATATATAATATTCAACTGAAATTCTTTAATAGTCAAGGTCAAATAGCTAGTAAGGCATATTTTTAAGCCTCAGTGTTATTTAAAAAGATAATCATAAATTTATTTTTCACAATCATTTCCTCTTTTCCATAATTAACAACAGACCAGCATACTTTCCATTAGGATAGAGCATGGCACTAGTAACACCAAGGTCATGGGATCACACAAACTGTCATGCTGATAAATATGTACGTCACTCTAGAGAGCATCTGCCAAATGCCATAAATGTAAATGATCACCTGTCTGCAGACTTTGTGCATGGTAGGGCAAGAAGCACAATGTCAGCCGTCTTTACAGTGAATCATGGAATGCCTACTAAAGTGATTTCATTTTTGAATAGTACTAGCTGCCCTCTTGATTGCCCACCTACCAGTTTTTTTTTAAGTACATGATTTACTCTCTAGTGATGTCCTGTACATTGTTATTCACTTCAACATGATGTTTATCCACAAAGTCTTAAAGCAGATCATAGCAGGTCTCTTCTGAAAGGATACACTGACATTCTTTTCTCAAAAAACAATTTCACATATTCCCTTTCCTAGGAAAAATCATTGAAAAAATGATTTTAGCTCAATTTCATGTCTCGATTCTTACAGCCTGAACAAGGTATTTCAGTTTTCTCTCTCTTTTTTTTTTTTAAGTTCTCAATGACCCTGGAGTGAATCAAAATGCAGGTAGCATATTTACTTAATTTTTATAGTGTCACTTTTGAAGCCACAAGTTATTACTTAATTGGCTTCAAAACTGGGTTGGCTTTTCTGGCTCCGTTTTTGTGGTGACACTGCTGGTGTCCTTCATCAGACGATGGTGGTTTTGCATGCAACTTTTGTCAGGTCTTCTGTCACTCATCTCTGTTTTTGTTTTGTGCCACTCCCTCTACTCAGGTGGTGTGTGCATGTGTGCCTTATTCACACACCACCTGTGTCTTATTATCTTATTATGTTGTTTCTTATTTAAGCAGTTTTGTGCTACTATGACTTTGTCGGCCATTGTTCTTATATTGGATTTCTTTTGTTCCTGTTAGTGCACTTTTATGTTCGGCTTCGTTTTTGTTACTTTCATTAAATTCTTCAACTGGAGACACGTGTTTGCTTCCCTTTGTTTCTTGCAAGTTCTTTGCCCTTGACAGTGTTAGAATGGTATGTTTCATCTTCTGAAATCCCACAAATTGTGATTCTGGGATCTGGGATTATTTAATCTATATATGCCCCCTGAAGTATAATTAATAAATACAATTCCTTCCATCAGGATGCTGGCAACACACTGCTGTATATGTTCCTAGCTACTGACCTTGGCAGGCCTGTAAGATCCCTGTTTGATTGTTTAAATGACAATTCCTGGATGTGCCAGTTTTCTGCAGTTAAACAAAGACAAAACTCAATTCCTTGTTATTGAAATGACGAACTGAGAAATGTTACACTTCATTGGAAATTTTGAGTCCCTACCTAGGAAAGCTAAAACTGTGACCAAAACCTAGATGTTAGTTTTCAAAAGCAGCCTTATCTTTAAGAACCATATAAGTAATGTTTGCAAAACATTGTTTTATCACTTCAGAAATGTTTCCAAGGTCTGTAGCATTCTCCTCTAACATCTTACTGTGGAAAATGTAAACATGTTTTAATGTCAATTTGCCTGGATTACTGTAATACTTTTTTTCTGGAGTACCAATAAGCTCCACTTACACAAAATGCAAAACCCAGCAGTGAGAATTTTGACACGCATGAGAATGTGGGTCAGATTTCACCTGTTTTTACAGATGCACTGGCTCCTTGTATAATTTTAGTACTGAGATAGCTTTGATGACCGTTAAACACCATCATTTTCTGACCACATTCTTCCTGAATTAATTGATTCTTAAGTATGGTTCCACAAATGCCCTTAGATATACTAACAGAAATGTGCTAGTCATACCTGTTACCTGAGTAAAGAGTGGCTAGCAACCTTTTTCTCAAAGCCCAATGCCTTGAAATTCCTTTCTTAGTGATCTGAGGGCTCTTGATGGCATATTTAAGAAAAGTGGAAAGATATATCTATTCTGATTAACTTTTAATTGGCATGCAATAAATCATATATACTATAGTTGCAATTTATGTTCTGTTCCTGAACTTTACCTTGCTTATTCTTTGTTTACTTTTTAGCTTTTCTTAGTATCATATTTCATTCTATATATTTAGACTATACCTGTAAACCTGTTGATTTAGTATGACTATCATAAATATGTGACAGAGGCAGCAAGGAGGGAACAAGAGGCAAGGGAAAGTTTATAGAGTTTATATTCTCTGTGACATGAGCGACAATACAAAATAAGCGGGCTGCAAGGTAGCGTTAAGTAAAATAAACAAAAGGCGAGGACAGTGTAGTAAAAAGCTTGCTCAGGAAGGAGTCTCAGAAGCAGCTCATCGTTGACTGTCAGGCAATGTGAAGCAGCAAGGGTAGCTATCTGTGGGCTTATATAGGGGAAAACAAAAGCAGGAGAAATGAGAAACAGGTGTGCACTGACTAATAGGTAGGTGAATGGGACTGTGGCAGGTGTGTATGTGTGTGTGTGTGTGTGTGTGTGTGTGTGTGTGTGTGTGTGTGTGTGTGTGTGTGTGTGAATGAGTGGGTGTGTCCCTCCTGCTGGATGGATAGCCAACCATGGCAAAATAAAGATTTATTATTATCATTATTATTTTATTTTTTAAATTATTTTTAATTTTTAACTGCCTTCCATGTGTGTTGAAGGTGGTTAGGTACAGTATATATGTATCAATCTCAAGTGCTTCGTTCATTGTTTTTGCTTTTTAAAATGATTTCCACAGCCTCTATTTGAAATTTGAATACATTCTGAACCATACCTGTAGGTCATCAGAGCATGCTAAACTTTTTGACTAAGAAATGGCCGGAGAACTATTACCCTAAAGTGAAAGCAAATCTAGGGGGTCCCAGACCACATCAAACCTCAACATTCGGAATGATGGTTGGACTTTGGTTTCTGGTAATAGAAGCTGCCATCTCTAGCAGCCACTTTCTAATTTCAGCGTCTGAGTCAGACAGAGGAGTAGACATATGGGCTGTGAAATGGGGTGATGGGGGATGATGATGATGATGATGATGTTGATGATGATGATGATGCTGTGGTAACAGCAGGTGGGCATTGGCAGGGAAGGAGGATGACATCCTGAGTTGAGTCACTGACCTCAACAAATGGCACCTGAAGGGATGAACATCCATAAACTACAGACACACCACTGACAATGATATTCTTTTTTTATTTTACACTGCACCTTCTCAGTGGATGCTGCCTGTTGTATAATCTGTCAGCAAATATTGTTGATGCTGATTCAGTATTTCTTGATGAGGCATGGGACACATCAAAAACAATGTCATGGCTCAGTGCTATACAGTCTGTTTAAGGAATGTAGTACTTGAATTCTATACAATATATTTTTTTGGAATGTATCAAAAGCATATTAAATTGTATTGTATTATTACATAGTGTCTTTAAAGAGAAGTAGATCAGGCTCAAGGAACAATGTCCTACAACACTAACTTGGTAACAAGATTTTGCAATTTTGCCTTATACATAGGTAAACGTTTAGAATGTACAAAACAGATCAAGAGTCTTAAACTAGAAACCTTGTTTGCCTAAGTAATGAATGTTTATAGATATGCACAGACTCATTTCAAAACAGAATTTTTCTACACATTGTTTTTACCATTTACCTGCTAATTAATTTACTGGAGTCAGATATTTGCCCTACCAATAACTGATTCAGTTATCCACCTTTCAAAGACTGGAGCTGGATCACACATGGAATTAATGCAGAGATGAGGAATGACAGCAAGCACAAATTTGTCAGCATCATTAATTAAACTGCAAATGAACCCACAGAAGGCCAATAGTAGATCGGTGGAACTAATCAGATGATGAGAAATGAGAAGTGCTCTCTTTTGACACTTTTCAAGACCGTGAAACTCTTCTTTAAGATCAAAGCTTCCTCCTTTTGCCTACCCAATTCATATGGGCTTTCCCTTCAAACCTTTATATTTATTGCACAGAACACATCTGGTTTAAATAACCCTCACAAGTATCTAGGTGTAGCAATGAGTAGGTATAGTGCAGAGTTTTTAATTAAAGTACACTGCCCCCCAGGTAACAAAGTAAAGATGTTTACTACTCAAATATAAATAGTCTTCTCAAAGATGTACTCATTGCTGTAGTCTCAACATGGATGGCTAAAGAAAGGTTAACTTAAAAGGCAGTAAGGGCTTATGGATAGTGAGCTTTCCACTTGGAATTATCTGGTGTTACAAATCATATATGTTATGTTCCAATGGGCTGGGTATATGCTGTATAACTCAGAATTACAATGGGCAAAAAGTAAAAAATGCAAGTTTCAAACTAAGGTTTTAAATGAAAACAAAGGAAAACTTTTTAAATAGTGCACAAACAAAAACTAAACAAACCCAACGTAAAATTTATGACCAACGCAGTGGATAAAATGAAAAGGGATTTTTAAAGGAAAGAAATAAAGACATAATGACACACAGATGGCACAATGAAAGGGATGAGAACACACACCACCTGTTTGGGGGCACCATCACAACTATTACTTTAAATACCGCTTCTCCTCCTCCTCCTCCTCCTCCTCCTCTTACTACTATTAATGATAACTTCATTTATATAAAACTGGAAATTCATAACTGTGGACAATAAACCAAAACAAGGAGTTTGTTTGAATGTACAAAATATACAAGCAGACCTCTACAAAATGCAAATGCAGAATACACAAAGGCAAACTTGTGAATTGAGTTTGAGTTTTGTCTGTGGTCTGGGGAGTACAAATAAGTATTACAAGCAACACTGAACAGCGTGACAGAAGGAATGTGGATTGGGATGGTGAATTAAAGTGTGTGCCAATTTGAAAAGCAAAGCTTGTCGTACCATCAGTGTATGTTTAACACATTTAAATCTTCTTTGTCTCACCTGTAGCAGGTTAAATTAGATCCATTCTGTTTTTAGACCTGTTAGTTTGCTCATCTTTTAATTTGGGCTTTGTGGTTGCAGTGTTGCATTTTACAGTGTAGCAGAAAAATACTACCTCAAAAGATCTACGGTGTGTGTGTCTGTGTGTGTATAGGCACTTGCATATTTATGCTGTTTTTTGTAATGTTCATACAGACACCTGCGTGAAGTGTATAGATGTGTGATGTGCCTGTGAGTAGGTGTGTATGTTTGTGGGTAATTGTGTGTGTGTGTGTGTCTGTGTGTGTGCGTTATTAGTCATGAATACACAGCCTGGGACTTATAAACAGTCAGCCCAAGCACTGCAGTACTCACATGCTCCCATCCATCTCAAATAATATAACATTTAGCCATATGAATCTTTCACCAGAGCACTTCATATCATTTGAAATGGGATCCTTTACATTCTAAAGGGTCAGATGACTGATACCAGACTTTGGTGAGGTGTATGTATGTGTGTGAGCCCGACTTTCCCCATCAGCCTCGGCCCAGTACTAATCTGAGTAGACCCCAACTGCCTCAAAGCTTTCTCTTGGCTCTGCTGTTTCTGTTTGACATGCAGTAACCTTTCAGAAGTGAGAAATCTGCACACTGGCTTAAAGAGGTAAAATTGTGGGACTGTGGGTGGTCCCTTAGAAGAATGATTTGCTCTCTCCATTTTTAACCTCTCTCTTTTGTCACTGCTTTTTAAACTAATTTTTCTCTCTCTTTTTTTCACAATCACTCTCTTTCTCTATATCTCAGGCATATGTGGGATAGCAACACTTTCACATGATTTGCCAAAACTATTGTCAATCAAAATGATGAAGGAAGAATCAAATTCTTGTTTGGTCACCCTTGTTGTCAAAGACTACAGCTCATCCAATCAATGTTAGCATAGCTAATGATAGATGGATATATATATATATATATATATATATATATATATATATATATATATATATATATATAAATAAATGGCTGCTAGGTTAGGTTGCATGCATCAAAGTAATTTCCCCTTCTGTTGGCAATCCTCATTTACTATGTGGCAAACCTGGCTACAAATTCATTATAAATGCTAACGAATGCTCACTCAACTTTCCCAGCTTCACTTTTGCCACAAGCAAAGTTGCTTTATTAAACTTCAAAGGACTTATCAAATTAAGAGAGTTTCAGCAATGGAGTTTGCTAAATGCAATTTAAAGTTCAGCTTGAGCCACAATACAATACAATGAGCATTAATTTATCATGACTCCATTTATATGATCGGAAAACCAATATATATTTGCATCCTGCCATGGTGCATTAGGTAACTGGATGAAATAAGTAAGTAAGTGATGCTCTTTGACATAGCAGCAGTGCAACAGCAGGTGCGATAAATGTATCAGACAGAAATGACAGAGTTGGCAGATTCCATTCTTCTCTGTTGCATTAACTTTCTACCTTTTCATGGAGTCGTTAACATTTACATTTTACGGCATTTAGTAGACACAGACGTTAACATTCAGATTTAAACAGTTCTAGTATTAATCTTCTTAAAAATGCGATAAGCTTGAGAAGGATGTGATAGAAAGGAATGAGTCATTCTGAGGGAAAAGTCACTGCTTTGTTTGGAGCAGTGTTGATAAGATGCAGGTATTATCACAAGCTGTATACCTTTCCAAGGAGCTGAAGTCGTGTCTGGAGGCATACGCTCATGACCCTCTCATTCCCCAGAACAAACTCTTTTACAAAATGAAAATATAATAGTTGCATCTGGGGGTGTGGACCATAGTTGGACAGCAGTGCGTTTGTCCAGCCTCTGACAGATTCTTAGGCAATAAGAGCTTTAGGTCCTGCTCACACCCATTCTAAGTTTACCCAAGCTGAAATGAAATGTCCAGCACTTCAGACAAATGGATCGTGGCAGCATTGAGTCAATTACTTAACGTAACCCTAACCCTAACCCAGAGAAAATGAACATACACACAAGTGTACATATATGCACACTTGCACAAACATATGCACACACAGACACGTACATACACAGTCAATAATCTACACACACACACAAATACACACATGCATGCTCACACATATACACACACATATTCTGTCTGAATATGACACAAATCTGAAATATTCCTGTACTAAATGTAGGAGCCTCTGATGTGATTTTGAAAAAAAAAAAGCACTTAATTGATTACTTTGATTTGATCGAATATTCTTTTGCTGTAAGTCTTGTTTAATACTTGGGCAAACTGTAGTCATCTGGTTGTTATTTGGAGGAGTGATTGGATGCTTCATGTGAAGATTGGATTAGACAGATTATCGTTCAAACCACTCGAGTGAAACATGAAAGAGGGAGCTGGAGTGAGGGTGAGACTGAGAGTGAGACAGAGACCAATGGGGAGGGAGAGAAAAAAGAGAGAGGAAACAAGAGAACAAAGCAAAGCTTCCCTGTGTTTGCATCAGGGAGTGGGGGATCGCAGGTGTATTTCCAGCTTCTTCATTTACATCCAAATGGTTCCCTTTGCGTCCAGTCTACACCTCCACTAAAGCCCATCAGAGCTGAGGGAGCCTTGAGATGGGTGGAGAAGGGTCCCAGCATTCCCACGACAAGCTTCGGGAAGCACCCCTCCACCACCACCACCAGCTGATGCCTCTTCTGTAATTGCCATTCTATACCCGTGGTGGGCAGGGCGCAGTGCAAGGTACATTAGATTGAACTGTTAGGCAGTCTCGGAACACCAGGTGAAAGTGGAGGGAGGGCTCGGTATATTCTCCTGTATGCAGAGGCTGTGGAGTCATGCTTAATGACGTATACACTGGCAAAAGAGGATGGGATGGATTATAGAGCTATTACCATCAGTGCTGTTATAATGAGGGGTCATGGACCAAAAGACTAGAAGTAAGATATTTAATGCTGAATAGGGTTACCGGGTTAACAGCATAGCTATCAGGGTAAACAGAGTGTGGGGTCTTGCCATTCATATGCTATGTTAACTTTATGAGTTAAATAGTTTGATATTTATGTAGAAGTAGGTATTATATACCATATTCTAAACAAATTTCTTATAGAAAAGTCTTTGAGTGTTCGTTTACGTACAAATGAACATCAGCCAATGTTTGACTTCTCTTTCAGTCAGTAATGACCCTGCACTGTAACCAGGGACTACCTACTGTCTAACTGCAGCCAGAGTAAGAAGAAAAACAGCTAGACACAGATGCTGTCTCACAGAGTCTGTATGTTTGCATGTATGTAGGTGGGTAGATGTGGGTGTGTGTGTGACAACTGGACTCTGAGTAGTATGATTGTATTTACTGTGCTAATGCACTACTAAGCATAACTGCATGCAATTAGTAGTGATAGTCCTAGTAATTGTACTAGTTAAAATTAGCTGGTTTGTTTAAACAAAGCACTATGTCTGTGTGATGTAATATATATTAAATAAGTCAAGAAAAAAGAGAGAACCATTATTAATGCATTTTAAATTGTATTTTATTATTATTCTGTGTCCCTGAGCTTTAGTTATATGACTCCAATGGATCAGAGCTGGAACTGGGTCAAGTGCACATTAATCTGAATAGCTGTGTGGAGGAACAGTTTGTGGATTCATCTTTTTTTTGAGCTGCTCCTCTCCTTATGTGATGCACAGACTCATTAGCACCCCAGCCTGAATGTATGTTGCAGCAGGAAACACCAGGAAGCTTTCCATCTGAAACATGTGGCTGCAGAGCTGCTGTCAGGTCTAGCATCACCCAGTGGTCTAACAGGGGACATCTGCTCAAAAACTGAACGTGGAGAGATTAGCCCAAAACATGCATGTGCACGCACACACACATGCACATACATCACACACATGCACAAACTCACACACGCACACACACATCCGTGCACGCATGTGCACATACTCTCTCACACACACATGCGCACACACACACTTCAACAAAGAGCAATACTTTCGAGGTCTTTTTTCAAGTCAGAGATAGAAATAAATGGAGACCTTGGCACTTTCAGAGTCTCAGAGAGATGTATTTATCCCCAAGTGTAGATGTGCCCTGCTTAAGATGAAAAGCATGGAGATGATGAACAAAGATTTTGCCCTCACCATCTAGCTCCTCTATAAGTTCTTTCTGTTTCTCATTTTTTCTCAATCTCATTCTTCTCCCTCTCACTGTCACTCACTCACTCATGATCTCATTTTTGTTTTTGCTCTCTGGGTATATCAAAGGCTCAGACCACACCCACATAGAATGTTGTGAATGTACAGCTTGCCACCACTGTAGTAAATGACACATTTTTTACAATTATTTACCCAAAGTGGAATTCTGAGTCTCTTTCACACTCAGCTTACATATTGTTCAATGATGTTTCATTAAGATGACATTGAAAGTGACAAAACATTTTTTCCCTCAGCCTATATGTGAGAGTGTGAAAAGTGGCTGAAAGTAATTTATTTAAACTCTATTTGTTTTAGGTTTTAAATGCTGGCTTGTCAAATCATTTTCTCTCTATATAAGCCAAACAACTTGAGTCACCAGTATAATTAAAAAAAAAAAAAAAAAAAACCTGTTTGAAATTTGTACGCATTTCTGTTTCTCAATGTGAAACAGATTCCAGCACTTTCAACAGATCTATTTCAATCTTTGCTACAGGACTCAAGCACATCAGAGCTTTCCCAAATCCAACCAACTAAGCATGTATTTATTGAAGACAAACATCAAAAATCAAATTAATTAGAAAACTGAAACTGTTTTATCAGCACATCCAAAATAAAAATAATCAGTTGTTCACTCATTTTGGGATTCCCTTTTAGAGAGAACATGTATGTGTGCATGTGTGTAAGTGAGAGAGAGAGGGGGGGGGGGGGAGAGAGAGAGAGAGAGAGAGAGAATGAATGAGGAAAATAGAGTGAATGCTATACTCAAATGTACAATACATTTGATATTCCATTGAAAATTAAAATGACAAATAAGGGAAATGAAATTTTCCTGAAGGGATCATGTGTTCTATGAACATCATTTGCCTATATTTGATTTATTTTGTTTTGTCTTATTCTTCTGCTCCTTACTACGACACCAGTATATTCAAAATATATGTTCATGTTCAATTGTTGCAACAGTAATGACCTACCATCTACATCCAAAATTGACCAAGGCAGAAGTAGCACAGCAAGTTGAGGCTGATTCATACCGACAGAAGGCAAGCTATGTTGAACATTGCCTTCATCCCTCTCAAACTGCATGTGTCTTCAAGCCAGTTTTCGCCATGAAGATTAACTGGATTATGCAATGCTAAGTTAATATTATCCCAGCATTTGTTTAACACCTGTTATCTCTGCACTGCCAGTTATACAGAATTTGCATGTTGTATAAATTGAAATGGGTTGCTAATGCATGCTATGCAATTAGTAAGTTCTGTGTTGTTGTGGTACACATAACCTAATTTTTTTCATCACTTAGCCAACCTAATGGTTTTCATTTTATAGCCTCGTAGTATATCCATGAAGATAAATCATTGACAGTATGTTTCATATACAGTAGTTGAAATGACAAATATCAAATCGCAAGACTAAAACACAAATACCCTGGATGCTAAGAAATTGTTTTTTTTTTGGACATTTTAAAATAGAGCGAACGAGATTGTGAGAACTACTTGGCAAATTAAAACAAGCTGCAGTTGTTAACTAGAACAGCATTCACCGGAGAACAGTGTGTGTGGGAGACCCGGAGATGGGGAGTGTGTGGGAGAACCTGACTCTAAAGGGGCTCTGTCAACACTGCACTGTTTGATGCATGTGAATCCCACAGGTCTCCAAAATCCTAGTTCAAAAGAATACATAGTAGAAGATTCCAGATAATTCAAGTTAATTATGAGTTTCTTCCACCATGTTTCTTATGCTGAGTGATAGTCGAACACCTACGTGTGGCACTACTTTGTAATGCAATATGTGGCAGGGCTTGTATTTCCTCCTTCAGTGGAGCCAACTATTAAAATATGGATTAAGAGTACTTGGAGTATGTGATATATGTGATATAATAATCTCAAATAAACCAAATTTAAGTCATTACCCATTTATGTCATTTATGTCATCAAGCTCTTATCCAGAGCATCTGACAATTTCAATCACGTTACAGAGCTAGGTGAATGTAGTCTTCCGAGTCTTTCTCAAGGATTCTTATTGGTACAGTATGGTACATTTTCCCAGATGAGAGATTGAACCTTGTCCCTGACTGCAGAGGCAGCATTGTTACCCACTACACTATACTATTCACATACACCAAGTTCTTGTCATGACTCATCACTTTTTAGAACTTCTAGAAAGTTCTAGAATTGTAAAAACTTTGCTTCTATGAACCAGGCCCATCAGAGCTCAAATAGAAACATTTAAACTGTTTCATAATCTGATCCTACATGGTTTGGCAAGACACAATCCCACTTGATGATTCAGAGAACAGTTTTTATTTGCCATCAATGTTCTGTCATTCTTTATTTATTTGATTTCTCTCTTTTCCCCCATATGCTCTAGACTCAGTCCTGTTGGATTGGTGCAGAGTATGCAACACAAGAATACGACACATCCAGCTGCTTTCCCCCACTCCTCATACACATCGATCTTACCCTTTCATGCCTTCTCTCAACTCCCAAGAATGTCGTCTTATGGCCCCGTGGCACTGGGGTTTTTCAGTTTTAAAAATGGCGACATCAGAGGTAGTAAAGTTGTTTTTTGTTTGTACTGGGTCGTTATTACATGAACTTGTTCTCGTGGTCTGTCTCTTTTAATGGATGTGAGCAAAGCTCACCTATCATCCTGAGGCTCAGAGATTAATCGAGATGCAGGAAATGTACATCTTGCTCATTTGCACTTCACTTTTTTTCTCTCTCTCTCTCTCCCTCATGCAGTGATAACTATAGCAATGATCATGACTAATGATGCATCATCAATGTGAAACACAGCATTTCCACAAAACTAAATAACATTAGAAACAAATGTAATACTAAATGCCATTGAAGTCTTAAATGCTAATAAAACCACTGCAAACATAAATGCAAGCAGACATCTATGTAAAATGCTTGCATATAGGATTGAGGTCAGTTCTTTTTTACATAACGTATTTACAACATTAGCTATACACCAGTCTCCAAAAAAGACATCAAAGCTAGGAAATGAAAAAAAAAAAACTTCAGATGCTATATGTCTCCCTGTATCAAGGGGGCAGAGTGCTTTTAACCAGAGAAAACTCATTACCCAATGCTTGTGGCTGGCCTGAGGGGATTGTTCTGTTTCTTAGCCTCTTTCTTACGTTCTTTTCTCTCTGCAATTTTCAGTGGCTCTCTCCATGTCTTCTCACTTTTTCTGGTTCTCCATCTTTCCACTTTTCTTTCTTTCATTTGCTTTCTCTGTCTCATCTAGCTGCTCTCTCTGCTTTTCCCACTTGAGCTTGACAGCATGTGAGAGTTAAAGAGTCTCCCTCTTCTACTGTCAATAACCTGGAACTGATTTCCATAATCCAGAGCGGCTGTATTAGGAGGCTAAGCTGGTTTGCCAGTGCAACACGAGAGCTACTAGCCTGTTCTTAACACACCCATTCACACTAAGGGGAGTAAGGCAGGGAGTGGCACAGAGGGATAATCCCATGTGAGATATAATGTCTGTTGGAATGAGAATCTTACATGCTTAAACAAATACCTCACTGCTCAGCATGCACACTTACAGTGAAGTTGCTTTTTAAAGGTGCAGCAGGGTCTTTTCGACAAATGTCTCTTCCTTTGAATTCAGATTCTTTAGTATTTTGGTAAATAGAAAGCTGGCATCACAATTCACAGAATGTTGTTCAAATCTAAGGAACTGGGTGCATTTATTTTCAGTGTTAGTGTACAGAGATAAGAACAGAGTGTGGCGAGGCAAGGGGGAATGAGGACAGCCAGGGTCGGTGTATGACAGTCGAGGTGAAAGGGCATGGAGTCTGGGAATTTTGTTGATCTTAACCTCTTTGTCCAGATATACAGCAGTAATGGACTTCGTTCAGCCTTAGAGGTCTGGGAAGAAAGTAAGCGGAATAGACACAGGGAGGTGGAGGGAGGAAAAAAACAGACTGTTAATGCCATGCGCCCCAAGTGAAGCCTGTAGAGGACACCTGGTTATCATCCCAGTAGACTATTTATCTGTGCTAAATGATGGAGGTTGAGGATGTACAGCCTGAAAAATCAGTAGATGCCAGCCGTGTGTAGTTTGCATGTAGTCTCCATGTGGGATTTGGCTGTCAAAAACAACAGTGCTGAATGGGGCCTGTATTCATTCAGAACCACGGAGAGCTCTTTGCCAACCCAGAGGCTCTCTGCTTTTTGTTTTTTTTAAATCCCTAAGGCTGAAACTGAAAAGGGAAATAATTAAGTTGCCAGTGATTTTTCTGTGTATAGCAATTCTTTAGAAAATATCTTTAAATAACACAATTTGTAACTCCTCTGCCAGTGGAAGTACTTTCAAATACACCATGTAGTCAGTAAGCAGAAGGATGTTGGATATTCACACTACCCTGTATATTGGAAACTTTAAGGAGTAAAATATTTATTATACATTGGACATGCAAAATGTTCCTGTGTTCCTAATGAATGAATTCTGTAAAATGCTATAAATCAAAATGCTAAATTCACTGCTTAAAAAAAATGATAAAACCTGAGTATAAGAAATATAGAGGGAGAGTGTAAATACATGCATCCTGCCTGCCCACAAGCTATATTTTTTTGTTCACATATGTAGTGGAAGCTGTAGCCTTCTACTGTAATTAAACCTAAGGTAACCCAACACCCCTCACAGAAAGTCTACTTATCAAGATGCTCTAGAATACCAGTCACTGCCCTGTGGAATAACCAGACCCTCACCCTTGGGACAGCTCATCACACCCACTCTGAGAGGCCTTGTTTCATGAATACCAGAACACATTGGGCACCGTTAAAAGGGTACTCCATTCCCTTATCAGGTCTCCACACCACTCTTAAGGAAGGTTTATTACTCCACCAGGACACATGTCCCAAACTTCACTACCCCAGCCTTGGACTGGAAGGCAAACTCATAAAGCATCTCGTGGAATTTTGGGATGACTTCACAACATGGAATATTTAGGTCAAGAAAAACTTATTCTTGAAGCAATTTTGGAAAGTGAAGTTCTTCTTGGGAAAGGCCTCCTCGAGAACATTGCAACAAGACCATGATCATGTACAGTATATTAAAAAGAAAAAGGTTTTGTATTTACGATGGATTGTACAGACAATGGATACATACCTCATTGACTATAACAGACTTCCCATGTGGACTTGTTAACCATGTATAGTCATTGTTATATATATGAGAGGCTCAACATGCTCAATTTGGGCTGAAGTCTAACTAAGCTATTATCACTGAACTGTTATGAAATCTATTTATTTAACTGTAACCCCTTCTCTCTCAGTCTGTGGCTCCCTGGCAAGGCTCTGCGTTGTGTTTGATGGAATGAAGGAGACCAGGGAATGCAGAATTGTGGTGCACCAGCTGGTGGTCAACTTCTCTCTAGCTTGCGACAGGCAATGGTTTCTTCAGTGGCATCAAGCTTAGCTGTGGACATTACATATTTAAGGGGATTATTGTCTGTCAATACTGTGAACATACTGCCATAAAGGCGGTCATAGAATTTATCTGTGACTGCCCAGTTTAGCGATAAGAACTCTAATTTATGAGCAGGGTAGCATGTTTCAGCTGGGGTGAGGCCCCTGCTCACGTAGGCTATGATTCGCTCAGCATCTCCCTAGACTTGGGCCAGAACCGCTCCCAGGCCTTCACTTGAAGCATCAACCCGCAGCAAGAAAGGTAGGCTGTAATCAGGATATCCTAAAACAGGAGCCATGGTCAGTTTCTCCTTCAGGGTTTGGAAGGCAGTTTGGCATTCACTGGTCCACTTGAAAGGGAATGCAACCTCAACAGGAGATTTGCCTCTTTTCTTCCACCTTGGATCTCCAGCTGTAAGACAGTAGTGGGGGGGGGGGGGGCTGCTATGGAGACATAACCCTCTATAAACCAGCAATAATACCCAGAGAATCCCAGGAACTTCAAAGAGTTCCTTGCGGTTGGTTGGCAGTGGCCAGTCTTTCACTTTGTTGATTTTTTCAGGATCTGTCCTGATACCATCAGCCGATACCACATGGCCAAGATACTTTACTTCCTTCCTCAACAACTGACATTTCTGAGGCTTCAATTTCACAAAATTCAGGTCACCAAAACAACGTCATCAATCTTTGAAAGGTAAACGGCGCATTCTGTAAACCAAAAGGCATGCAGTTTGCCTCAAATAGCCCCATCGGAGTGCTGAAAGGAGTCTTATGCTTGACAGGTTCAGCAACTTCATCTTGCCAATAACCACAGGTGAGGTCAACAGTGGAGAAGAACTTGGCTTGCCCAAATGCCTCTAGCGCATCTTCTATTCTAGAGGAGGGGGAAGGCATCTCTAGTGCTGCAGGAGTTTAGTCTCTAATAGTCTATACAGATTCTATGAGACCAAGCTCTTTTAATGACCACAACAATAGGGGATGAGTAAGGGATTTTATTAGGGTAAATTATGCCGGCCTCAATGGCCCAACTGACCTGCTGGTACTGGGTCGGGGGTATATTTCTTTAAGGCAATCGAAAAGGCTTGGTGTCAACCAGTGGTATTTCATGCTGCACAGTCTTCGTGTGCCCCTTCATTACTAGGGCCCACAAGGGGTGTGTCATAACAGTTCTGAGTGACGGTGGCATAAACACCAGGGGGACTTCGCTGACAACCCATGGTTGCCCCAGTAACCACAGGTTCTAGGCATTTAAAGACTGGTTAGTCTCACAAACACTTACTGCTTGGCCTTACTCCTGTCCTACCAACATAGCCCTGCAATAGCATGCAATTTCACCTGGTTTCCCACACCGGTGACAGGTGAAATCTAGCTTGTTCATAGCCAAGCTCAGTGGCTCCTTGTGCTCTACTAATGGCCTACTGGGTTCAGCTAACTTGGCCTCGAATTGAGCTAGCCTATTCAATTGCTCTTCTTACAACCTCAGTGAGTTCTGACAAATCTGGGTTGTTTACCAGGTCTTGGGTCATGATCTGCTCTATGTGCATGCATCTAACTGACTGCTTTCTTGGGCTTGGTCAGGAATCTCTTGGCTTCATGGGCCAGGCCACGTACCTACGTACCTTTGCCTGGAGCTCTCTAAATGAGGAAAATCTTGACTTCTTTGGCGCCATCTTTAAGTAAGTGTCCAAGTCATTTAATCCCCGGAAGAATTGACGAATCAATTTAACATCACAGTCCAGGAAAGGGTAACCTTCATTCTGGGATTCCTCGGCTGCACACAAAGTAGCATCCAGTGCAATAGCATAAGAGCAAGATGACTCACCAGGTTTTTGGCTTCGCTTTAGGTCTGCAAGGGGGTCCAGATGTCTGGGCATCACTATATTGAGCTCTCAGCTCATCAAACGCCCTTACTGGTGTCTGCTCGTGAGCAGGTAAGTTCAGCACTAGCTTCCTCACTTCACCACTCACATAACAGACCACTGTGGCAAAGGCAAGATGAGGGGGAGGCTACCCACATCCAGGAGACATTGCGCATGCCTGATCCAGTCATCTATGAGGATTCAATTATCAGGATTGCCATTAAACACCTGCACATTCTTTACTTGGTGTGCTTGTGTAAAGCCATACTGAGGATGGGTGAGGGAGGGTGTCGTGTAACTACTGGCATACTCGTGATACCTGGAGTTGGGAAAGGATGTAGCTGAGCTGACATGTACAGAGATGGATAGGTGTGTGGACCTTCCAAGTGAGGATGACTTCCAGCAGGAGTGGGAGAGCAAGAGCAAGGCATTGAAGTGAAATCATGCTGTGAGGGCACTGCTGCTGGGCTGGTGCGAGTGTGAGGGCTAACATAATTGGGTGGCTGTCCACATGCAACTTTAGGTTTTACTGACCTAGGTTGGGCTGGTGCAGCATTTTTCTCCACCTTAATCTCCACTAGGTGGCCAGTACTCTGTCGCCCTTGACTATGAGGGATTCTGGCAGAATCCCATGACAACCAGGGAGCATTGAGACAAAGATCACTTGTAGGAGATAGCCGAGGGCGAGTTATTTTAGGGGCACCCTGCATTAGTCTTTTGTCTGAGCCCTTTCGTTTTTTTTAAATAGCTAAACAATTTCTGATGGCTTTCAGTTTACTCCTATGTGGGTAAGGGAGGTGTAGTTTATGGGCTAGACTGCAACAAAACTCTAGTCAAACTATGCCCTATACTAGAAGTTACTCTGAGTAGATACCTCAAAAAAATGACAAAAATAAAAGATATTACAAATTCCAGGTAGCCTTTTTAGAAACCAATCAGTTACTGAACAAGAGAAACTGTTACTGACTCGCTACACACACTATTTTTCAGCCTCAACTTTTCATTTTTACCACTAAAGTACCAGAAAGTACTTCCCTTATGACAGTTTCACCTGTAGAAATGTTTTGTTTTGTTTTTTAAAGTTAAATAAAGGATATTCAGTCTAGGAGAAACAACGTTGCCTGCAGAAGTAGCCACCACACCGATCCTCACACCACATCCGGGTCACGGCACCAGATGTAACCCCCTTCTCTCTGTCTGCGGCTCCCTGACGAGGCTTGGCGTTGTGTTTTATGGAATGAAGGAGACCAGGGAACATATAATTGTGGTGCATCAGCTGGTGGCGCTGTTTTTATTGGTCAACTTCTCTCTAGCTTGCAACAGACAACGGTTTCTTCAAAAAATAAAACAGTAATCAATTCAAACATCTTAAGTTTCCTAACGCCGCTAATAAGTTACAGGCAGTATTATCCCCTTCATTCCACGTTCCAATTTACTTGAACTAGACAGTACGCATAAAACTAAAATTTACACAGAACAAAACTTAGTAAGAATTCTAACCTTTATACATTTTACCAACTAATATTTTCAAAGAAATAAAGTACAGAAACTGCCCTTTTGAGGGAGCGAATACAGTACATTAACACAGCCGATACCGCAAAACCTATATACATCTTAGCTACTTAGATTAGCAATTTAGTTATGGTATCTCAAAAATAAACGAAAATAAAAATATATGAATTCTCACCAAACAAATGACATAGGGGTTATTATGTAGCTAATCTATGAGAGACATTGCTGGATGCCTAAGGTTTTCCAAGGATTCGCATAAATTATTCACAACGACAAAATCAGCGTCACCCACCTTCAAATATTAAAACAGTAAAGAATCCACGGAAGTAACGTCGCAGCAACGGAACTTGCGAAACAAATCAAGCGCCACCCAGTGGCTCCAACTGTTAACACTATCTTACATTAACTTTTCTTATGTCTGGTGATTTCAGTCAGTTATGAAATTATTATAGCCATGCCTTAACCCTATTATCCTAGTGTTAGCATATTAACCTTTACACATGTATTACTTAGTGACTACCTCATCATATCGAGTATAACAGATAGAGGAAGATTATTTGAATTATTAAAACTAGTACAGTAACATACATGTGTAGTAATCATGCTTTCTACCTTTCTCTATATCTCTCTTTTATGCTCCTCTAAGTAACCAACTCTGTTTTTTTTAAGTTGTGTGTTTCTTGATGAAAATGTAACTGTTCTTACATATAACTGTGTGCTTTACATTACTTATCAGAACATGTACACTCTATATCTAAATATGTGGACCAAATGGCTCAGGTGAATTAAGGTAACTGACCCCACCTGTTGTAATTTAAAAGATGTATCTCAACCAAATATCAGACCTATTTGTTTTATTCCTATCTTTTTCTTCTTTTTTGTTAAAATTCAGAGATGAGACAAAGACGCATGAATATGCATAAGGGAACCCTCCTGAAACAGGGTTATAAACATCAATGCTCAGGAACAAAGAGTTAGAAGGAGTTTTAAATATAGTTATATATGTGAAGAAAGTTGGATCCAGAAAATAAGAAGTTAGAACCTCCCATGAGAAGAATTAAGTTCTTAGCATAGTCTTTTAAAAAAAAAAAAATTATGTTCATCTTATATCTAGTGTTAGTCTGTCTTAAACCTTTTAATTTGTTTTCCACTATTCAGTCAACACAGTCAAATTTTTGTTTTACATCATTGGTAGGGTTAGAATTAATCCTGTTTAGTCAACAGTAATTAACCAATCTTCCACACATTATGTCTAGGGTATGCTCTCACATTGACACCTGCAAAGTCAAGGAACTGTCTATCTCAGCTCTACACTCGGTGAAGCAAGCTGAGGTTTCCCAATTTGGTACAACCTTTCGCACAGTGTCATTGGCAGCACACTGGAATATTCAGGATCAGGTGTGTTTCCAGCCTACCATAGCCACACCTAAACGTCAGTAACCCCTCTTGCGTGGGCGGACCTCCCAAATTGATGATTGTCACTGGAAACAATGGTAAGAGCTACATTCGTTCCATTCATATGCTATTTCGGGGTATCTATAACGAGTTGCATTTTCTAGAGATAATCCTGTTCAGGTTAATAATTGGTCCCCTTCATTAGTCAATAAAATAATAATAATAGGAATCTCCTCATTTTTTAGGCAGTACTCCGGTAGTGACGCTCACCGCCAGTTTCATTAACTTTTTGTTATAGGCTAGTCTTAGGTAGGTTAGCACCCTAGCTAAACTGTGCTACTCTGGCTTGTGCAAAGGTTCTTCTCTGATCCCAGTTCATTTTCTTTATCTCTTCCACCCTTTTCTCTTCTCATTCAGTTGTCACTTGTTAGGTATTCTATACGCCTGCACCAAGTCCGTCATACTTGAATATAGCACCCGTTTCACAACGTCAAAAATGTCATAATGTTTGTTATGTGTTTTTGCTACACATGGCTCTTTTGAATCTGTAGATGTCACGGTACACCTGTGGCATCTACATACATGTATGTGAAGGCATTCCTGTCTATGTATGTAGGCGCCCATTGTCTGTCTGTGTTTGTAGGCGCATCACTCTGCCGGGAAATCATAGGACTGACCCGAGAGAGGCGGGCACTCTGCCTCTCTCCCTGTCTGGTGAGGGCCTCCCAGGTGGGAGGTTCCTGGCCCGCCTTGTGCTGGGTGGGCACCGGGCATGGCTTTACTGTGTGTGTGTACGGCAGCCTGGAGTTCGCTATCCCGGAAGGGGAAAGTGTCGGGAACCATGTCCCTAGGGAGGGGTCATCATTGGAGAGTGTCTCCCCCCCGTATGTTTCGAAGAGCCCGCCAGACTGCCCTGAAGGAGGCAGAAATCCTGCCTCCCTCCCTCCTGTTTGGAGGTCTCCTGTGACATCGGTTCCTAGCCCATCTCATGTTGGGTGCGCACCAGGCAAAGCCGTCCTCTGTCTGTGTACACGGAGTTCGCAGTCCTGGGATGGACGCGCCAGGAGCCGTGACCCTTGGGAGGGGTTTCTGTCCCGGTATGCTCCCCCCCACGAGTCACGTTCACACATGTTTGTAGCCACACCCCCGTGAAGTCATGCGCCTGTACGGGGTTAAGTGTTAGTGTGTGTCTGTCTATTTAAACCCCCGTCAGTGTGTGCCTCACCGTTGGTCATTGTTTGTTAGCGTCTGAAGTGTAATATTTGGATCTATGTTTGTATAACCTGTGTTGACGTTAAAGTCTTAATCGTTAGTGATAAGTGTGTCTATGTTTATTGTTGATGTTGTGTGAGTGCCACTGTAGTCTTGTTATGTCATTAAATGTTTCACATGTCGAGAGAGTCTGTGTGTCCTGCTCCACGCCCTGTGGCACTCGGGCACAGTTACAGTAGAAGCCTGGCTACAAATGAAGAACCCAGACAGAGATCAGCCTATTCTTTAAAGTTGCCTGTAAATCTGAAAATAATCTATAACAAGACGTTCCTCAAAATGCATCTATGTTCTGTATTAAAATATAATAAGTGTTTAGTTCTCGTGTGAAGATAATTTTAAAAAGAGTAGTGTTTTGTTACCTGTATAGAATTCAACAGTATTATTAGTAGTATTATCAAAAACACAGTCACTATGAGATGAAGGCATGAAGCATTTTCTGACTTAATATCTTATCTACCATTAATTCTACTTTTGATAGTGAATAGTAGTGTGTAATTAACACATTTAAGTATGTTTAACACATACTTAAGTATTAAGTATTAACACTTAACACAAAAGCTGGTAGTTTCTGGATAATTATTTTGGTTTATGTTTCTGTGCAACATAGTGTAGAAGAGGTTAAACAGAGGTATTTGTCCACTACTGTTTTAAAACCAAGTGGATTCCTATTCTATTGAAAATACATAGGAAATAAATAAATAAATTTATGACCCCGTCTAAGCTGTGAGGCCATAACAAGAAAAAAGAAAAATGTGAACGGCTAACGGAATGTAAGTTGAAAAAAAGAACAGCAACAAAACAAACTGGATCACAAGTGGAAGATTTTGTCAGTGTATTGTACAGAGGTTATCATTTACAAATAATCTTACTGGTGCAAATTGCTTCAGGAGTGACTCAGGCCAAAATAATAACCAAAACCCACACTAATGAAATAAAACTACACACTAACTAATCCTAACAACACAAGAAACATACAACAGATTTTCCTAACTGCCTAACATATAAACGAAGACAAAACCCACACCCAACAAAAATGACAGTCATTCCCTACCACCAGTGTCTAAGACCAATGTACCAAACAAACAATTTTTACACTCTTTACAAAATCTATATATGTATATATACACAGCTACCAAAGCAAGAGGGGCAAAGCCAAGGTCGAAGTCCAAAAATGGGGAAAAACACAAAACATCATACGCATTTTCAATCACAGCCAAACAAACTCTCTCTCTCTCTCTCTCTCTCTCTCTCTCTCTCTCTCTCTCTCTCTCTCTCTCTCTCTCTCTCTCTCTCTCTCTCTCTCTCTCTCTCTCTCTCTCTCTCTCTCTCTCTCTCTCTCTCTCTCTCTCTCTCGGGAGGGGGCCATTAAATAGCCTACACAGTTGGCTTGAAAACCCAGTGACGAACGGGGCGGAATCTCAAACAGGGTGGAAATCCTGCCAGTGATTTCAGCACATAACAATACATTTTAAAAAATTAAAAATAAGTGTAGCTATCAGAGTATGTATCTTATCTGAGGACATCATACTTTAATAGCAATGCCTGTTATAAATGTTAGCCCTCTGTCTTTCTTTATACTTGACCCTCTTTCTTTCTCATATTTGGTCTTCCTTTATTATTTTTGAATCCTAGAGATTTCAAGATTTTTTTACACTGTTCATCTTACCATGATTTTCAGTAGAGTGTATTGCACAAATACCTGATAATCAAAGCCAAATTGACAATTTCCACTGTAAATGGATTAATAGCGAAAACCAGTTGTCCAGGTCTTATGTGCATAAATACATACCTTGTGGTAATTGGGGGTTAATTTGATGTTTATGTATGCAATTGCTAAAGGTTCATGCATCGAGTAAAAAAAAAAAAAGCTGGATGTCTGCACTTCATGACCATAAAAAAACAACCATCTAATCTGCTTACTTTTTTTTTTTTTGACAACACAAATAGGGCCACAGCTGAGGAAGAGAGAAAGGGGTTTGACTTTTAGATTTAGACAGCATGGAATACTGTGCAATGAAGTGAGATGCATAAAAATGGGTTAAAAATAATATCTGCAATTGCTAAAGCTCTTAAGATTGAAAGTAGCCTAAAGTAAGCTGTATATGCATCTAGAGCTAATTTTCTTACAAAATGATTTTTAAAGAATATTCTGCTTTCTAAGTAATATTTTAATTATTTTACTATGCAGGTTATCACATATTATGGAATGATTTGTAGTATCTACAAACTAATACGTCTAATGATTAGCAATTTACTAACAAGTGTAACGCGTGCTGGCCCGAGTGCCGCAGGGCGTGGAACAGGACGCGCAGACTTCCTCGATAGGGACTAACATTTATTACAGAAATGACAGCGGCACTCACACGTATTACAAACGATAACATGAACATGAAACTAGTGACATTTAAACAAACACGATGAACACGCATACGCTTTCCCAATGACGAAGAAACATTAACACGTTAGATCAACACGTTACATCGACAATGACCAATAACGTCGCACACCCTGACGTGAGTTTAAATACACACAAACAAAACGAAGTACAGGTGTGTGCAGGTGTGGCCACAAATAAAAGTCCTCCCACTGCACGTGGCTGGCCACGAACGTTCCGTGACAACTAGCATCCTGTTTAAGGAGTGAATCTCTGTTTTATGTGATTGGTGTGAATAACTCCAGCGACTGTCACTATATTACCAAGACTGGGTACCACATTGCATTACAGCACTTTTTTAGTGTAACTACACAGTAAATAACCCATGCTTAGCAACAGTGTGTAACAATGCAGAGAAACTTTGTATGTATATCATGGAAAACATAGTATCATTGCATATAGGACTAAGCAGAGTGTATGAATTCATTATTACAGATTAGTATGCAGTATACTGCACTCTAATAAATTATTCTGTAAATGGTGTTATGTAAAGTGTTACCATATATTGTTTTTGTTGTGCCTTGGAGTGAAGCGCATTCATATATTATTTAATTCAGTGAGAGAGTGGTTTTGGCTCAAGAACTAAAGCTTTTTATTCATTTTTTAGTGTAAATGATATTCTCAGTCACATCCAGTTTGTGATTTTGAAAATAAAATAGGCTACAGAATGTTAGGTAAGCATAAGTATTGAAATAGTTATGCTTGGCAAAAGCATCTACCTCACCATCCTAGTATGAGTGAATGAAAGGTGTTAACCCCCGACCCCCACAATGTTTATTTAAATAATTCAGCAGCATCTAGTTTGAATGCTCAGTTTGCTTAGTTTAGTGAGTTTTCCTGGAAGGCTATCACTGTGGCAGCCCCTTGTGCCAGCCCTCAAATGAAGTCATAGTCATCCATTGAAATGGAATCATTGCAGTTTTTTTGGCTGACTATGTTTGCACATCAGATTGGAGCACTGGTAAAAAATGTCATTAAAGCCCACACAATGACATGTGTTTTTCCCTGTTTCTCTCCATTCTTTCCGTTAACAAAGTCAAGGATAATTCTCTCAGCAGAAAATTAATTTTAATGCACAAAAAAAATTTGAACATTTTAGGAAAAGGGGAAAAGTGATTTGTGATTTGACTTTGGAAAGCCTGCACTGGGAAATTATGACCTGCATCACACTGCAGGGCTAATTTAGGCCATGAGAGCAGAGATGAACTTTTGACCAGTGATGTTGAGAGGTATCCCAGTGTGAAGGCTAATTCCTCTCTCGGCACACCTCTCCTCTCCCTCTGCCTCTCTATTACTTTTCTTTTCATTTAGTCCCTAATTCCATATTTCCCTATTTCTCTAGTTAGATAAATAAGGAATCTAGTTCCACTTACAGTGAGGGTGACCAGAGAATATGTTTTGAGTCCAAATGACCATTGTAATGCAACAAATATGAGCTAGACACATGCAGATTAGGGTTATTCAAAGAGGTGGAGTCGGTAAACATGAGTGGGACGAATACCAGAGCATGTAGAGCCAATACATGCAGGGCAGGCATAGGGAAAAAACAAAACTTAAAAACCACAAACCAGAAAGCAGTCTCAGAGAGTGAACAAACCAGTAAAGGAACAGGCAAAGTTGATAACCGAAGACTAAACAGGCCACTAAACAGAGAAGCAAATCATTGGTATGCATGGACTAGGCATGGAAATACTTCAAAATGAGGGAGTAAAAACACACCAATTATATAGGCAGGTGAAATAAGGAACTGGCTGAGCACATTTAATAATCAGGGAAAGTGGATGAAGGGAGAGAGCTATGATTGGTGGATCATGGTAGCCTGATGGATGCCTTGCTGGCAGGTGGATGCAAGGGAGCATGACAACTATACATACCCCTCACCCAACCTTTAGCACTATTTCTCTCTCATTCTCTCTCTCATTTGATCATTTATATGTTTTCTTTCTCTCACTTTCTCAGACTTACACACTCCCCTACATCCACATTCATACAATCATCTATATGCACACTGCCTTTTATAATAATGTATGCATAGTATTACCAGTAACATCAATAAACAAGGTAATAAAGTTCAAATTTAATTTCAGCTGGAAATTGAACAGACCACCAACACACCAGGAACTCAGTAAACACCTTACCTTGAACCTTACTCTGAAAGCCCGATGAAGAGTTTAGACTCACCCATCAAGTGACTTGCTTGATTAACCTAGCCTATACATTTTGTAATTGATTTTATGTCATGATTTGTAATAATGTTATTTCATTAAGGTACTTAATCTTGTATGTAAACTTTGTTTTGTGCAAAACATTTTATTCATTTAAACAGTTTTTTTTTTATACTTAAAAAACTTGAGGGAAATGTATGTTCTGTGTCAAGCCACCAAGGTTAGAAAAGAGCTAAGAGTTGTACATCTCTGGGGTTGCTTACCTATTCTGATGGCCCACACATCAAGCACCACTATAGAGGCTAACATGTTGCCACCACACTGTGACCATATGTACATTTGAAAAGAGTTGTTATGACACAGTGAGCTGTTAAGCCCTCTCCGGCTGTGATGTGTAAATGACCAGATGATTCTCTCTGCTAATTCATTTCTGTTTCTGAAAGCCTCAGCTAAAAAAGTAGCCTCATATGAAGTAAAGGTGGGGTTACATCTGCTATTTTAAAAGGTTAATTTTAGCTGCAATTTGTTTCTATTTTTTAATGGATTTTAGTGAGGAAACCTTTTTGACACCATTTCACCAGCAAGCCTGATACACAGTGCCACGCCCTTCCCACTTAGTGCAGAATTTATGTGTTTAGGGCAAAGACATTAAAATCAGAGCCCACAAGTTCTGCATCCTACTTTATAAGAGTCAGATAAGATGACAACATTAACATTAATGTAACATTACATTAATAGTACCATAACAACATCATTGCTACATTAACACTTCAATTAGAAAGTGACCACAAAAATGACATATAAAATCCAGGACCAGATTTGGATTGGAACTACAGAGTGAAGTACAGTTGGTTTAGGGAGTAATGTGCTTTACAGAGAGCAGGGCCTGGTACAGTGATAAGAAATTACCCCATTCGATGTAGCTCTGGTGTTTTTGATGTAAGACACACAATGAGGTGGTTTATTGCTTCAAAGCCAATGTACCAAGAGGTAATGGATGAGAAGTGTCGCAGAGGGTAGGGTGATCTGAACAGCTCGATCCACAGTTGGTGCAGTGCAACTGCAACTACTGGATATTGAAAAATGGGCATCTGGGGAAACTAATGGCATATCACATATAAGGGATAGCAAGAGGATTCCATTATAACGAATCCACAGGATTTCTGCCTCTGGCCAAAACCTATACACACACACACACACACACACACACACACACACACACACACACACACACACACACACACACACGCACACACGCACACACACAAACATGTACGCATACATGTGCATTTGAAGTCTGCTAGCCCGTCGGGCTGCTAGGTGACAGCATTTCCTCAGGAGGTGGTGTATTAAGTGTAGAGGCAGCTGTAACCCACCTCAGGGCTCAGAGACACAGCACTGTCAAAAATGCTCCCACTTCCCCCCACCACCAGCACAAAGCCCACCTAACTCTTCTTCTCTCCTCACTCTCACTGCCTCACTCTCATCACCTTCTTTCTGCCTCCATCATGCTCTGTTTTTCTCCTTACTTTGTCTTCCACTCTCGTTCCTCTCGCTTGTTCTTCCCCCTCTCCTCTCTCTTCTCTCTCATTGCTCTCATTTTGATCAATCAATCCAAAAAAATCTAAAATTTATTCATATAGCACTCTTTACAACAGATGTCACAAAGCAGTTTTAGAAATGTCCAAGTCCAAGCCCCCAGTGAACAAGCCAATGGTGACAGTGGCGAAGAAAACCTCCCTAGCGCATTAGGAAGAAACCTTGAGAGGAACCAAGACTCGACGGGGGACCCATCCTCCTCTGGCCAACAATGGTCACCACAATAATAATAATGTCTAGTCCAGTTTTCTAGAGGTTCTAGTCTTGTCCCAATGGTGTGTATGCATCCGAAACACATCCTGCAAGAGAATGTCCATTAAGGGCATTGCAGAAGTAGTTGGCTAGGGTGGAGGTGTGGTGGGCTACAGCAGGGGACATCAGGGGGTGGTGGGAGTAGCCATGACAGCCTAGATGGGTTGAGGTTCAGTAATATTATGACATCAGGGTATACCTCAGCAGAAAGAGAGACTAGATTATTAGGCATGTCCAAGTACGAGGGTATGTAAATTAGAGAACTATAATGTGCAATGATGGACTCTGGCAGCACAGCTAAAAGGATGGAGTCAGAAGGAAACAGGCATGAGGGCACCCTGGAACATTAGCACTGCACTCTCAGTGTGAAGTGAGAGCATCAAATGAGAGGCAAATTGACAGCATCATAACATCCCAGTTTACCATAACTCTTAATGCCCATGGACCCCCAGATCAACACCTTTACCTAAGATGGGAAGTAGTTAATAAAATGCTTGACTGTACATATAGGTTTTCAGCCTAGCCTTAAATATTGAGACTGTGTCTGAGTGTAGAACATTTACAGGAAGATTATTCCATAGTGTGGGAGCTTTATAGGAAAGGGCTCTGCTCCTGTGCTAGATTATCTTATTATTGGTACTAGTAAAGAGCCTGCACCTTTTCATCTAAGGAGACGTGGTTGATTGTAATGCACTAAGAGTTCTCTAAGGTACTGTGGGGCAAGACCATTCAGTGCTTTGTAGGTCATTACAAGTATTTTATAATTAGTACGAATTTTTACTGGGAGCCAATGTAAAGTAGCTAAGATAGCAGTGATTTTTTAGTTCTAGTAAGAACTCTGGCTGCTCTGCTACATTTTGAACTATATATAGCTTCTTTAGGCATTTAATGCTACAGCTGGATAGTAAGGCATTACAGTTGTCCAATCTTGAAGTAATAAATGCATGGAGTAGCTTTTCTGCATTATGTAAGGAAAGCACTTTCCTAATCTTAGAAATGTTCCTGAGGTAGAGAGAGAGAGTGTCCTATAAATATTATTTACATGAGCTTTGAATGAGAGACTAGGACTTATAATAACTCCAAGATCTTTAACTGTTACAGAAGATATGATTGGGAGACCATTGATGTTCATTGAGTAATTGGGGAGCGAGGATCTTGCTGTCTCTGGGCCTAGTAGAAGCACCTCTGTTTTGTCAGGATTAAGTGAGAGAAAGTTCCTCAACATACAGTGTGTGACATCCTTTATGCATTCGTCAACAATACTAAGATGATATATGTCCTCTGGCATATAGCTGAGTATCATCAGCATAGTAGTGTAAACTAGCACAGTGTTTACATATAATGCCACGTATAGGTAACATATATAAAGAAAAAAGCAAACGCCCTAGAACAGATCCTTGTGGGACACCATAGTTAACCTTGTTGTATGCTGAGAAGTCTCCATTTATGCTAACAAACTGGTAGCGACCAGCTAGATAAGATTTAAATGTGGTCATTATACCAATTTTTTGTCGCTAATTTTTTTTATTCTTACGTGCAGCAATATCATTAAGTTTGCAGCGGAATACTGATTCTAAGCATTCAGTTATTTGATCAAGTTCTGTGGGGATTGAGGGTACCTAGTTGCAAATGATAAGTCTGAGAGATTTGCAATAAATCTAGGTGCAGTGGCTGATGTGATCGTGCGTCTGTAATGATAGCGAGGCGAGATTACTATTTTGTGGCTCATACGTAGTTCAAATGTAATTAGGGAATGGTCTGAGATGGCATCTGACTGGGGTAGTATAACTACATTCTCTAAGTCTACCCCACATGTCAGTACTAAGTCAAGCATATGTCCACCAGAGTGTGTGTGTTCTCTTATACATTGGGTGAAACCAGTTGATTCTAATATAGAACTAAAAGCTGATCTCAGAAGGTGTTGGGCACTATCAAAGTGAATATTGAAATCACCAACAATAATGGGCACTTTCTACTAGAGATTAGAAAGGAAATCTGCAAATTCTTAATAAATTCTGAGTAAGGTCCTGGTGGCTGGGTGGGCTTCTTATCGCTGGCTACATCATTTATGTTAGTAAAAGTTGTAACGCGTGGTGGCCCAAGTGCAGAAGGGTAAGGGGCAGGATGGGGCACAGACTCCAGCAAGGTGGACGAACATTTATTAACATATAACAACAACAGCACTCACACGTATCACAAATGAAGAACAGGAACATGTAACAGTTCATCTTAAACAAACACGATAAAAACACATACATTTAACAATGATGAAAAGAACATTAACACGTTACATCAACAATGACCAACGACACTACACACACTGACATGGGTTTAAATAGACAGACAGGACGAGGTACAGGTGTGTGCAGGTGTGGCCACAAAAGAGAATCCTCCCACTGCACGTGGCGGGCCAAACCACGTGACTCGCGGGAGGTGAGCGTTCTGTGATAGAATCCCGTCCCAAAGGGTGCAGCTCCCGACACGTCCGTCCAATAAACGTTAACCTCCGGGTGCTGTGTACACATAAACACAAAACACAGCATGGCAATGCCTGGCGCCAACCCAGTACCAGGCAGGCCAGGTGTCGCCAGCAAGGGACACCTTGTGACGAGAGAGAGAAAGGCAGCTTCTCTGCCTCTCTCACAGCAGTCCGGTATGCTCCCAGCGACATTGCGTCTGTAAAGACACAAGGCGCAAACACAAACACACAATAGCGCCCACACACAACCATATAAGGCGCCTTGACGTGGCGCCCGCCATCCACACAGGCGCTTCAAATGTGTCCATGGCCTCAACGGACACATGGGGGTGCACGTCCACCCCGGTAACAGACGTGCTACCTACCTCCAATGGTCCTCTTCTCTCCCGACACTCTAGGAGCATCCCAGAGGCAGTTTGCCTCTGGGGCTTTGGGCAGACCCCTCCAGCCTTGCTGGCAAGTCCACTGAAGGGAAAGGATTCAAGCTTCCACTCTCCCTACTGGAGATCCTGATGCTCCACCCAACCACCATGTCTCTGGTCTATGTGGAGCCCCTCAGTCCTCCTCGACCCAGGCTCAACAGCCTTAGGCCCCCCGCCCCCCCCCCCCCCAAGAAATTCCTGGGGGTGTTCCCCTCCACTTCCGGAGAGAAGACACGGACAGCAGTCGCGGTCCTCTCCCCAATGTCCTGGGATCCAGGCAGCAGTGAGGGGGGTGCCTACGCACCTCCCGCTAGGAAGTCCATTTTTTGTCGCGGGAGGTGGCATCCTATTGGTCATTCTGTAATGCGTGGTGGCCCAAGTGCCGAAGGGTGAGGGGCAGGGCGCATAGATTCCAGCGACATGGACTAACATTTATTAACAGATAACGACAACGGCACTCAAACGTATCACAAACAAATAACATGAACATGTAACGGTTAACATTAAACAAACATGATAAACACGCATACATTTAACAAGGACGAAAAGAACATTAAACTTAACATTAACACGTTACATCAACAATGACCAACGACTCTGCACACACTGACAGGATGAGGTACAGGTGTGTGCAGGCGTGACCATACACGAGAATCCTCCCACTGCACGTGGCGGGCCAAACCACGTGAATCGCGGGAGGTGAGCGTTCCATGACAGAAGCCCCTCCCAAGGGGCGTGGCTCCCAATGTGTCCGTCCAATGAACGCAAACCTCCGGGCACCATTTACACGTAAACACAAAACACAGCACGGCAATGCCCGGCGCCCACCCAGTACCAGGCAGACCAGGTGCCGCAAGCAAGGGAGACCTCACAACGAGAGGGAGAAAGGCAGATTCCTGTCTCTCTCAGAGCAGTCCAGTACACTCCCAATGACGTTGCACCTGTAAAGACACAAGGTGCAAACACAAACACACAATAGCGCCCACACACAAACATATAAGGCGCCATGACATGGCGCCCACCATCCGCACAGGCCCCTAGAAACTGCTATTTGATGTATGAAGTATCTAGCCAAGATTTCACAGAACAATGTTTAAGGGTATATTTGTTTATTCATGTCCTTATTTATTCACATTTGCAGTAATACACTTGGATTAAAGGATTCAGACAGAATCCAGGACTAAAGGACTAAAGGATTAAAAACCCCTGAGTCCTGGCCTGGGCTGGCTATCATTCATGACTGTGCCAGTGCCACTGAAAACCATAAGACTTGGCACAGAGCTTGCTGCAGATCCAGACATGTGTAAAGCCTACAGCCTGTGTAAAGTGTATGTAGACTGTTTGCTGTCTTGTGTAAAGAGGTTGTAAAGAAAAAAATACTCTGACAAAGGTGGCCTAAGGAATAGCTGGTTTGTACAGTAGAGTGTATATGGTTGTATAGTGTGTAACACTACTTTTCCTACAGTTTTAAAATGTGATTCACACAATTCAGCTCCAGTGTCATTCTACCTGTCTTGTGTTAATTTCTTAAATTGCTTCTAAACTCTGTGGTTTGCTTGAACTATTCCGAAATTGAACAGAATGAATTAGCTCCGCTGGAGACTCCTTTCACTAACAAACTGCACCAACTGCATTACTCCTGTATGGGTGGGTGTGATTCCTTTTTTTTTCTTTTCTTTTTTTTTTCTTTTTTTGAGCACATGCCACATTGAGAATATCTGCAAAACCAGGAAGTTGGAAAACCTTAATGTATTTTCTATGTGGATGTGTGTGAGTGTCTACTAGACAATGTCTATTTATAGACATTGTCATACAGCAGCTTTATCGCAGTCCAGGCCACTAATGAGGAAGGTTTGGATGGCAGTGGAGAATTTTCAGCCATGAGGAAGGAACCTTGAGATGAGCCAGCACTTAAAAGAGGAAGCCATCCTCCTCAGGGTGACGTCAGATAATGAAAGAATAATAGAGGTTTACCTCTATGAAACAATGGCAATCAGACCATATTCAGATCATTAAAGGAAAGATCATGGAGACAAACCAGTGATCAATGTTAAAAGGTCTGTTAGATCTAAGAGACCACAGATTTTGTTGGAGATATTCAGGGTATTTGAGATATGAGAACAGTGCAGGTAGAACTTCACTGTAAGAAAAGGCTGATATAGAAAAAGTAAAAAGACTGAAAAGTAGGTTCAGAGGTCATATACACAGAAAACAAACTTTAAACAAATGATCCAGGTCCTGTCCTGTCCTCCTGTCCTCAAAAACTAGCAAACTCACAATGCACACAAAGCCTTCAGCTCTGTTCCTCAACAATCTTGTGTGTGTGCGGGTGGGTCGGTAGGTGTGGCATTGCATGTAGAGTTCATAAATGTAATATGATTTTAAAGTCACATTTTTAAAGTCTAATGTAAGTTTGTTCAGGTACTAAAACATGTTAAATTTGCACCTCAAAACAATCACTAATGCTAAATAATATGTGTTATAAATAGCTTATTAGTAGTGAAATATTTGGATTTTTCGATGGTAACATGCATTAAATTATTTTTTAAATGATCTATTTTTTAAATCTAGTTGTAAATTATGTGGGGACATTGAAATATTTTATCAGCATCTAAGGTTAGTTTACATAGGGACACTATATATGGAGACATAATCAGGTGCCTAGCTCATTAGCATGTTTATTTGATAATAAGCACATAGAGGGGCAGTGCGAGGGGCAGTGTTCTTAAGAGTAAGTGCTGGCTATAAATATTGGTTGATGGGTTGAAATGTGAGATTGGAAATTGGTAGCAGATGTGGGTAAAAAATATAGGTTCCACAGTGCATTGCCTTAAGTACCCCTTGCTTATGCGTACTTAAGTGTTGTACTCTGAAAGTAAGCAGTTTATATTATAGAGTTAACAATTCCATTTGAGGATGTGGATGAAGCATCTGAAAGGAAGAAGTTGAAATATGCAGACTTTGTGGCTTAGGTGAGAAAATGTAGGAGGCAGGTATATATAAGGCCTAGAGATAGGTGCTCTAGGGGATTTATATCTATGTCTGCCACATCCTTGCTTGTGGAATTTGGTTTTAGAAGCTCTTAGCTGAGGGCAGCTGTGAAATAATTATCTGAAGTACCTGAAAGGGCTAGTGAGTGGCTGTGGATGAGCAGGGCACAGGTTAGTTGGGGGAAATACTTTATAAAGATGGACTAGCTGAGGTGTTCAGTGTCTCAGGCATGTGGAAGATGGGCAGGTGAGGTGATTGTTGTGTCATGTCATTTTCATATCTAGAGTGATATATCCAGATGGAACCAGTGGCAATGAGCATACATTAATGGTGTCAGTAGGACTACGTCCTTAGTCACCAGAGAGACCAGTATGGATCTGCTGTGTTGGGCAGTGCTTGGTGGTGTAGTAGGTGTAGTAAGTTCATATGGAACTTGAGGTACTGAGTATGCATTAATGGTGCCAGTGAGGCTGAGTATGGCCTGTCACTGGGGAGGCCAGTATGGATTTTATTGTACAAGAAGAGAGTTTTGGCTGCGTGGGGGCAGCAAAGTGGGTTAATTAACACAATGTGCGTTGGTGTAGTATGTAAAGCCCATGTGGAACTGGTAGCACTGAGCACACATGAACTGTTTCTTTGTGGAAGGTTATGGCCTTAGTTACAAGGGAGGCTTTGAATGTGGTTGGTTTAAAAGTGAGCTTGGAGGGGGTGGGTCTCGGAAGCCAGACCTCAAAGTTGAGCTTTCTGTAAGCGTTGTGGGCTTAATTCAGCAAAACACCAATGAAAGGAGGTGCCTGCATGATGACCCGTGAAGAGCTTGCGAGAATGTGCTGTCTGTTGTGAAGTGAGTAGGCTGGGACCTATATGAAACTCCGATGGTCTGGTACAGGATACTTGACAGCTTATTTTGTGTATAATTACACATTTATTTCACTTTTTAACAGTTAAGTTAAGAAAATCCAACAATTCACTGATCAGAAAAAAAATCTATCTATCTATCTATCTATCTATCTATCTATCTATCTATCTATCTATCTATCTATCTATCTATCTATCTATCTATCTATCTATCTATCTATCTATCTATCTATCTATCTATCTATCTATCCTTCCACCTTATTCTTTTTAAAACTCACCTTCTACATACTTTACTCCTAGCCTCTCAACTGTGACCACTGGCTTCCAAACTGTGAGGAATCAGAGAGATAATACGACACAAAAAGAAAACACAAAAACCGCAGAGAACACAAAAAGACAAGAAAGCAGGAAAGCAAGTAGGAACTGAAATAAAAAGAAGCATTTCCCTGAGTTAACTCAGCTCTGCACTTCAAATCCAAACCTGCTTTTGGATTTTGCAATCATTGACAGTTAGCATTTGTTAAAGTAGATTAAAGTAAAGTCATAATGACTCCTAGGTAAAAAAAAAAAAAAAAAAAAAAGTAGAAAATTTGTCTCTTTGCAATGATTTGAATTCCTGTTTTCTGTGAGTTCACTTAATACACAGTCATTTAAAAAATCCAGGACTGGATTTCCAAACCTCTATTACAGACAGTTCTGTAGCATCTGTCAGCAGCAGAGCAGGTGAGATGATAGAAAGAAAGAGAAGGAGTGTCTGATAAAGATAGAACTTCTGCCATGCAGTATGTCTTTACTGAACAGCCAGAATGTACCTCCAGCTCAGGGAAGCAGAGAGCATTTGTCTCAACCATATAGGGAAATCTCCCAAAATATAATTGCAATGAAATGTCATATCATCCTGGACTCCAAGCTGACCCATGCTTGGGCCCTGGTCAACGCTTTAGTCATACCAGTCCTGGAGGCTGTCACCAGTTCCTTGTCGCCACGGGAATGTGAAGACTTCATCGCCATAACCAAATCCTGTGAGGGGGATGGCTAACAGAGGGGAGTGGAAGGGTTAAACGTTTTGTGATACTGCCTTGTCATTCACGCAGCCTAAGGTGCTTCCCATAGCCAATCCAAACCTGGCCTCTGATTCCAAATTGGGCTCTTTTGTAAAAAGATTTCTGGAAGTTATTTGAACAATCTGTATATTTATTTAGCCAGTATGCCATCACATCTGACTGCAAACTGAATTACATTAGCAGAAGCCCAGACCACAGTGATCTTCACTGAAATCATTAAAATTAATGATTTTAATTAAGATTAGATCTAACTGGTAATTTTCAGACATGGCTGCAATTTACACCTAAAGATGAATTTGTTTTCCAGTTTCATTATACGTGTTTATATAAAAATTGTGACTTCATTTCTCAGTGAAGCAGTGAGCAGCAGTGGAGATTTGCTAATACACCAGTCATTCACGATCTCCCATTTGATTGCATGTGCAGATATCTACAGTGCCACTCTCCCAAACACCCCAGTGTGTGCTCCTTATCCAGCTACAGTTCACTTGTCTGCTGGACTCAGTAATGGCTGTCTGCCACCAGAGGAGACTAGTTATGCTCTGTGTGGATGAGAGGGGTGTGTGTGTGTGTGTTCGTGCCTGCACGTGTGTGTGTGTGTATTTGTGTGTACTTGTGCGTGTGTGCATGTGCATGCTTGTGTGTGTGCGTGCATGTGCGTGTGTGCGTTTGTGTGTGTATTTGTGTGTGTGTGTGTGTGTGTGTGTGTGTGTTTTGAGGATACGGTGCTGAAGAATGTGTTATGAGGAAAATTGGTTTTCCTCTACATTCCCTTCCTGTTGGGATAGTTGTTGCAAAGCACACAACAAATCTGTTCTCTCTCTCACACACACACACACACACACACACACACACACACACACACACACACACACACACACACACACACACACAAACTTACTTTCCTGAACATATTTTGCAGTGTGTAGGTGATTTAAAATGAGAAATTAGATATAAGCAACATCAACATTGAGTTGTTGAGCTCAACAACTGAAAACACTAGGCAGGATTGTCTTGGAACATAATTAAACATATTTAAACAATTCTAATGCATAAATAAATCAGACTATAGGTACTTTTTTTTACCAGATTTTTGCCAGTAGGATTAATGTCACATGATGGGAGAAATACAAATCCTTCTCTGTAGTTTTCATGCATTTTGTTTTTCACTTTTTAATACATTTCTAATTGTGTAAAGTGCCCTGAATGCATTTTAAAAGCATGTTTGTGGTCTGTGGTTGCAACATTTCTAAACTTGTGTATATGTTATAAAGGCTTACAAGTTGAGTCTCAGAGTCTTATGCAGAAGGGAAACATCTTTGTTGGTGCCATCTTTCTACAGAGAATGTGCCTAAAGCAATATATTGCAGTAATCTGACTTCTTGGAGCACCATGCATAATTCCCTTACAATGAAAAATTCCCGGCCTTGTTCTTTGTGACCTTCAGGCCATGGGTATAATAATGGAGATGTGTGACTAGGTGACCTGAGAGTAACCAGGGCAGCCTAAATACCCAGAGCTCCAGGCATTCCAGATGCTCGGAGCAACGTGTTGTGGCCTCCAGCGAGGTTTGTCTGACCCTCGGCCACATCGCTACACCTGGTCTCCTCAGTCTGTGGAGGGAAATGTTTCAGGCAGAGAAAAAATGGTTTGCTATACTTTGGCAAACACCAAGATGGACTGATGCCCAAAGCTCAACGATGATCCTTTGCCTCACAGTGGCTCCAAGAAGCTCCTGCAAATGCAGTATTGAGGGAGCCCTTATAGTAGAGATCAGCGCGAGGAGCCCCAAAAGCCTGGCAAGCATGGAGTCAATTGCTTGTGTTTCATGGTCCTCTGATACGTGTGTGCATGTGCATGTGTGTAATAGGATTACCTCTCTGGGTTTTTGCAGACCAGCGAAGATAAGCGCAGACTCCTCCATTTTTCCAGATCGATATCTTGGGCCGGCATGGCCACCAGAATCAAATTAGCTGCTCTCCACTCTCCACTCTCAGCACTATACATGAAACCTTTTGCTGGCGGCACGGGTACGCATGTGTGTCCTTTCGACAGAGAGCTGCCTCAGTTCCTCATCACCCAGGACTAATGCTGGGGAAGATTTATAGAGCTAAAGTTAGGGGAAGGCAATATGGCCTTACAAGCTGAGAAGAGATAAAAAGAAAACCTAAATAAAAGAGAGAGAGAGAGAGAGAGATGAATGGGGGGGCAGAGGGCAGAGACATGTCAGTTATGGAGTTAAAAGGTGTCAAACAGCTCAACTTTGCGAACTTTGATCTTTGAGTCTCTTGCAAGTGCACATGTAGACACATGACACGTGCTCAAAGGCAGAACACACACAAACCCAGAAGCAAGCTGAAAAAGTATGTGCCCACAAATACTTCTCCACTGGGTCACGTACGATCAGGATCATCAGAGGGGAGGCTGTTTGTGCCGAGACAGACTGAGAGAAGGAGACAAGGGTTCACAAGTGAAAGAGCAAGAGAAAGAGAGAGACAAATAGGAGCCTTTACCTTTATAGCATCTGGCAGGCACTTTCATGTAGAGCATCGTGCATACAGAAAGATAGTACATCTTTTCCACTGGCAATCAAACCCATGATTTTGGGGTTGCTATCACGTTACTCAGCCTGCTGTAGCAGGTGAGCGAAGGGAGACTTTGACTGATCCCTTCCTGCATCGACCCCTGCTTTCATTCACACCTGTCAAAGCCCTCCAGCCTGTGTTCTGCTCCAGCATTCACTTTGCACAGTACCTTATACTCTGCACTCCTTTTCCTGATATCTTAGTTGTTGTTGCTAAACATGAAATCCTGAGGATCTTTTCCAGTGCTGCAGTACTGAACATGACTTTTTTATATGGCTGTGTTATATGAAGTAAATAAATATGAATAGCTAAACTACAAGAAAAAGAGAAGCATTTACCACATGCTATTGTGTTTGCATTGGCTCACATGTCTGGAGTTCATTGTAATAAGTGCACTCGGTCCTGTCTCTGTCTAAATAGCAAAACAGACCCAGGAGACCCCGAAAATGCAACAAGGTTCTGCACAGCACAATGAACAAATGTCTCCCACCACCAAATAGTCAGTATTCTCCTCATAGTCTATATAGGTCATACACGTATTGCACAAAGTATATACATATGTGATAGGACCAAAAGAGAAATATAAATTATGACAAGATAAAACAAAGATAGAACAGAGAGCTAATTAAATAATTGGGTTATTACTGGGATGTGTACAATTCTAAGTCTGGGCTTTGGTCCAAGTGTTCACTAGAGGCTTTTCTTATTTCTACATGTATTCCCCCATTTCCTCATTAGCTCCCACTGGTGATGGTGTGTGTGTGTGTGGCTAGTCATCAGTGTTTCTAAATTTTCCCATGGCACTCCACTATTCTGTTCACTTCACTGGCTTCCTGCAGCTACTTTGTATTAGATTTGAAATACTGATGCTTACTTACCTGTACCTGCTCCCTCATACTTGTTGGCAATGGTCAAAAGCTGAGAGGTCCTGAGAGGTTGTCCCACCATCTATCCAAAATTCATCAAGACTAGCAGGCATTTGGTAGAATGAAATTCCATTGGCTGTCTGAACAGTCCCTCACTATCTTCCAATGCTGATTGAAGACTCCTCACTTAGAAATGCACTTTAATTAAATCTAATCATGCACTTGTAAGAAGATTTTATATTTGCACTTGTCTTGTTAAGTAATTGCTTTTGAATCGTGTTGTTCTATGTAGTATTATATTGTATTGTATTTCTCATTTTAGGTTCCACTATTGACACAGGCTTCAGTCAGTAGCTTGGTTAATGATATTTTTGAACTCTAATTTGTACTAGGTAAGGATACTTTCAGTAGAGAACTTAAGCACTTTTGAAAGTCGCTCTGGATAAGAGCTAAATTCTGTAAATGTAAATGTAAATGAGTGAGCACATCAGTGTGTGTATATGTTTGCGCATGCGCAAGACGTGTTTGCAAGTGTCTGCATGCATATGAGCACATTACTGTATGTGATTAAGTGAGAGTGTGTATGTGTGCATGTGAGGATGCAGGAGTGAGTGTGTGTGTGTGTGTGTGTGTGTGTGTGTGTTTGTGGGGTGGGGGGTTGTATGCATGTGTATGTGTTGCATTCACATGCAATCAGACCTGCTTGCTAGTGCAATGGGGATAACAAATTGTCTTCCTTGTCATCAGCCTCACTCTCTTTGCTCTCTCATCAAAATTCTTCCGAATGCTCCGTTGCCATGGCAGCCTGCAGAATGTACTGCTGAGATTTCTCCCCTATGATAACAATTCTTTCTTCACCTCTCTCTCTCTCTCTCTCTCTCTCTCTCTCTCTCTCTCTCTCTCTCTCTCTCTCTCCCTCACTCTCTGTCTGTCTCATTCTTTCTACCGTCCTCATAAACAAATGTAACATAACCTCTGGTACTGTACATATTATTAGATAAACCAGCAGGCATGTTCTCTGAGTTAATGATACCATGTGAAAAAGCTTGTAAAAGTAGTTATGTTTTCTGAAACTGACAAATGCAATGCAGAGTTGATCTGTCTCTTTCTCTCTCTCTCACTCACTCTCTGTCCCTCTAAGTGTGTGTGTGTATGTGTGTGTGTGTGTGTGAGAGAGAGAGAGAGAGAGAGAGAGAGAGAGAGAGAGAGAGAGAGAGCAAGAGAGAGAGAGAGAGAGAGAGAGAGAGAGAGAGAGAGAGAGAGAGAGAGAGAGAGAGAGAGAGAGAACGCATGTGGCCCTGGGTTGATTTTAGAAAGAACAATTTTCTTACTGAACAAATGTAACAGGGAACTTCTGCAGATTTGAGTGGGAGTTTGAATGCTGGGTTTTGGAATCTCCAGCTGAGTTTTTATGCACTCTAGAATCTTTTAAAGTTCTCCTCCTCAGATCCATGTTTGAATTTTAGTTGATTGTGGGCCATTAGTGTTGTTCACAATGGGCAAATGAGGACTGGTAACATTAGCTAGGAGACAAACATGGTCATTACTTGTGATAGAGCATGTAACCTATTACCATATACCAGCCATGTCCAGCAAGAGTTAAACATGCAGCAGTAGGATGAATTAAACAGTGCAGAAGAGAAGCATGAAATTCCTTGTACTCATGAACATACAAGCTTCAGAATGGGTGCCATTTATATGTTGTATAGCCTTTTGTTAATTTATTATTATTATTATTATTTTTATAAAGGCCAGATGTCATACCTGACCAGCCCACATTGCTACTGTGTAATCGAGCAGGAGCAAATATGTGCCGCGAAAATGCGGCCACAGCAACTTCATTAAGAAGCAGCTGTGTTATCAAGCTCCTAGCATTACCATGTAGTGCTGTTAGCTCCTCCTGTGGGAGTCACAGACCCCCTACAGAAAACCCCAATCGCTCCTCTGACTTTAAATAGCTCACATACGTTCTGCTTCCCTTCTCTGCCTAAGAAATGGGGGATGCTTTTCCTTGAAATGGGGGCATGGGGAAAACAGGCCTGTGGTTTAGAGTGGGGTGTGCTCAATTCTGCACCTAAGAGTTCCACTGCTGGTCAAAAGTTTGTGCTCACTTTTTTATAACTAGCAATTTTTGATATCAAAGTATTTTTAAACGTAATTACAAAAATACTAAACCAAAACAAAATATAAGGAACAGCAGAGAAATATATTGAGACACTTGAAAAGTGTCCTTAAGTCATGGGCTGTCTAAAATAACCACCTTTGCCCATAATGTAAAGATATGGAGGTACTTCTATAGCTGATGAAGGACCTATATCCAAAACATACCTTTATTCTGGTACCCTGGAAACCTTGTGTACTACACCTTTACCACAGTTCACTGATTTATATATATATATATATATATATATATATATATATATATATATATATATATATATATATATATATATATATATATCAGATTTCCAGGTACTGGTTGGTTTGTGCTCTAGAATGAAATCTCTTTGACCATCTTGCCTCCTCCTTTAATGCCCTTTCTCTCTTTCTTTCTTAAAACTCCTGCACTAGACCTTAAAAAAAATCTGCACATCTCTGTATGCCAGCAGTGCTGGAATTGCCTGAGGAGGAGTGGAGAAAGATGTCTCTCTGCTGGACCCGCTGAACTGCGCTACAATACATCCACAGCTGAGTCCATCCCTGCAGTTAATTTGAAGCTAGCCACAAAAATCTTACCTCTCTGCCTTGAGAGAAACTCTTAAAGAGCTGGCAACCTTTTATCCTTATTTTGTGCACATTTAGATTTCTTATTTAACCCATGTTTTGTGTAAACATTTTACTGATATTTACATTTACATTTTTTAATGGAATACAATTCTTGTTTAGTATCAAGGATATCATCTAATAAAAATTCAGAAATTCCAGACATGTTTATTCAGTTTACACCATAGTCTGGTGTTCACTTGTAACAGTGAGCGGGGAGAAGAGCGAGATTTATTAAGGGCAAATCCAGAGATGTGGTCGTAGTCGTAGTCCAGGGTCATTGAACCAATACAGAGATTACGGGGATACATGATTAAACAAACAAAACACATGAAGGCAAACAGGGAAAGCAGGCTATAACAAAGGCTAGGGAACACGAAGGCTAGCATAAACACAAAGGCATGGAGTACAAACTTAAATACATGCATATACAGGCTTTCAAAAACATTCACCAAACACATAAACGCAATCAACAGCAAAAACACAGGGACTCAGACATGATTTAAATACATGAAATTAACAAAGTAGAAATGAGGGACAGGTGTGAGCAATCAAACGAGGGGCAGAGAAATTTAAACTACTGCATGGAACTAAAATACACACGACAGGGAAAACATGGAACATGGAAGCTGGGAGGGACTAATCTTGACATCACTGCAAACACAGATCAAGTGCGCATGCTAGTGCTTATCAAACTCTTATCACATTGACTCTCAGCATGATACCTGTTGATTACAGGATCATGGACAGGAGCCACGCAAAGTCAGCACCTTGGACAGTCTCCAACCATTCATCACTCAATAATCATAGTCATGAAGGCTTCACATTTTTGTGCTCTGCTTGTGGTAACTCAGCTCATCCAGCAATTTCCAGCCACTACATGAAGCATCAGGTGTGTCAGAGCTTTTGAGTATGCAACATCTAAACTCTGGCACTTGGCAGCTTGGGGATACAGATCATGTTGCTGATTTTATGGCGTTCTGTGATTGCTACAAAATCTCAAAGCATCTTTACCTTTGTAAACCTTTGAAAGGATCTTTCCAAAACAGATCCACTCAAGGTAAAATTCTATAGTGATTGTACATGAAAAATTTTCTGAAACATACAGTTGCACTGACACTACAAAAATCAAGACATCTAACTCTGTATATCTCCATCCATCCATCCATCCATCCAGCCATCCATCCATCTATCCATCTGTCCATCCAACCATTCACTTACATTGTGCTAACCAAATTTTTAAGAAGTCCTCCAAAACTCTTTTTGCTCTCTTGCATGTGCTCCCAGGTTGCCTCCTATATGCTTCTTGTGTGGTTAGTGTTATATATCCTGGCACTCAGCAGCAGGCTAATCTATCACAGATCTGCATGCAGGGGAGGCTCAGCTGCAGCCATATACACAGGCCTGTGTAATATAATAAGGCTGGCTAGTAGTGGAATGCTTCGGAGCTGACACTGCTGCCTCTCTCCTCTAAACTGCACTTTACTCTGCTTGCCAAATCACTGACATCTCTGACACGCTGTTATTGGAAAACAGTGGAAAGTCACCATGGTTTTTTTTTTTTTTTTCACCACTACAATCATTACTGATGGCATTTAGAACTCCATTCTCCCTCTTTCTTACTCTCTCTCTCTCTCTCTGTCAAAGATGCACATTTTCTATCAGTATATCTTAATTTCTTGTGCTCTTTCTCAAGTTCTCTCTCTCTCTCATACACACCCACACACTCCCCTGTCTTTCTCTTCTCCTGTCTGTCCCATCTCCCTTTTTTGGTGCTCTTTCTATGTCTCTCATCTCTCATAAGATGTCTCATGTGCCCTTTCATTCTCCCTCCACCGCTCACTGCTTCTTTCTGTCCCTGTCTTTTGTTCACCTCTGTGCTAGACCTTGAGAAGTCTGCACATCTCTGTATGCCTGTCTTGCTGGAACTGCCTAAAGAGGAGTTGAGAGAGACGACTTTCTGCTGGAACCCCTGAACTTTGTTGCATTACATACACATCTGAATCCATCACTGCAGCTCATGTGAACCCAGCAACAAACATCTTACCTTCCCTCTGCCTTGAGAGGAACTCAATGCAAAGAGCCAGCAATTATTTTTTTCCCCTTCAGGATACCGTTACATTGCACTTTCAAGCCAAGCATTGACAGATAGTTATGTAATATAGGATGGTTTCTTTCATTCTAATTGATTCAAAGCAACACCCCATTCTCTCTTTTGGAAGAGAAGTAAAATGAAATGCCTATTTGTCTTCTTGTCCCTCTGTGTGACTAGCTGCAGGTAGATCAAGTGCCACAGACTATTTATATAATTCCCTACATCTGTTTCTGCTGATAATTAATACCGAACTGCTAGATTGAATTTTTTTTATTTTTTTTAATCCAGCGTGTGAACAGGGCAGCTGTTATCAGTCTGGAATATATCAGTCTGGCTGCTTTCTGTGCTTGTAGGTGGGTGGTTTTAAGGAAGAGATAAAATGGCAAGTGATTACACAGACTCTTACATGCTGAGGAATCTATATGTCTCTGTGCGCAATTATTCAACCATTTTGATAAACTTGAGAAATCTGACAGGTCCTCAAAGCTCCCAAATTATAAGGTCAGAATGGATGGAGCATAAATGCCCTACTTTTATACCTGAAAAAGTGCGCATTAGGTTCATGCCACATAAAATGGGGTTATAATCTGATTCCGTTCTTGAATAGGAGTACACTCTTGATTCGATGATGATAGCAGTGGACGGGCTGTAGTGCGCCACAGTTCTAAATCAAGATAACACTGGAGACGCATTGTTTGAGATTACATTACCTATGACGAAATGACATCACGTTGCTGCGGTACTGGGGTCGCCTGGCGGCACGGGCGGGTCGGGGTGATATAAAAAAATGAATAGTTTGTGTACATTTTTCCCATCAGTATTATCATTTTGTGCCGTATGAAAGACGGAGAGGGACTTGTATAGCTTGTTTTAGCACGGGCAGATTTCCGCCCCTTACTCTGTCGTGATTCGACCGCTACACAGGTGTTAAGGCGACAAGATGCACAGCTCTTGTCATTCGCTCGTTCATATGGAGAAAAGCAATACACTAAACGACTTCGCTGTGGTACCAAGATCATAGTTTTTTGGATCCAAACAGCTCGCTTCGGTAGGCTATTCCTCATGCAATTTTCAGAAATACGCAGATAAAAATACGTGCGTGGGATACCTTCTGGTTTCTGTACATTGCAGAGGATACAAAAGAATTCGAGACGAGAAAGAGAATCCTACGTTAGATCGTGGATACAAGTGGCAGAGCGATGAAGGTTATGGCAGTCCGCAGCACACACTGGATTCACTATTCTTTATTCGCCCCAATCGGAACAGCGTCCCTGAAAGTGCCGCTGCGTCGGAGACGAGCTTGTTTCACTCGATGCCTTTGAAGCGTCTCAGCCAGGATATTCATCGAATAAGAAGGTTGTTCTCATTTTCCGCTCAACATCGTTGGATGCGAAGTTACACAGAGATGAGTGTTGCAGAACCTTTCGCCTCGTGTGGTCCCGCCGTAGTCCATGACGCTTTTGCAGTTTAAACGGACCATTTTGGCTTTCCCCAGGCAAGCAGCCGCTACATCCGACCGTCTTCAAAACTATACTCTTGTGTTTCGGTAGTGGATTGTTAAATCACGCCCAATTCTTTGCCGATAGGATTGACTCTGGATTAAAGGTTTTGTTATTTCGGGTGACCTTACGGTGTCGAGCCTACTCTGGAATTCAAAGATAGTCCGATACCCGTGCATATTCCGTTAACGAGCAGGCTTCGACATCTGGAGTTTAGAAGTCACCATTTAATATAACTTTTACGATTTGGAACATATTTAATCGGATGTGAAGAATGCCAGCGGATGTGTGTTTTTTTTTTCTCTTGTTGTGTGTGATATGTTACTCATTTGAGAATACTGAAATAGTCAGTAGTCAACGAAGAGAAAAGGAATATTGAAACATTTCTGGAGACACGCCTGCCCTCAACTTCGGCTGCATTTTGATGCGACTGGCCAAAGGTAACTCGCCTTGATTTTTATTTTTTTCTTCTTCTTGTGCAGTTGCATTCAGTGACGTGTTCAGATAATCATATAATACCAATGTAATAATGTAAACCGCAATACATATTAAATCATCGTTAAATGAATTCGTTTTAAATATAGATAAATTATTCCCATGCATTGCTTGTAGCTCGTGTTCAGCTGTGGCCCGACGGTGTCTGTTTCCTGAGGCGTGTGTTGCAGACGGGAACGGGATATATATATTTTTAAACTTCATGGGTTACGGTTTTCTAATCATTGCGCATGGCGCTTCTGTAATATCGAAGCTGCTTGAAGCGCAGGCAGGTGGAGCAGTCTCTAATCAAGAGCTGTGCGTCGCTGTAAGTGGTTGATTAATGCAACATTTTTTTTCTGACCTCTGAGATGAAAGATGTTTTATGCCTGTTGTTGTTGTTCCCATTACCCAACCCAAGATCCACTGTGTTTTCCTCCAAACGTGAAGGATGGCACAGCGCTGATAGGATTCAGCTAACTACCAAGGGTAGTTCCGATACCACCGAGTATACACACTGCTAAAATAATTCGCTCGCGCGTTGTTTAACTGTTCTTAATGAATCTGTGGCCGTACAGTAGTGGAGTCTATGTGACTCTTCCACAGCGGCCCACGAGATTATAAGTAGCCTATTCGACCAAGATGCCAAGTTGTCACTTGTAAGGCGCATCACGATCTCAGAGGAACACGCAAATGTGCAGGCTTTGTCACTGCAGCGGTACAACAGAGGTACTGTTAAAAAATACAGTTCTCCATAGGTTACAGTGTAATGTATTTGTCCTTGTATCGTACATTTATTCAGCAAATGCATAAATATGTAATACGTAAGCAAAGGCTAATTTGCACCCTTGGACAAACCGCCATAATCCCTTTGCCTGCAATTGTATCGGTTGCGCTGCAAGCTATGCCTGGTCGATAAACTCAGCGGTCCAGCTCTTCGGGCGTGTCTACTGCGAGCGGCGCAAGACTTCAGCAACTTCGCGGCGTACTGATGCTCGTAGGCTGAGCGGTGCCTTGCACGGCGGCCGCTGGGGGACACTGATACTCCCGTGTAATTATTGAGCGTTAACTAGTTCTGTTGAACACCAGCGCGGTATTTAAAGATTCATGAACTTAGGTAAAACGCTTTAGAGAAATTGTCATTTAAGTAAATATTCAGTACTTACACCTGTGTATCAGGTGTTTCCAAGTGAACAGTGACGTTTTGATTAGCTTATGATTTAATGGCATATTTATTCACATTACAGAGAAGATATAGAACATGGCAGGCGATTATTTGGGATAACATTAGTCATGTAAATTCCACTACAGCCTCCTGCTGCTCTTGGAATGCTAATGTATTCAAATGCGATTCAAATTCATGAACTATTCATAGCTTTTACATCCAGCTGGAACGCATACAGCGATGCAGATATCAGCCCTTACATCAGCGGAACGCATTCGAGACATAAATTAGACGACAAACTAAGGCTTCGATATCACCGTAATCTAAAATGTAGGCCGGGGAGACTAAAGGGTGCGTAGGTCTTGTTCGGCTTTTTACATTTATTTTATTTAATTTCATGTTTTTCTTTTTCTTTTTTTTTTTCTTTTTTTTTTCTTTTTTTTTTGAGGGGGAGGGGGAGTACCACTAAATATTCTGTCCCAATTATAGGGTTGCTACATATTGCGATATGGATTGCACTATGTGAGAAACGATTGGAGTGCATTTCCTTTTTTTTTTTTTTTTTTCTCTGTTTGTTGGGTCAATGTGAATGAGGTGAATGTTATAATTCACCAAGTAAGATTACCCTTGGGTGTCTCATTTGCATATAACAGCCTTTACGATATCAATACCTCCAATGATATGTTTTGCATACCAATACTCATATACACTTCATCAAGACTTTGGCAAAGTTGAGTTGTTCTGTGTCGCAGGATTTGGCTGCGGTCAGCAGTAGATTTCAAACAGTACCACAGTGCATTCTGGCCTTACTCCACCAACAAACAAACAGACAAACAAACAACTCTGCTTGACTTCTATCTCAGTTAGCTCAACTGACCCTGCTCAGTTCAGTACTATCCCAAATCACTGGGGAAAAGAGATTTGTCGCTCTAGAAGTTTGTGTCAGTGATTCAAAGCGAACGCCACCCGAAAATGGATTTGTTTTCTCCATCTTCTGCTTGTACTGGGGAAGTCAGAACCGAGCCCTGCAGGCTATCATCATACATGTGTGGGTGGATTGGTTTCTTCAGAAAATTATTTCCTTTGTTGTATTTCCCCCAGGCTGCATTAAAAAAATGAAAATAAGTATATTATCGATTGCCTCAACAGGAGCTCATTAGTGACTTCAGGTCATCAAGCTTGAGTTCACCTTATGTTTCATAACTGCTGACAAAATCCCACCAGGAATACTTATAGAAAAAGCCTGAAAAAACCTTGAAAAAAGAAATGAGAGGTTAATAGTATGTAAAAAGGTGAAAGCGAAGGGGCTTTGGTATAGTTTGCAGAGCTGTGTTTGTGTGTGTGTTGTGTGTGTGTGTGTGTGTGTGATGGAAATTGGGTATAACATCACAAAATTACTTATATGACAAACACATGCAGCTCTACTGAAACAGTTAAAAAAACATGCTCACATGGGTAGGCAGACATCATCATGTGCACATGTACACATTGACAATATCCAAATAGATCTGTCAAATCACATGTAGTTTCAAATGTTTTTAGACCATATGTCATAGAATTGCATTGCATTTCACCTGACTCCACTGTTAAACAGCAGTGGATTCAGATATCCGCAGAACTCTTTAGTAGATAGTTGAGAGCTGTCCTGACCATGCTCAAAGTGGGCCATTTTATGAAGGAGAAAACCATAAATAGCTCAGCAGTAGCTAATCAAAAACAGATGGGCTATATCCCAAAGCAGTTTAAATTCATATGAGAAGCCAAGCCTGTAGGTACAGATCAGCAGGTGCCAGCATCTGTATCACATTAGATGGTTTACATTCTTCTCACTTAATGCTTAATGATTCATACCTTTATTTTTAGTTTAATGTAATTTGCTCCTCAGAGTTATTGGCAAGATCTCTAAGAAGAACTCTAAATCTAAATGTGGGGAAGTGTCCTAATTTGCTTCAGGATATAAAGATTGACTTCCACTGCAGCACACTGATATTAAATTCTTAATTCATAAGCCAGTATGGAATTTTGTTATGACTCTTCAAGTGCTCTTGTGGTAAGAATTTGTTAATATGTAAATGTCTCTCTGTCTTTTTGAAATCTAACTTATATAAAACATATAAATGGTTGTGCCTGATTCTACCTTTAGTTTACTAAAAGGCACTTAGAATGTTTTGAGAGTCACCTTCTTTTAGGCTGTTCAGGGTCTAAATGAAATTTTGCATTAACAGAAATTTTAGGAGAAAGACTATACTGAAATCTTCTCCCCACATTTGGTGGATTTCTTGTTTACCACTAAAATATTTTTACACTTCAGTGTCTTCTCCATGTTCTGCCACTCCTACATTTCACCTAGCTCCAAAATGGTGAGTCCTATCTTCCAGTTTATGGCTGCCCTGATCTCCAGCCAGATTTCTAGGAGTTTGTTCCTCCTTCATTCACCAGTCAAGCCACAATCAATAATTAAAGGCTCACAGAAAGACACAGAAGTGTCTTTATTATTTATGGTGGGGTTGGTTTTAAGGCTCATTTTTTAATGCTAGGTCTGTCTTACAGATGTATAATCAAAATCAAATTTTTTTGAAATAGTGCTTTTTACACTAGATGTTGTCACAGAGCAGCTTTATAAATGCCAAAGTCCAAGCCCCCACTGAGCAAACAAAGGATGACAGTGGCAAGGAAAAACTCCCTAGAGCATAATGAAGAAACCTTGAGAGGTACCAAGACTCGGGGGGGGGGGGGGGGGCATCCTCTTCTGGCATATGTATATTGAGTGCATAGGTTCACAAGAATGAATGAACATATCAGTTTGCATTAGGAATGGTCTGTTTGGAGATCTACGACACATAGCACAAAGCAAATGTACGGAATCCATGGTTACCCATCAAAATATGAGCTGATACCAAACAATCCCTTTCAAGTATTTTATTTATTTTAATTTTTTTTTTATGTCAATGTACAGCAAAAATTGAGGTAAATGTCTGAGCCTTTATGCTTTATGAAAGGGGTGCATGGAAGGCAATTCTGGTCTGCTGCCAGACATTTAGTGAGAAATATATTCATATGAAAAAAGGTGAGCCCATTTTGTGTACTGTGAGACAATAATGGAGGATAGTGAGCACTGCAAAGAAGCATTTAAAAGCTGCTTGGATGTTCCTGGGTGGAAATGGTAATTATCTGTATGAGAGTACTAGCTGTGGTAGAACTATCACAGTTAACATCAAAACATTTCTCTTCATTTCCCATCGTTATCTAAATCCCCAAGACTTAACTAATCCATATTTGCTAAGAATTATATCATTCCATGTGAGTCCTCTGAAGCCCACCCACTTAGTTATCATAATAAAAGTCTAAAGCTGTAGCTTGTGAAATAAACAGTCCGTGAAAAATGTTTTGCCTCTGGAATATCGATCATCTAATTTCCTATCCAGACGTATTAGACCCACATTGCATTGAAGAGCGTGGTGACCTCTGTCTGTCTGGATTTCACAAACAGCACCTGAGCTGGGTGATGTGTAGGGTAGCTGTGTTTATTATTGGCCTGTCATGTATAATTCAGCCTTACTGAGCTGTTGACCACCACAGAACCTCTCTGTAGTCAGCCAGAGCTCATCATACAGATTCAGGGATGCTATTTTCCTCCCAACTCGCATTAAGGCATTACTAATGCTGTCACCGGAGATAATGGACTTTAAGGCTTTGCACGTTCTCCCTGGGCTGTTGGTGGATTTGCTTGGTGATCAGGTGTCATGGAGTATTTGCTCTGGGAATGGCTCATCTGTGCGCACTGTTTCTGCTAGTGATGCGGTGTGCATAGGGAACAACAACAACAATAACAACAATCAGAATTGAGATCAGAGTCTGTGCTCCTGAGTCATCTTACATGCTTGAGCACATGTTGGTTGTCTTAGTGGCTGCGATGAGGATGACGTTATATCATCTTTATCAGCCACATTACACTACATGTCTACAATCTCTATAAAATGGATGAGCGTTGGCTGCCACCTGTTTGGACTCTTCATAGACTGCTACTGTAATTGGTAATTCTCTACAGAAGAAAATCTACCCTTAAGACACCATATGGAAAGAAAGTGAAAGTGTAGAGAAAGGCTGAAACTGGACATTTAGTAATGTGGGCTTAACATGCAAAGACTTCTTAAACAGACTGTCTGCCTCAAAATGGCTGCCCCCCACCCCTCCACAAAAAAAAGCAAACGTTGATTGTTAAGGCAATAGTAATTTTGTGCTTCACTGTGATAGGAGAATATGCTTTCAGCATTGGTTATATCAGAGCTGATTATGCCACTGTAGATCTCGAGATCTTTGAGCTGGAGTTCTTGCTGGCCTCTGTGGATAAGAAAAGCCAGTCCCACTACTGAAGGAAAAGAGGAGTTTGGTGTTCATACTTGCATATAGTTAATCTCACAACTGGGGCTAAATGTCCCAAAGATACCACCACAGAAAATGTCAAATTGGCCCACAGCATCAGTAGAAATAACCTGTGAGTTCTCATTTAAAGGAATCATTACAGTGGCCTAGTTTTCTCTATACTTCATAAAATACATTGGGTCTGACAGACCAAGGCCATTAAGAGTCAATCTGTGCAATTTCACCAAATTGTAATTAATATTGTATGTGATTATGGTTCTGGGAATCAGTATTCATAATCACAACATTTTAAAAATGTATTAAAATATATGCAGTATGTCATCAAAAATGGCATTAGAAATTCAGGGCACAGGAGGCTGAAGTTTGAAGTCTGTGGCAGGGTGCACACTGTATGCCAATATGAATAATCACATGGAATCAAACACCCTCTGTACCCATTAGTGACCCATACGGCAGGAAACAGTGTTCCAAAACAGTTACCATCATCCCACACTCAGTGTCCGTTTTACTTGAGTTGTGAATTTGTGTTTTAGCAATGATCTGGAACTATTTTGGCTTTTCTGATTATAAGGGGCAGGCATTGAAAGGCTTTGACTGGGTCATTTCTGATTTGCAGATTTCTGATCCACTTGCAGTCTGCACTGGATTGATAAATTATTTGTCTTTAAAAAAAGAAACAGAAAGACAAAACACTTTTGCACATCAGAAGAGTACACATTTGTATAAACAAAATTTTAAGCATGCATGCACACACACACACACAGAGATGCACACACACACACACACACACACACACACACACACACACACACACACACACACACACACACACAGCTTTCCATCCAATTTCTGGAATAGTGTGAAATCATTTTCTGCTTCAAACAAGGGAAAAATGAAACAAAACAAGCAAAAAAAGCAGTCTTCCCAGAACCTTAAAGAATGTTTGTTTAAAGAACAACACAACAGTGGAAATCTAATTAAGAAGAACACACACACCCACTCACACAAAGGAAGGCAAGTTAGAAAAGAAATTTTTGAAGTTACTTTAACATAGATGGCCACTTGCCAGAGCGGCGACACATCTGGTGGGGGATGAAGATAAGGGAACAGTGTCTCATCTCATGATGCTGGGCAAGGAGCAGTGGGTTTACTGTCCCAGAGGCTTTGGTGTGCAACCACTTCAGGAGGCATACAACAACAGTGTTGTTGAGTAATCAATCACAACTCACTTTGATAGTAGAGTGGGAGAGGGAGATATGGGAGATGCAGAAACACACACACAGACACACAGACACACACAGACACACACACATACACATACATATGCTCACACACACAAAATGGGACAGACAGAGAAGAAGATATGGAAAAGACAGACAAAGATAGGGAAAAGCTGAAGGAAGAGATAAGATGGGAGTGGGAGAGAAGGAGATAAGATTGCTGATTGAGGGAATGAGTGAGGGTGAAGTGACTTGGCTGGAGCATTGGCAAGTTTACATGGGGAGGAAGTTCAGTAATGAAGCCTTAAGGACTGCAGGCCATTTCATGCCTGTAAAAAGGACCATTCATGGAGAAACCAGCATGAGAAGAAGTAAAAAACCTGATTTGCTGAGTACTTGTACATTCTTCTTCCTGGTGGGTATGGAGGTCACAGGAAGGAGAGAAAGAGAGCAAGAGAGGCAGAGACACATGAATGTGTTTAAAAAGCTCCATGATTAAGAAGCTCCACTAGGTCTCAGCATGAAAAACAGAATTGATCAAACAGGAGAAATCTGTAGTGCATAGAGAATGGGAAAGTGGCATTAAAGTTAGGGCAAAGAAAGGAGAAAGAAAAAGAGAGAGAAAACAAAATGAAGGGCGTGAAGGAGAGAATTAGTGGCATCGGAAATAGTGACAACATTCTGGAAAATTATAATGAAGAATAAATACCTTTTCCCATTGGCCATTAGAGAATGTAAATTCTCCCATTGGTTGTATTCACAAAACATGAAACATGCCGCATTGTATTGAACTTCTTTTTTTCCCCACAGACTGCTGTTTTCCAGATTCTTTAACATGCATGTTACCATCTCAGAAGAGCTGATTGATAATCTCTTCTTCATTACCTCCTCCACTCCTTCATTTTTGCTCCTTACAGGATGTGAGTTAGAAGCAGATTCATACATAAATTCTCATGATTGGCAAATTATTGCTGAAGTGTGCTTGTCATTATAGATCCCAGTGACCTTCTCCAATCACATAACAAGTGTCAGAACAGCTGTTAGATGCCATGCCATCGTCATGGTGTTGAACGGCTGAGGGTTGGAAAAACAGCCATTTGAGATTAATAGCATGTGACTTTCTCTCACACAGATATTGACATTCACACACACACACACACACACACACACACACACACACACACACACACACACACACAGAAAGAATGAATCTAAAGGGGTTGTTGAAAAAGGGGTCACTAGGTATGAAAGCATCTGGGGTTCTGATCTGCCTCTATTTGCCATACAGTCCTTTCTTACCAATCCTGGCAAAGCCCCCTGCTCATCCATATGACCAATCCTGGCACTGCCACACTATTCAACCAATCCACAGTGGCACTGTTCCCATGTCTAATGTTGGAGTGCTGACATGTTACTTTCAGTCATGACTAGTACCAGCGGGAAACAGTGGGTCCTGGAGAAAGTTAAGTCTGGGCTCAACATTTAGCTGACACTGGGTTCAGCTTTTAGGTGAAAGAAATGTACATTTGTTGATAACTGAACATGGAAATTCATGCTGCAAATTAAGAACAGTGGCATTAGTTAAGCAGTTTATTTAACATAAAAACCTAATTTTAGTTTCGTGTCTCATGTGAATAAACTTGTGACACACATTTGAAATAAAAAGAAATAGTGCTTTCCCACTCATTGTACTATATATTCCCTGTATATGCATGCACTTTATTAAAACAATTTTTTATAAATACTTTATGGAGTAAGGACTATAGTTCATTTGCTACCATGCAATATTTGAGTTAACAAATATTCATCAGTGGTGAGTTACTGACCAGAGGATCACTGTTGGCTGGATATTTTCGATTGGCAGCTCTGTCTCCATCCAGATGTCCCACTGATACCTGTTAACTTCCCATCAGTCTTGGTGTGTCTCATAAACTTGTACCAGCTCACAATTACAACCATTCCACTACGCATGTCACTGCTGTGTTGAGAATTAATCACCACTGAAACAATGCCCAGTCAGATACACTAGTGGTGAAGTTGATAATGGGTAGCGGATGAATAATATTATGTCACTAACCTGCGAATTCAATTTCAAAGCACATTGCTAAATTAATCTATGGACTGCTTCATGGGACCAAGGCTTTTCAGGTGTGGATATGAGTAAAGTGGAGTAGGTGGATGTTATTGGGAAAGACTAATGGGTCACTGTGTACTCTATATCACTCAGGGTAAGTCAAGTACAGTCAATTCTGTTCATAAGGCACTGCAGTTTGGTAATCAGGATGCACAGAAGATGCCACGACTGACCTAACATTTCAGTTCATCTCTGACACCCTGAGTCACCAGTAGTGCAGCCTTCTTCTGGAATTCTGTTATCACAGTGATTCCCAGGTTTGTTTCCCAAATTCATTTAGCATTTCACTTCCCCAGAACAGTCCATCTGCACAGATAGAGTCAAGAATAAAGTGGGTCAGTGTGCAGACCCGAAACATTCATTTTCCCTACCTGTTATTGCTAGATGATTTTTCATGGCAGAAACAGTACAGCAAGGTGGAGGGGGAGGAAGGAGTGCCTCTTGTTTTCATGTTATCATCTGGATGATTCTAAATGAGCTCTCCAACCCAAGCCAGAACAGACATCCAGCAGTGTATTCAGTTCTTCGACTATCACATGCACAAAGTACACAATTTATCACTGTGCACCCAGCTCTCAAAGTGCCACATCATGATGAATAACTCTCCAATGTTTATCTGGAGTGGACATTTAAAGATACTCTTTGGTAAACTTCTGCTGGACCAGGGGTTTTTGTGCTGTGTCCAGAAGCTGGGAGCCAAAGGCAAACAGAATAAATCTAGACCCAACTAAACAAGCTCTGGTATTTTAGAATGGTGGTGTATGCGAGTTATATCTGGCCAGGGAGGATGTTGTAATCATTCCCATTTATTTAGAAGATTGAGTACTCTGGTGAAAACAAATTACTTAAACTACTTAATAAATACCTGTATATTTAAAAAAAAGAAAGAAGCAGAATAGCAAACTATGCCTACAGAGAGAATGATCATAACTGTTTGGCATAACCTTTTAGATTAGGGTAATGGACTATATATATATATATATATATATATATATATATATATATATATATATATATATATATATATATATATATATATATATATATATATATATGATATTGAGGGTATGGCATAGTATTTACACCATTCCTAGGATTGTGCTTATCTGTACTGAGATCGATTATTATATTCACAGGATCTGTTGAAGCTTAGGGGTCATAGCTCCAAATGCCCCTACTGAGACACCTTTTGTGTTAGCTTCCCATTCCACTCTCTATTTCGTTTTTCAGTCCCAGAAAGGTCCCTCAATGTTTCCATTACTTGCCACATTTATTACTACTGCTCTTTTCTGAATTTTATCTACTTCCACTTTGTCTGGTTGTTTGATGTATACTGCAAAATAAAAACTACTTGTTTAATAGTAAGTAGCTTGGCAGGGCTGTTATACAACAGGACATGGAGTATCAGTACTTAAAAGCTTTAACTGCAATACACTGGTAGGAGAATATGAGATGTAATAGCGTGAGAGGTAATAGTAATGATACATAATGTGTAGAAAAGGACTTAAGGGGTGGAGATTAGCTGTCTGTGTTGGACAGAAAGATGACACTTCTTCCTGCTTGTTTTCTCTGGCATTTGAGGTGGCAGGTGTGATGGAAAGAGGTGAGGAGTAATTTGCTGCTCAGATTCTGCCTTTCACTGATGTAACACATGATTGATTATGATATTTCTTTTCCCCTAACCAAGTTTTCTGTTAGCACACATGCTAAATGGCTGGGTGTGTATTCACACTTGCTATCTACAGTACCTGGCCCACCATTTACTCTATATAGCTCACACTGTTACCCAAAGCAATTTACAGTTATAACTGAACACAACTTGAGCAATTGAGGGTTAATGGCCTTGTTCAAGGGGCCAACAGTGGCAACTTGGCAGTGGTGGGCTTAAACTGGCAATATTCTGATAACTAATAAAGTAATTTAACCATTAAGCTTCCACTGCCCACAAGCAAGGTAACACCTTTTTCAATCTTTGTTCCTGGATTGAGTCTTACAGTAACACATGATAAAAAATTAGTATGATTCTACTTTGGTATTCTGAGAAGCATACATCTTGAGTTCCTCAGGATTGTATGGTTAGCATAAATGTATACTGTGGAACTGAATTTCATGTCATCTGATTGGTAGCAGTTGCTCACATCTTGCTCACAGTGCTTCTTCATTCTTATAACACCGAAAGAGTCCACCCTTTACATGTTGTTTGAAATTAATGATTTTCAAAAGAGCTATACTTACTGAAATCTCCTGAAGACAAATGGTCAATATTAGCATGCAACACAATGTGGTTTTTCTTGCATTACTGCCAACTAATTATGCACTAGGGAACTTTTTTTCTTTTTTTTTTTCTTTTTTATAAATAATAAATATCTTTTTGAACTCTTGCCTTAATTTCAATGTGATTGTGTTTTGCTGGCAAAAAAACCCAAACCAAAACAAACAAATAAACAAATAAAAAAAACCCCACATTATATATATGCCTCTAAAGAAGGAAAATTGTCTCCACAACTGTGGTACTGCATTGAATCACCTATAATTTAAAACTACTGCTTTTTTAAAACTATAAACAGGAGATGCATGTTTAAACAATACACATGTAAGCATCATACTTCAGTAGGAGTTGGATTGTATAATTTCACATTAAAAGTCCTGAAAAGGTAATCTCTCAATGAGTTTTTACAAAATTATACATTTTTGTTTTAGAAATAGAACAGAGGTGCTTTATTTAGCTAAGTGAAATATTTCTACCTGGATCTTCAGGCTGAGGCTAATCAAAGTGAGTAACCAGCATTTGCACACCTCCCACCAACTCATACAGTAAAGGTTGCCTACACTGAGGAGGTTGTCTACATGGAAGGGGTTGTCTACATTACAGGAACAGCTTGCATTTCAGGCTCATTGCCATGCTCTTCACATTTTGTGTGCAACAGAGTGTAGTAGTTTCCTGAATAGATGCATGTTTCCATTTTGGTTAGGCCCACTGAAGAGGTGGAGGGGTTATAGGCACTAAGGTAAATTTAGTGTAATGACAGATCAGTTTGGTGTAGGACTTGGCTTACTGGAATGCCTGATTTTCATATTGCTTTGTCAAAACAGTTACAAGCTGATAATTTTATTAAAGAATGTAATATTTAAAAAAAAATGGTGTTTCAGTGCTGTAACTTTTGTTTATCATCCTAAACTGTAAAAACACAATGCACAAGGCAGTGCAATGATATGACAATAGGTACAAGACCTAATACTAGATATATATGATATAAAATAGATCTGACAAAAACCATGGCATTTTGTGCCCTGGGAAATGCCATATGTTTACTTGCACAAACAATGAAAGACAAGGCTGTTAAGCGTTAGCCCTATAGTTGAAGCTCTCCTGGTTTGTTGGTGTCATATGCTGGGGTGAAACTTAGCTAGCCAATTGGTGGAATTGGAGACTACTAACATTGGGAGAAAATTAACATAAAAACTGTTGGAAAAAAAACCAAACAAACAAACAAATTAAATACATTTTTAAAAGGGTGTTTATGGGGCAAACCAGCATGTGTGGCAAACCCTCACCAAAATGGAGAGTAACTGCTCGTCTTCTTTATGACACCCATTATATGTTAATATTGCCTTTTTTTGGTAAAATGTAAATACCTCAAAATGTATATTGCAAACATAAACATCATTTATATGGTTAACCTCACACAGACAGTGAAGAGTAATTAGTTAAAAATAAACAAAATGATCATTTTCCTTAGATGTTGTGTGGCTGAGGTATGTGTTAGGAAGTAAGTTGTGATAGCACATTCATATGTGTGGGTGGTTGCGTTAGTGTAGTAGTCAGGCTTCAGTGTGTATGTGCATTGTGCGCTTGTCAGGTGTGTGCGTTTGTGTGTCGTGGTGCAGTAGTGGGATGTTCTAAATTATTTACCAGTGTCAAGTTGACAGATGACGCAGAACTCCAACTGCTGTTGCTGCCAGGAGATGAACGGACATGAACAGGCTGATATTTACTTCATGGACGTGATCAGACTGCAGACACGCATGCAAACACACAGACACACACACACACACGTGTGTGCACACACACACCCATGCAGGCAAATACACACACGTGCACATAGACATTTATGCACACACATATGCACACAGGCAGACACGCGCACACACACACACACACACACACACACACACACACACACACATACACACACACACACACACACACACACACACACACACACACACACACACACACACACACACACACACACATCAGTGGTCCTTCTATGAAGCCAATGACCCTTCTGTTAAATAAAAAAAAAGGCTTGGTATTTAGCCAAATGTCCTCATAAATCTATGGTGTTTATGAAAAGAACATAAAGATGCTACCAGAAGAATGCAGGCTGAATAAGAACCACAGGGAGAAGCAGTGGAGAAGCAGCCATTAACACCTACACTTCCCAGAGCGTCCCCCACAGTAAAAAAAAAAAAGAAAAAAAAGAAAAAAAAGATGTTTAACTTAAAATAGTAGGTATCTGGGCTGCCTTAAAGTAACATGTTACTGTTCTATTAACTTATTATTATATACTCCTACTAGATATGCTTTTAATTCAAAATTTTAAACTAAGGCAATAGATCATTTTCATTGCTAAGATATCCTCCCCAGTAGTACTCATTTTTTTCTCTATTCCATCTCCCAGACCAAAAGTACCAGAAAACCAGTGTTCTTTGTGGCTTGGTTCAGGCAGGCTAGGAGCTTGAATGGTGAAAAATGTGGCCTGGCTCAGGCTGTGTGTCAGACTGGGTTGAGAAACACTGCTGTTAGACACCAGATGCCACAGACATGTCCTCTAAGTCTCTTACCTCATGCATACTGTGAACACACATGGACAGAAAATTGTGCATCTCAAAATCTGTGTCTGATATGCCTCTACTTTTGATGTCCTCTGATAAACTACTTTTCTGGAACCAATGATTTTGAAGCAGAGTTGCCATGGTAATTTAATGGATCAAAGTAACAAACAACTGCCTTTTCAAATCTGTGGTTTGTTTCTGGTTTGGTGTTTGGTGGTATATACCTGCACAGGCCAGTTGTATTTCATTGCAGATAAATGCCAAGCACTAGTGGTTATGACTACAGACTGATTAGAAAACACTCCTTGAACCTGAACTCTCTCCATAAAAATGAAGTAGGATTATGGAAGTCCAAAAAAAACATTTTTTTTTGATTGCACATCTGAATATTTCATCTTGAATTCCTGATCTGGAGAATGGCAAATGCTGACTCACTGGGTATGTAAGTCCCCCAATCATTTGCATTCAGTGAAACAGGTTTTTCAGTTTTAAAATAAAATACTGCTGCTTCTTCTACTGCAAATGATAAAAGATAATAATTTGTAATTACAAAATAAAATAATAGATGATCTGTTGGGGATTAGAGCGAGAAAATGGAATCGTGCAGAAATATGTAAACGATGTTTTAGCGTCTATCGCTGATGCTGTGGGGTAGGGTGTGGGCTCGGAGGAGCAGTACTAGGGGTTGCTACGTAAACACTGCTCTGACGTAAACAGTTATCTGAGCCTTTACATCGATGTGTGATGCAAGCAAAACAAACAACCCCCCCCCCCCCCAAAAAAAAAAAATATTAATTGAAAAAAATAAATTAAAAAAATAAAAACAACAACCTGAGCCCCGAGCCGTCACCTTCCTCGGGGAGCATCGCATATGGATCCATTCGAGATCTATGCATTTAAAGTGGCAGCACATGGTTTAAAAATATTGTTTCTGGAAAAGAAATATGTCACTGCTTGCAATAAATAACGAAATAAATAAATTAAAAAAACATTGTGTCACGTTTAAAAAATAAAATAAAAATGAAATAATAAAATAAACATAGGGCATAAACATAAAAACTGACATTTTATATTCGTTTTTATTTTTAGGAAGAATCAGTCAGTGTTGATGTGTGGGATCAACCATAAAAACAGACGGAAAAACAGAAAGGTTACCAACATAACCAATTTTAAAGCGTTTTCAGACTACGTAATTTTCTGCTTGAAAAGATATTAGACAGTTAAGTCTGACGTTTGTGGACAGGTGTTCTTATGCACGTTAAATACACGTTATTCATAATAGACACATTTTAGTGAATAAAGTGCACCTATCAAAACGAAACACAAAACGTTAATATTTAATGTGAACAAGCATGTTACAGTGTTGGTAGTTATGACTGCCCTTCCACCAAAATACTTTTTTGAGGACAGAAGCTGCCAGCTAATAGGCTTGAAATTGCCTTGCGTTAGAGGCATAAGATCGATACTGTGAATCCACTTAGAATAGCATTTAAACGGTCTAATTGCAATTTAGCTCCGTTTTCTGCTCAGCTATGCATAGTAGCAGTAAGTGGTTCAGCCTCATCTCGTCTTCCTGCAAGGTCACATGGGTGGCGTTCTCTCGGTAATCCTAGCAGCTGCGCGTAAAGAGTTAAAATGTCGGGTTTAATATGCCGTCGGAGTCGACTGCCCGTCACCCCCGTGGTCCTATCCACAAGTCACTAGAAGCAGCCCTATTTTCGCGAAGCATTATTGGTTCAAAACGTAAACACGGACGGGAATCAGCATAAGACATGTTCACCGCTGCAATTCCAGATGTAACCGCCGGGGCAACGAGTATGCGCTCAGGCAACAGCTGTAAGTTGTTTGCAACTACTACGCCGTTAAATGTGTTGTGACTTTCTCTCACGTTTCTGTCATGTGCATTTTAAACAGCGGTTCCCCAGTGCAGGAAGCCTTTTTCATACTCCATGGGACTACAGACAGAATCGGATAGCAAAAGCTATACGCACTTGGTGCACTTTGGAAGCCTATACTGTTTCAGACGACCGGGTGTGCTGCACTGCTGAACGCTTGTTGTCTGTTGCAGCAATAGCAGAACACTCACTCTCTGGCTGCATCTTTTCCTGATTAAATGGTAGCTTAAGAATGTGGCAGACCTCATTTCTTAGAGCTCTTTTGCGTTACTTTTTGGTTTTGTGTTTTGCCCTTCTATCAATATCGTTATGAATTCCTGGGGCTCTGTTTATATTAAAGAGTGTATAAGTAATACAGCCATAAAATACGTAAAATATTTTAAATCCCAAATTAAATTGAAACGAATAATGAAGACAGTGATTTGTAAATTATCGTTGACCTGTATTACATTGGAAACAATACAACAGTGCATTATTTGATGCTTTACCTCATGAATTGTATTGATTTTTGAGTCCACCAAGTGCTAAAATGTTTCAGGTGTAACTTGCCCCATTTTGTCTGCAAACAAGTATTAAGATGAATAACAGCATAGGGTCTTTGTTGTTGCCTTTATTATGCATGTGAATGTGTTTTTTTGCGTTGTCTTGTTGAAACATGCATGGACATTCCTGGAAAAGGCAGCATGTATTACTCCAAAATCCCTATGTTCTTTTTGGTATTAGTGGTGCTGTCACAGAAGTGTAAGTTACCTTTGCCAAGGGCAGTCACACAACCCCATACCATGACAAACCTTGGCTTTTGTTACTGGTTTGGATGTCCTCTTCTTTGGTCTGGAGCACACTGTGTCCATGTCTTCCAAAAATGACTTGGAAATATTGATTTGTCTGACCACAATACACATTTCAACTGTGTGCTGGTCCATCACAGATGCCTCCGAGCCCAGGGAAGTCAACAGTGCTTCTGGATGTGGTTAACATGAAGCTTCCTTTTGGCCAGTTAAAGATTTAACTGGTATTTGACAAAGGCTTGCCAAAGTAATCCTGAGCCCATGTGGTTATATTGATTAAAGATGAATGCCAGTTCTTGTGTTGCAGTGTTGTATGAGGGATCAGATCACGGCTATTCATGGTTACTAATGAAGGACACCGCTTGCCCTTTATGCACTGACCTTTGTTCATTGAATCTTATAATTGTTATGCAACATATTTGTGAAATACCCTTTTTATTTCTTTAAGGAACATTGTTTTTAAACATTTCAATAATTTTCTCTTATTGTTATACTTTGTTACTTGCGCTACACTCTACATTGCACCTGTCCCAACTTTTTTAGGTATGTGTTCTCTGAACTGCAGGAATTTATGTATATTTACACATGAAATAAAGCTGCGCAGACAAAACATACAATACATTGTGTTCATACTGTCTGCAAGGCAATAAAAGTTCAAATAAATTTAGAAATTGATGCTTTCTTTTTTGATTTTCCTTCCCCATACCACCCCAACCTTTTCTGGTTTGTGGTTGTAAGTAAAATAACCATGGGAATGTAATTTTTGTAATGCTAGAAGAATTTGTGGGTGGTTTCACAACAATGTTCCTTTAAGTTTCCAAAAGGAGCTGCTGATGCTCTAAGACTTAGTAAAGAGTATTACTACATGCATATTGTATTTTCTGTAGTAATGCATTAGTTCAAATGCGATATACCTCTTTTAAACAAGTTATTCCAAATTTGGGGTCTTAATGAAATATTTGACATGCTTTGGTAAAAATGCCTCAAGAATACCACAAGGATCAAACACCACAACACCCTTCTCACCCTGTCTAAACAGCCCTTTCCAAAAAAGCTGGTTTGACTGCCTATTCCTTTAAATGATAATGAATCACTGCTCACCCCACCCCACCCCACTTCTCTGGACTGTACAGCTTTTCATTACCTTTGCAACTGTTGAGCATGAACTTGGTTGGTATAGTCAGATGTTGCTCACAGTCCATTTCAAGTTTAAATAGGTACATCCATAACCATGACCTAGAGCTTTACAAGAGTACAATACTAATTAATATAGTGTAGTGGAGAGCCATGCTACTTCTCCTGTGGGGGGCTGAGGCTTAAATCTCCTGTTTGGTTAAGTGCAACATAGTATCCCAATAATATTTCTTGTGCAACTCTCAGTATTAGAATTTGTAAAATGGTTGAAATCATCAGTTGCTTTGGATAAGAGTGTCTGACAAATGCCTAAAGTACTAAGGATGCATGCATGACAGTGATTTTAAAAGTTGCTACTTGCAAATCTTTCCAGTCTAAGAGCCTGAACATACAGTGCAACAGGTGGCAGAGCAGATGACATATACTCATGTTGTATATAACATTCAGTTTGCTTTGAGGTCAGGTCTCATTCTAGTAGCATCACACTAACTTACAGACCTACATATTGCAAAGTGTTCCCATTTGCCAAATAACAGATAGTTGCTAATCCCCGATTACCTGAGTTGAACACAACTGTAACTTTGGAGAACAGCTACATGCAAGTGTGAGCACTCTCCCAGGGGTTGGAAAGGGGATAGTATGGGGGCAGGGCAGGCAGATCAGTCAGGGGTTGGGACAGGGGTGAGGTGAAATGGCCTCAATGATCCACAGCAAGTCATAAACTTCAAGTGAATTTATAAAATCATCTGAAACATCAGGAGACATCAACACTCATTGTCTCAATTTACTTTCATATTATTCACTTGTTGATAAGAATGAAGATCATTCACAAACTAATAGCATTATTGTGGATACTGCAGCCAGTAACACCAATAACTTTCTAGAAAATTACATCAAATATATTACTTCAGCTATTAGCAGTAGTCTGTGCTAAATGGACAAATAACGTGCATAATATATTTTTTTAATACTTACATCTCCCTTGTCTGCTGTTTTGCCACTGATAGTCATGAACCCTCTTTTAGTAAAAGTTTTGTTACCAGTCCTGTGTTGTACTGATCCAGGTTGGAAAAACAGCCAGATGCAAAGTGGTTAGCACACATGTACAAGTTGTTGCTGACAGTAGCTGGCAGTCAAGAGCTATAAACTTTATCCACTCAGCTTTTCTGTCCTGTTATGCTGAGGGGTGATGTAGCAATTTGTGCTTGTCAGTGCAGTCAACACAACAGTTAAGCTTTGACATACTAGCGGGTCCAGTGCTTCAAGAAAAAATGGCACATCTTGGTAGAGGTAGTTTTCAAGCCATTGGTGGGCTTACTCAAATGTTGGGCTGTATGAATCTAACGAGGGCCCATCTGACATAAGATGTGGAGCAATATCTGTATGGCTTGTGTATGTCAAAATTATCTTATTTCACAGTTTGTGGGTTGGTAGACATTCTAGATACCCAAATGTATGTGCACAAGCACTGAAAAAATGAATTTTTCATGTCTCCTTTAAATTTCAAATACCTCATTGTAATACAGATAATGGTCCAGCTGAAATACTAATCTGCCAGTGTCCTGTCACAGAGGGACTGCCCGTTTATTTAAGGCCATCTCATCCCTTGGCTCTGCGTATAAAATGTAAATGAGTGAAACCAATGATTTTGGAACTGGTTTGATGATCGTTGAATTTTAATTAATTTGTAATGGCTATCTGCAAATGAGCAATCAAGACAGGCAAATTAGGGTCAGCTCTGCTTCAATATTTGGTACCATGCCTGTCTTGGTGAGAATTCACCAAGACCCCATGGGATTTTCCCCCGACGGCTGGACATGCAAAAAGCTCCACTACATGAAAGACTGTGTGAATCCAAGTGTGTGGGTGTGGGTGTGTGTGTGTTCAGAGAATGTTCCACGGAGTCGGATGGGATGGCCAGAGGTGTGGGATCCATGGACCAGTCATTGGTAACCATGTCCTCATTGCCTTTTAAAGACACACTGATTTTTCGAGTCATTAGCTATGAAAGATAGCTGCCATTCTGGGGGTGACCCAGGCAGATAAAAGCCTAAACCAACACTTCTGCTCAAGGTGGCCCATTTTGAGTGCAGACTCTTTGGCACACATCCTGTTCAGCTGGGTGAAGAAGGCAATTACCCATGGCGGGTTGCATTCCTCAGGTGTGTTGGTGTTTAATCACTGGTGTCCCAGTATGTGCCAGGCATAGATTCTTGTCTGGTTTTACATATACTGCTGTGCCGATGTCTTTGTTGCGCCTTTAAAAAAAAAAAAAAAAAAAAAATTACTTCTTTCCTTTTCTTACCTCTTTGGGCTGAAGATTGAGTCTTCTTTCACTTTAGCTGTGTTGTGATTTTAAACAAATGCATGTGATGTACGTGTCATTGTAGCAGAATCAACTGTGACTGTGATTGAGTGCCACATGGAAGATTTGCTTGTGAATTACATATATAATTGCAACAGGATATAGATTTTTATTTGTTTTTGTTTTTTAACACAGAAGCCATGGAGGTCAACTATCTATGTGTAAATTATTTATTATGAGCATTTGGGCCATTGTTACTATTGATTCTTGCTAGTGTTTATAAAATATGATCATAATACATGTTCACTTTATAGACTGCAGTGTAGAGATAATTTAGTGCTTTCACGATCCTGTCCTAATTGGCCCAAAATGAAATAGATAGGTTTTGTTATTATCTAGCCATATGTGTTATAAAATGGCCATTTCCAAATTTTTATTCTTTTAGAATAAGTAGAAGCAGTATTATATCATTTTGTTTGTGGATGTTTCAATCAACCTGTTTGCCTCTAACTCATATGCTGACATGATTTAGCATATTGATCATAGTTGTAAAATTCTTGCTATCACTTATATCTCTGTATTTTACTGACGTTAAATAGACAATGCTCACCTAAAGAAATGACTTAAAATTTTCAGCCTCATAAAAAATATCCTACATGATGTTAAAAAGAAGTATCAGCTCTGATCCTAATGTGTCCCACTGCACAGTTTGGGGTTTGTCCTTCTGTTGAAGCAAAGTATCCATGCTGAGTTCTTCGTGAGTGAAATGAGATGTGCTGGAGCACAGAAAGCAATGATGTGTAGTGATTTGTGAAATAAGTCTTGAGAATGGCATTCAGCAGACAAAGCTATATATTTTATTCATAATATTATATATAAACCGATAAACAAAACCCAAAACACAATTTTATCTGGGACAGGACTTGTTTCTTCTGGTCTAGCTCTATGCTCTGCCCTCTTTGCTTGCAGTCAGAAAGCAGCTATAGGAAGTCTCGTTAGTGAAGTTTTAAGAAGAAGCATACCACAGAGCTGTCAGATGGGTGGCCACCTTCATTCAGTGTGTTGCTTCTTTATCACTGCTCTGTACAATAGAGGCATCATGGAAATATGAGCCGCATGCTACTTTCGAAGCAGCAGCATCTCTGGCACAGACTATTTCTGTCCTATCAGGTTCCTCTGACATCCTGGATCATATTGCAAAGCCTGATGGGAAGATTCACTCTCTTGTTGCTGGTATATAGCATTGTATTTTGAGAATTGACAGTGGATATTAGCTTTCATGGAAAAAAAACCTCCCCAAAAAACCACCTTCTCAAGAATGCATTTGCGTAGTAATATCCAGTGCAGCCTTAAGCGCTCAGTATACTTTTTGTGAACGAAGTTTCAGAAGGTTGTGCGATGCCAAAAGCACCTTCGCCAATCCTAGGCTTAGATGAATAATGTTTTCATCCATGGAGTTTGTCCAGCCACCATGCACATGACATGGCACAGTCCTCCCCTTGATGTCTGCAGTTGTTCGTTTTCTCGGCAGTTACGTCACATTGTTTGCTGATGCCAGCCAAGAAGTCAGTTGAGGCCTTAGGGTGGATCTGGCTGCCGGCTGCTGTTGAGTCTTTTTTTTTGTGGGGTTTTACTCTCTTAGGAGACAAAAAGCAATTTATAACCATTACTAATGTTTAGAACAGCCACAGGAAAAAAATGGTTTCAAAAGCTTTCTTCTCCAAACAGATCCTCTTGCAACTTATAGGGCGGTGCTTCGATCCAACTATGCTGCACATAAAACCTTTCCTTCAAGGGCTTCTTTATTGATGTGTGTGGTTTTAAATAGCACTCTTACAGCTAAACTCTCAGAGAGCATCATTAGAGAGCTTGTGCTTTGTGTGGGTAGCTGATGTGATGTTATTAGGGGAATAGGCAGTAAACATCGCCACAGAACCAAAAACACTTTCCAACAAGGCTAATGAAGAAGCAAGAAAGCAGAATAAGGTACCTTTAAATATACCTATAAAAATGTCTTATAAAAAATATATGGATATATGGATAATATGAGTCTTTATTTTTAAATATAGAATCTTTGCATGGCTCACAAAAGAAAATAGCATGTTCAGTATGTTCAGAAATTAGTAAATTGCAAGTGTGAGTTTTTGCCGTTGCAGTAGCAGAGGTTTCGCATATCCATGATGCACCTGGGGTATAGCCATCACCATCATCAATGTCTTCAGTACACATATCCTGCTCTGCATCGTTAAACTCAGTCTTGTTGGGGGGAAGGTCAATCCATGTAAAACTGTGTTTCTGTGGTGCTCTTGTGATTGGAATAGGCTATATTTGCCCCTCACTACAGTAGACTGAACAGATAACTTTAACATTGTTATATACTCCAGGTGATATGTGAAAATGATCTTTACTTTTTCATAAAAGTATGAAACTTGGTACACAGGTTTGAACTCTGAACATTTTCAGAAATAGAGTCATCATAGAAATGCCACAAAACACATTTGATTCTTCATTATCTTCTTCAGTTTCTTTTACATTCTTCGATCAAGCTGTGTGCTTCATAGAGGCTATATTTGCATTTGCAATTACCCCAGCATTAGAGCTCAAGCATGGCCTGGCTGACCTATGGAAGAGTTGACCGCACTGGTCCCTGATCACTTCGGATCAACTCCGATTGGGTTGGTCCATCCATCCCCAGGCTGATGGAGATGGCATATTTGGTGCCACCTCAAGTGATTGTGCCCAAGGAGGGGGGATTTGCTGCATTTTGTTTGTGCCCAAGGAGGGGGGATCTGCTGCATTCTTCTTCATTGTGAACACCTCAAGACAAGCTAGATCGATGATGCAGTATCGGTGGCTGCTGGTTCCATTGTAGGGGAGAATTGTGTAGCATTCTACAGTGGAACGGAGCTGCTCTGGAATGCATTAAAATCGAGCTTTTATCATAAACACTAGTTTGAACCTGCACCCATGCATTAAAATTAAGAGTATTCCAAGGTCCAAAAATATGTGCAGCTAACAAAACCATTCAGCTGATTCCATAGTCAACCTATCCTGGCAAACTAAAATATAATGCTCAGTACTGGACAGGATGTCTGTCCACTTGGATCAGTGAAGATTGTTTCCAGTTAAGTGCAGTTGGTTACTTTTCTAATGAATAAATGACTGAATATATACCTTACAGTAGGTTTTCTGTCTAATAACAGATGGCACAAGATTCAATAAAATGATCAGAACCTTTTTAAGTATTACTTCATCCATCATATGAAGACAAAAATTCAGACAAAACTCCTTAGTACAGAAACTGAATGTTCTGGATGTAACTATATGGAACTCCACACTCATACTGATGCGTTAGCAGCATCTTTTTCCCATTCCAGTGGGAATACCATAAAGCTTGTCCTCATTCCTGTTGTCATTATGGAAAAAGGTCACTCTGTAAAAGTGCTCTGTATGATCAGCTTTTTGAATTTTCAGCTAATTTTCAACCCAACCTGGCAGAATCCGGTTCAGCTGAGTGAGTGAGTTATTTTGAGTCAAGCAAGTTTGACAACTGATGACATATGGCTTATTTAGGAATCATGCAAAGGCTGTCGGGATCAGCTCTTTTGGTCAGTGAGTGGGTCTGACTCTGTTTAGTCTACTCTGTTTCTCTAATAGTGAGACCCTAGCAGCCACAGATTGCGCAGAGTACAAACAACAAAGGAAGCTACAGTCTACAGACTTCAGGGACAAAATGTATGTGAATTAAAAAAAATAATAATATTTTTATAACGATTTTATTTGCAATTTTCATTAGAATTGAATTAGAATTAACCTATAACACACATAAATATTTCAAAAATGCAGAAAAACTTGATTCGGCTGGATGTTTGAATCAGTTTGATGGATTTACAAAAAAATAAAAAATAAAAAATAAAAATAAATAAATAAATAAATAAATAAATAAATAATATATATATATATATATATATATATATATATATATATATATATATATATATATATATATATATATATATATATATTAGTATTTACTAGTCAAATAAATACGTAAATAGAAACACATCATGAATTGGATACCACTACATTTTTTGGGATGGTCTTTCCACCACTTAGACATCCACGTGTCTTGATGGTGATATCCAAAATGTGATCACGGGCAAAATAGGACCTGCACAAATTTCTCGACTGAAATTGTCATGCAGAATGAAGGCTGAAGATTTTTATGATTTCAAACTGACATTCAGTTTAATAGGTATCATTTATCAGCTGACAAGAAAGAAAATGAATGCAAAATAACCAGTACGTTTAACCAGTTTTTGACTTGGCGGCAGGGTTTGGGGGAGAGGGAGGGGGTTTATGTGGAGGGAGGTAAAGAGCCATCACTAGTCTTTTTTTTGTGTTAAGGTTTGTATCTCTTATCACTGTTTGTGTTAGTTTCAGCAGATATGAGTTTCAAAAGACACACTGTTCAGTTCATGTTTGGCAGCAAGTCTGTGTAGCATTCTGATTGGTCAGAATAAAATGATAGACATATGTATCCAAAGCATCCTTTCATCATGAAGGATAGAAGAAAGAAGCCAGTTAAGGGCTGGGCTCAGTGTAGAATTATATAAACCCAGCCTCCTGCATAATCAGTCTAAAAACCAGGTGCATTCACTTGTGTGGAGAAATGCTCTGGCATTCAGTTGAAAAGATGAATGCATCGAGGCATCTGAAAGGTCATCTTCACTAGTCGATTGATGCGCACCAATACATTAATGTAAACAAGGCAATTTACAAGTCTTTACAATGAAATGAAGGCAGATTGTTTATCACAGAGGCAAATGCCATTTGTCTGTTACTCTTCTTTCTGTCTCTGTTCTGCTATCTCTCTCTCTCTCTCGCTCTCTCTCTGTTAGCATTGGTTAATGTCGCCTGTATCAGAAACTGAGCTGCTCTTTAGGGGCCCTGGAGCTAGACAGAAGAGCAAGGATGTGTGTTAAGTGCGTTGTGACATGGGGAAGGAGAGCAGACATGAATTTAAATAAAGCGGAGAAACACAGTTTCTGGGCAAAGATACACATGCACTCTATTAATATGGAACAGACACACACACACACACACACACAGGCACGCTTAATACACGTCCCTCCACCCATGTCATTTATTGTCTGTGCTTAAGTACTTAAGTCCAAATGAATCAGTAATTTGCTTAAAGTTGTCTGTAGCTGGCAGGGTACATAAGATTGTTTTTAGAAGAGCTTATGTCTATACTAACCCATCCATGCAAAAGAGAGCGAGAGAGAAAGAGAGATGCAGAGCATTTGATTATTATTATTATTATTATTATTATTATCTGTTACAGAGGTAATGGTAGACATAATAATGGTAATAGCAGTATTGTTGTAGCTATATTGTTCTTATCGTTATTGGTAGCAGTTGTATTATTGTTGTCTATAATATATTTTGTTTAATATGTTAATTTCTTCATCAAAGAAATACTAATATTTGGCAGTACAAATGTGAATATTTGTCACGCCAGTAAAGCACCATTTAATTGAATTTAATTGAACTCAAATTTGAGAGAGAGAGAGAGAGAGAGAGAGAGACAGAGCGAAAGAGAAGCTTCTTTTAACTCCCCTCTAGTTAAGTTATGAACACGAGGTGTTCCTGATTACAGGTGTTTATTTTGGACATCCATGCTGTCAAATGTGGCTTCAAACATGTCATGAGACCTATATAAATTAAATAGACAAATCATAAAATGATTTAATACATTCTCACAGAGAATAACTATAAAAACAGATTGCAGAAACATGAAATACATTAAATACATGAAACATGAAATACATGAAACTTACAAAAGGCTATACGCCGTTAAGCAATAATTAGCTCGAACGTTCACTGAAACGTTAGCTAGCTCATTATCATATTTAATAAGTAAATAAACCTCCCTACCACATAATACACATTGGTTGTATTATCTCAAAAAATAAAAAAAGAAAGAAAACCGCAGGCTCTGTAAATCTTCAAACCTTATTTAAACTCAGAGGGTTCTTTACCAGAACACACAAAAAATGCGTCCCCAATAATATTAACCTGATCACGACATGGAACATGGATTATATCATGGATTATATCATTATATCATGGATCCTGTACAACACTAGACATATCCTTTTCCTATGAACATATTCCTAAACTATATTTGTCAACTGCCAAATAATAATTTTATTAACATGGAGATTATACTTTAACTGAACAAGAAAGGCTTAACTTTATAACTGACTGTGTTGTAAGATACAGAGAGAGAGAGAGAGAGAGAGAGAGCGAGAGAGAGAGAGAGAGAGCAATAATAGACTGGAAAGAGGCGGACAAGCAAGAGCGAGATTAAATATGATCAGATCCCTTTATTACTATTTGACCTTATTACTATTTGTTTCCATTTATGTGATACACATCACTGAGTGAAATATTTGTTGACTCATTGTGCTTCCAGAGGCAAGTGGTAGTGCTTAGACTGACCATTGAGACTGTGATCTGCCTTCATGGCTGTGACCTGCTTTTGAGGCTCAGAGGCCCATCTTTGAGGTTGTGATATGCCTTCAAGACTCTGGCCTGCCTTTGATGCTGAGGTCTGCCTTTGAGGCTATATTTTGGCTTTGAGGCTGATATCTGCTCTTGATATCTGCTCTTGAGAATGACCTGTGTTTTTTTTTTTTTTTTTTTTTTTTTTTAATGAACTGTTTCCACTGAGAATCAAATATGCAGAAAATACATTCCCCATGCATTTATAGACCTCAACAGGCAAGACAGAAAACAGTCTAGAAAAAAAAACAAAACTTGAAGAGACTACAAAGATAACCACAAAACAGTGGGTAAACACTAGCAAGACAAAGCACAATGGGACCAAGCTTTTACATACAGGTATTGATGACATTAACATGAAACAGGTGCTTGGGGAGTGTGCTAGAGCGGAGCCTGAGCCAGAGTGGCCAATCAGGAGTGGAGGAGCTGGGGAGGGGCATGTACATTGGCAGACATGCTATGACATGCCTTTTGTGCATTTTGCCTTATTTGATGTCAGTTGTGCTGTTTTGGAAATACCAATATAAAAAAAACAACAATACAAGAATAATCAGAAAACTCCTTAACAAGTCTTAACTTATCTTCAAGAGATCCCATTCAATTAACATGGGTTTTTTAAAGCCTATCTCCACAAATATGAGTATTTAAAGTCCCACCTCCACAAATCATGGTAATTCAAAGCCCTGCCTCCACTTAACATTAAAAACCTTTGCATATATTTATTATATTTATTCAGCACTTTAATACCCAGGTAGAAAGGGATATCACTCTTATTCCAATTCTATTTTAGCTCAAATATGGTGTGACTGAACTCATTAGACAGAACAACAAGACAGAGTCAAGTGATGTCACGTTATGAAGCTGCACTTGACCATATACCACAATGCTAGTCTTATATTAATAGGAGACAGACTCCACAGGCTGGAATCTCCACAAGCTGGAAGCATGGGAAATGCTTACCTTTGAACCTTAACACAATTGACAAACTAACAGGAAAACAAGTAAAAAACAACACAAACAAATTCACACCTTAGTTTGCAAAAGCTTGCTTTTCATACTCCAGTCGACACTGATTTCTCCCTTTGCCTTTGTACTTGAGCTTGAGGAATTGATTTCTTTTGTTACTTTAATGATCTCAGCAGTTTTCCTCATCCCTCTGTCACCATTCGCTCTATCTTTTCCTCTCTATCATCTCTAGCTTCCCTCTCTTCCACTCTCAGTCGTGTCCACTCTGCACCAAGGACTGTCATTAATGTTGAATGAGAGCAAGAAGTCCTTTGGGAACAGGGAAGAAAGAAAATATGTGCTGTCGGTGCTCTCTCTTTCTCTATTTCCTTCTATCACGCTCACTTTATTCTTCTCTCCTCTCCTTTGCATGATGATTTTTGCTTCAACCACTAGTTCAGTGTTTAACACTTTCTATATGTAAACTTTTCCTGATGTCTTTCATGTAGAAACATAATATGTTTTATAAACCAAAATTTTATACGACTACTGTCTTCTAACTTACTGCTGAATCATGTTTTAAAATCAAATGATTAATGCAGTAATTCACTACATGAGCTGTGAACACTCCTTTTCTCTTTTCTCTTCTTCTTCTCTTTCTCTCTCTCTCTCTCTCTCTCTGTCTTTTTACTTCTTTCTTCCTCTCTGTCTTTTTTGGGTCAGCAACACTACTTTATTGATCCATGCAGTGTTAAACTGAAGCCACTGTTACGTATGCAGCTTTGTTCCCATGGCAACAGCGAGCTGGCCGCCGAGCTCTGGGCTGGGCCATATTTACTGCGGCGCAGCAGGAAGCCCATGGAACATTTTCCCCATGAGCCACTGGCTAAAAGTAGGCCAGCGTTTCCAGTGTTCTGTGTTCAGCGTCACATTCTGGCACATCTCCCACTTGCTGACAGAGACACCTGCCATGAGTCTGTACCAGAACCAGATGAGGAGGTGAACAGGATGAGTGGAAGAGAGGATGAGAAAAAAGAGACAATGCAAAGGAGGATGGGAGAAAGAGAGAAGTGAACGCATGAGCAGATCATGTCTACAGCAATGCATTTTGGCTGCCCTTCTCAGTATGGCATGCACACGCACACCCTCACACACACCCTCACTCAAACACACACAAATCTGAACCCCGAGGAAAGCGGAAACAATGGCTGGCAAGGGCTTGGGGTGGGATTTGTGCCAGAGGCTCACTGCCTGCTGCAAGATATCAGAACCCTTAGCCTCAGCAGAATGCATCTTTCTGCATCACAAAAGCGCATTAGTCTGCCTGTGGGTGTGTGTGTAGGTGTGAATGTACGTGTGTGTGGGTGTGTTTGTGTGTGTGTTGAGAGACCATGTATTCAATCATTTGTAGTGATCAAACGATAACTTGTGGGGGAAATCATTCATTTTGCTCCATGAACAAAAATACATTTATACAATGATGCAACTTTTACACTTTTTTTTACTGAGACAAGGGTTAGAATTAGGGTAGAAAAAAAATAAATAAATAAATAAATATATAAATATATATATATATATATATATATATATATATATATATATATATATATATATATATATATATATATATATATACACACTGTATCTGTGTATGTAGCTATATTATGTAATGTTATATAACACACAAGAAGCATGGAATTTGAAACATAGCGATGATGTTCCGTAGTAACATTCCCCTGCCACACCTTGCTGAGTTATCGGGGCCTGAAATGGGATGATGTCTCTTTTGTGCTTCTGCGTGAAGCCCATCTCACCATATGACAAAGGAGAATGCTTTCCATACATAATAAATGGTGACAAACTTCTCTGGCTAGGTTGTAGGAAAGGGCAGCTTCCTCCTGACATGTGTAATAGATGTGTAAATCTGGGACTAGCTCACTGGCTGTGTTATAACAGATAACGTTACAAATTACAAACTTTACTGCTCTATTGAAGAGTATTCCTTGCATTTAGTGTTCTGACTACACTTTTGGATTCACCATGGAATGGAATAATGTTTGCTGTGTGAATTTCAATTAAGCTCTGACTCTGTTTCTCTCAGTGATAAAGCAGTACTTATCCCCAATGCTATAGTGGATCATAATCTTGAGTTTATGGTTTGGACTGAAACATGCCACCAGCTGAATGTCTATTTTACACTATATGAAGCTACTCCTCCAGGATATCAGTATATTGATAAACCATTTGGCCATGGTGGTGCACTGGCCGTCCTGTATTGCTCAACATATAATAAAATACGTGCTGATTTACCAAGTAATGTCTTTCGAATGCCTTGCTCTGAAAATTTCAAGGATGAAACATCAGTGGATTCTTCTTGTATACTCTTCTCCTAAAACTTAACCTGGTTTTATAGCATATGAAAGCTTCAGGGCAATAGCCAGAACATTTCAATAGGAAAACTGGTTTGATGGGACATACTTATTTAAAAAGACCATGTCCTTTGTTATAAGTAAGGACAAGACTGATTTAAATAGACCAAGACTGATTTTATACCACTGCCATCAAAAATTGCCAGGGAACTGTATAAGCTCGGTTTTACACTGTTAATAAGCTATTGTAGCCTACTAATAGTTAGTGTTTAGCCCTATTTTAAGAACTCTGCTGTAGGAAGAATTTCTGATGCTTGATAAAATTGATAATATCTATTTACAACTTTGCTTTTTATTATATGCTATCCCTTGGCAAATCTATATGCTATACTAAACCTACTGACACACTCCCACCTATTGATTTGATTAAGTGTTTGGCTGATATAAAGATTTGGAAGGCTCAGAATGTTCTACAATTAAATAATGACAAATCTGAGCCCATACTAATTGCATCTTCAGTGAACTTGAAGGAAATTGGACATTCTTCCCTGGCTATCCAAGACTTTATTATGTCCTATAATGTCCTCTGTCTCCAGGCATAGGAATCTTAGTGTCGTTTTTGACTCCACATTGTCGTTTGAGGATTATATTAAAAACATCAGCAAAACTGCATATTTTAATCTCGAGAACATCACTCAATTACATTCTTCTGTATATTCCTAGGTTATATTTCTTCTCTCCCCCTGTAGCTGAGGCATTTATTCATGCCATTATTATATCTAGACTTGACTGCTATGATGCTGTTCTTCCTGGGTTTCTTGCCCGTGGGCTCAAGAAGTTGCAGTATGTCCAGAACTCAGCTGCTATGGTTCTCATACCAGAACTTGGGAACATATTACTTCTACTCTTAGTCACCTACAATGGTTTCCTCTCCACTTTCACATACAGTACAAAATCCTTCTTATGGTTTTTAAATTCTTACATGGTCTGGCACCTCCTTACCTTTCTGCTATCCTTCATATTTATTCACCTTCTCATTCCCTTTGGTTTTCTGATACTCTCCTGTTCTACACCCTCTTCCAGGCTACATACTTACAAAGATAGGGCTTTCAGTGTGGCAGGCACTAAATTCTGGAAGGCTATCCCTGTACACCTCTGCTCTTGTACCTCCCTCTCCAATCAGAAAACCTCTTCCACATTGCATTTCCTCATCTTTAGTCCCTGATTAAATAGGACTACACATATGAAATTTATTGTAAATTTAATTAATTACCTCTATTTAATTACACTTTGCTCCTTTCTTTTAATTGCATCTTATCCTGAATTTTTAAAATGTTTTAATTTCTTAATATCATATATATATATATATATATATATATATATATATATATATATATATATATATATATATATATATATAATTTTATTTATTTATTTTTATTTATTTTTTTAAAGTGTCTTATTTGTCCTGAGGTGTCCTGAAGGGCACTTATAAATAAATATCTAGTTTTATTAATGTTAATTAGCATAAAACATTGTTCTGTCCATTCTCTATGTGTGTAAACTTGTTTGGATATGCAGGTAGGTCTGAGTCACAAATACACTGCCTTGATTTACTGTATGTGGGAAAACATATTCTCCAATATATTCCATCCACTTTGGTAAAGCATACACACACATATACGCACACACATACACACAGAGCAGATGGCAATGTTTAAGCTTTAGATATGTTAAGTGATGAATAATTGTTGATTGCCATGGGGATAGTTCCGTGTTCTGTTCTGAGATGCAGAAAAAAACATCACTCAGCCCCTAAAGATAACTAGAATCTTTTGAAAAATCACCACTGGTAGTGAAGGAGTTGAAACAAGCTTTATAGTATTCAATTCACATTACTGATATTTAAAGACATTCCTTTAAATTAGCTAAATTTGTTGACATCATTCAGAAATCCCTTAAAATGTGTTTTTCAAATTTAATAATTAGTCTTAAATGAGTCAGCTTTTAATATTAATTTAATCTAGTTAGTAGTATTTTTCTCTTGGTTAATTAAATTCCTGCTGAGTGACAGATTCTTGCCTGGAACAAGAATGGAGATTTCCTGAAGGGCATGACTTGGCCAGACCATATCTGCCACATGACACTGTCCAGTCTTCCCTCTCTGTGTGTGACTGTGTGTGTGCCTATGTAAAAAGAACTAAACATGTCATAACCCTCTGTGTCTTAGGTCCCCTTAGGTCTTAGGTTTCTCTCTGACAGCATCATTCAATATGGATATGAAGCCAATATCCTCCACAAACATCTAGTGGCATATCTCTAAGGATGCCGAGGATGAGCTGTTACACAGAGACCTGGCCAGGAGAATGGTGCAGTGACCCAACCTCATATGCTCTAAGTGTCCATGTGAGATAATTCAGAAATCATGTGCTCATTGGACCCCCCCCCACACACACACCATCAAACGAATTTCAAATTTTGGCACATATGGATGAATCCTGTGAGCCCTCACTTATTTCTGAACCACAAATACAATCAACCCTATCACAAATTATTTTTCCTTTTTTTTTTTTTTGGCAAGCCCAATCAATCTAAGCATTTATAGTACCCGTCCTGGGTCCCAATTTCCCTGCAGTTTCCAAGTATTTCCTGCACCATCACACCTGATACAGCTCATACATCGTTTGCTAATTAGATGATGATCTGCATCATGTGTTGGGATTAGGGAAAATGTGCAGGTCAGTTGGTCTCCAGGATAGGAGCTGAGAACACCTGCTCTAAGGAGCTGAATGTCAGTTCAGTTGATGATAACCTACCATGGATGTCAAAAGGGAGCTCAAGCCAATATCCTATGCTTTCATGATTAGGTTTCTAGCAGTAGTGGCTGGATATATTTATGGCAGGCCACCAGAGAAGCTTGAAGCTTGATGCCATTTGTTAATGTCTGCATGTACAAGTATTCGAGTATCAGGGGAATTCAGAGAGGAGATTCACAGAGGAGAGCAAAATGAGACTTCGGATGTTCGTTACCAGGTCAGCAAAAAAATAAGCTTGAAGTGGATCTGCTGTGTACAAGCAAACATCATAATGGCCACAAAATTGGCTATATCATTTGAAATCAACATTCAATACACAAAACATTTGCAGTGATGTGAAAACAAGCACAAGCAAATAAAAAACTAAACAAAACAAAACCAAGAGCACAAATCAACTTTAATCAAATTGCAATAGTCACCATTAAATTCTGTCATGTGGATGTCTCCCTTAAAATCCTGTGTGCACTGTATTATGACAGCACAGCAGTCTGGAAAATAAACTTGACATTTTCAGTCATCATCCTTATTTGATCAAAAATATGGTTTTAGGTTTGTCATCTATTACATCAGTTTACAACCAGCCACACTGTGCATCGTCAAACAAAACAGCATGCATACCATCTTCATTTCTTTCTATCTCTCCTTACCATGTTCATCCTCTTTGCCAGGTAGTGAATATGTAGTGTAGTGAATATGTAGTGTAATTGAGTTTGAGAGTGTGTGTGTCTGTGTGTGTGCGTGAGCTTGAAGTATCTCCGGAAAGAGTATCTTCCTCACAGGCTGATGGCTCACGCTGGGAGAATGTGGCTCAGTCATCACCTCGAAAACACCCCCCCCACCCCCAAAGCACCTCCTCTGACCATTTTTCTTCTTTCAGAATCTTTTCTTCTTTTCAAAATCTTCCTCTCCTCTCCTCATCTCCTTTTCTTAATGCCTTCTTCTTTCACTCAGTATTCTCTTCTCTCTATTGCTGATCTCCATTGATGTCTGCATCTTATTTGCTTTGTTTAGCCCTCCATCTGTTGCTGTGAACTAGGCTCATTCTGATGACCTGTTATGTCCCTGAGTCATGACTCTGTGATACTGCACTCACAGTTAATCCCACCTTCTCTGGTTCTGGTTCTCATACAGCCCAGCCTCTTAGCCTCTGGCACCAATCAAATGTCATTTCCATAGTGTCCAGAGTGCAGAACTCTGGGGGTATGGGGGTTGGATTCGGGGTGGGGTGGTCTCTGGACCTGCAAGGCTGAATTTCAGATGCAAGAGTGAAAGATTAAGTGATGAGGTTGGATGTGCATGTTGTGGCAGGCTAATTACAGACATTTAACACAGATTGCTCACTCTACGCTCTCAAGCTCTCCTTTCCTTCTCTCTTCTGTCTCCTCACTCTCTCTCTCTACATGCACACACACACACACACACACACACACACACACACACACACACACACACACACACACACACACACACACACTTTCTCATTGTCACAGAGTCAAAGTGAAATAGGACTCTCCAGCTCCCTCCAAGGCTTCATTTCTCATTATGTACACTGAGAATGAGAGAGACTGTGTCGCATCCATGGCAGAGAATAAGATGAATCATATTTGATGTCCCATTTATATGGGATCACCCTGTTTCATATGAGTAATATAACTAAAAAATACAGTGTTTCATACTGAATGAGCTTTCATTTGAAGATAGGATTTGTGCCTAATTGGCTTTGTTTATGCCACACAGAATATTTGGTGACATGAACATTTTGATGCCATTTACAAACTTTCGTCCTGGCCCTCAGTTACTCCTTTTATTGACTGCAGTCTTTATTTGCTTCAGTGCCTTTTTGGTTGTTAGCTAACATTATCTAGCAGCTACCTAGGTATCAAAATTAACCACTTACAAAAAACCCCCCAAAAAACCAACTCCCCACTGACTGAATATAAGAAAAAATTATAATATAAGAAAAAAACTTTTGTGCAGACATAGCCTTGCTTCAAAATGTCTGTCCGAATTCTGTGAACTGGCTGGCCTTAGTAGTTAGGATATGGATGTGCATATTATATTTCTGTCAGTGTTTTACATCTTGCCATTATTTAAATCTTGCATAGTCACAGTGTTACACAGAAATTCTTATACAGAAAAATCCTCTTCCCAGATAAAAAGGATAAAATGCAGCATACTGCAACTGTAGTCTTATGAGTTTAAGACCAAAACCATGTCATAGATCAGTTAAGGTTGGGAGAAAGAGAAGACCACATTATGGCTGGTATTAAAATGGCCTGTTTTCTGGTCAATGGCTTTTACCATCTCAGTTCCAGCTGATGGACCTTAAACAACAAGGGTTATAAATGCAACCATGATCGAGTACGACTTATGACCACCTTTCCTGTCTGATGGCTCATGACCACATTTCCTGTCTGATGTCTCATGACCACCTTTCCCATCTGATGCCAGTCTGATGTCACTGCTGCATCTTCTAAGCAGATCTGATGTACTCTAATCGCTGAGCCAAGGGATACATTGGCTCTCTGTTCAACATGGATCTCCACTTCACCGTCATGGTAGTCACTTCACTAAAGTGTTCTAGAAGGTACTGCAGTGTTGAAGGATCCCATCTCAGCCGATGTGCAGTTACAGCAAGCTGTCCCTTGCGGCAGTTCCTTAGGGTCACTTATCCAAGGCAATTTCCATTAGGATTGTAACATGAATGTAATCTCATATGTCACACTGTGTAAAAATGAACAAGAGGTTCCCTGGACTGTGGAAAAAAAGATGAAAAAAATCCCAACATAGCCATTCCTTTGGTCACAACAGGGCAAGCGTGACGAGAGCAGTTCTTGTAGCAGCCGCTTGCAGTAGACAATGGTTTAGATGTCTAAAAATGTGAGAGGTGGAGCCCCTGCTACATCAGAAAAGAAATACTCTGTGCAAGTTCATTCTGTGCAAGTATGTCTCTAGTATGTTCAGCAAATTCTAGTATGTTTTAATTCATACTGGACTAGATGAATGTATAGTGCAATAAAATACAATGTTAAAGTTAATTAAAAGGAACTATGGAGGACATGCAGTATACTAAGTACAAATGGAATCAATTTTATTGTTGTCATAATTTGCTATGCAAGTGAAGTAATCTTGTTGATAGTCTCAGTGGAAGGCATACATATATCTGTACCAGAGGGCATACCATGGCAATACACGATGCATTGGTAAAAGCTTAATTACAGCACCACACAAGCAAACCCTGCTGCTAAAACAACAAGCTTTATCTTTAATTCTCATATCTATCATCACACAGTAATGTGGGAAGAAACTTTTGTTTTTTGAGGGGTTGGATGGGGGGCATCTTGGCATTTGAGTAATTTTGATGTGTTTGAACCAGATAACAGAGTTGTAATTATGCCTAGACACATTGGGGAAAAGCACAAATGCAGGCCTGGATGCTTCCCTCACAAAATTATATTGCATTTATTTATGAATCAAAGCGTGGGTGGTGATAAAATTTTCCTTTCTTTCTTTCTTTCTTTCTTTCTTTCTTTCTTTCTTTCTTTCTTTCTTTCTTTCTTTCTTTCTTTAGGATCACAGTACTGAATTTATGAGGTGCAGCTAAAAATGACAGTAAGGACTGTTGAGCTGATGGAGCAAAAGTGTGTGCCTCCTCTGCATCCAGCTCTTCATAAAATTAAAGTTCTGTAAAAAAAACCAAAAAACAAAAAAAAACCTTAGTGTTCTAGTAAACCTGGCGGGTTCAGAAGTGGTTTGTGTTGACTGCCCGGTGTGTCTCTGGCAACTGTCTGCTGTGGGTTCATTGAGTATGGCTGTTGCAGTGCCAAATCATGAGGGCGGCAGGGGCAGGGATGGTGTAAGTCTGCATACATGCTTGAACAACGCCAGTATTCTAACGTGCAGCAAATGCATGCTCTACTCTTGATTTTGTTGGCTGTGAGCCTCGGCATATTGAATTGTGTTGTTCAAGGGATGTGTTGAAAATAAATAAACCTGCTTACTTGTACATATTTTGAAGAAATGATGACCAGCTTATTCAAGCTTCTTTATATTCACTGTCTATTAAGTGAATAATCAACCTATGACATCTTTCTCTCTCACTCACCTTCTCCCTCTCATCCTCCTTCTCTTTCTCCCAACCTTAAGCATTTACTCTCACTCTCTATGAGCCAGAGACTCATAGTTCCTCGATGAACAATGTCAGCTCTGAAATTTGATTAGAATAGTAAATCAGAGGTGGGGTCATGTCCTCCATTCACCACCAATTTAACCAATCTGCTATAAGCACTATGAAAAACGTCTTAGCTGTGGCAGCAGAAAGTGCCTCAATATTATAAGAGATTCCTATAACATCCTACTTGGAACTGTACGCACAAATACTAAGTCTGACCTGCTGGCAAATGTGGCTCAAGATAGTATCATTTCTGAGAAGACAGGATCGGAGGAGGCTATTTTGAATCATGCTTTAGTTTTGAGCACATGGAATGATGCATGTCCCCTTGTCACTTACGTCTTTATATCCAGCTGCCAAGAATTTGTCTGATGTCGTCATGTTTCATTTTGGAGCTCCTCTCTGTTCTCCTCTCATGATGTGCCAAGAGGCGTGGATATCCTGCTGGGAGGAATTACTGTGCGATGCCGATCTGTGAACGGTCATGTTGTTAAACAGCCTTCTCTTGGGCCATATGCCTGGTGCATGGCAGACCATCACATTTGCTTTGGCTATGCAGACGCACTTGATATAGTGCTATTCCAGCTCATGCCCCATGGCATCCCGGAAAGCAGCACTGATCGACTTGCACTTTGTAAGCTTGACGTGCTGACAATCACATAAATCTAATAGCCGAGAGGCACTAGGAGAATTCTATCTTAAAATGAACTTAAAATGAAAATTTAGCCAGTCAAATATCAACTCTGCCTCTGATGTAGGCTAATGTAGGCTAATGATATATTAATATATTGATAGCTAGATAAGCCTAACACTCTCATCCCAAACAATTACAATATCTGGGATGTCATGCAGGGTGACCAACTAAGGTTTGACCAGAGGTCTCCCAGCACTCCCTGCGCTGTCTGAATCCAAAAAGTGGGACTGGGTGATGATTCTGAGTTTGTGGCTCCTACATTCTCCTCTCTCAGGATGTCCAAGTTCAACCTGGAATGCTGTCTTTGTGCTGAAGGCAGACATTGGAGTGGCAGGGAGGAAGGCAGTATTTCAGAAGCAAGAACAGACAGTGAGTGGAAAAGACAAAGAGAATGAAAAGGGCCATATTTTCATTCACTGCTGTCACAACTGGCTTTAAGGCTGTCAGCCAATCAGAGTTTCCATGTGATTATTGGAGAGAGAGACGAAGGAAGAGGGAGAGCCATAAGATACAGTGGCAGTGAATATTCAATAGTGACTCATTGGCACTCAAGTATTGGACTCCATCCATGTGAGACAGTGATGGGACGAATAGAGCCTGAAGGCTTAGGGAGTGTAATCCCCTCAAACTGCAGCAAGAAATGTCAGTAGGAACATGACAAAGGCGACTAAGCCAGCGTACTGGTTGAAGACCTTCCTTAGCAGGTCAGATTCTCTCAGCACTGCAGCAAGTTATTTGTGTTTGTTTTCAGTATCTATTTTGTTAAAGAATTCATATTTTGAAGGTTTTACAATAATACGCTAATTCCTAGAAGAAGAATGTACATTCTAGTTAAACACTGTTATGTGCCAGCATGGTGATTTAAACCTGACCTCTCACCACATGCAAGTGTGCAGCACAAGCACTAGTGCGTTTCAGGTATCACAAGCATTTCTGTCAGGTGTTAAACTCTGTCCATCTGTACAGCAACCTTGGAGACCTCCAGCTCTTGTCCATCATGAGCTTTCATAGCTGTCCTATGTTGTATTTTCATGTAAGGATTATATAAAGCGACATGGGGTATGAAAAAGGTGCTATACAAATTATTATTATTATTAATAAATGTAATAATTAAGCATGTAATTCTGGTAGTGTCATAATGAATAAAGCTGGAATATTTAAAATGACAAACACCCCATTTGCCAAATAGAATTGAACTACAATACTCCCACCACTAAATGATCCTTCAGCGTCAACTTCCCAACAGCCAATTACCCCTCAAGTAAAAATACTTCACATGGCAAAATGCCATTCAAGTACCCCATCAACCAAATAGGCCTAAACCACAACTACCCTGGCAGCTAATTACCCCTCAGCCTACACTACCCCACAGACAATTGTCGCTCAACCAAAATACTCCTCAAACACTAACATTCTTGCCTCCATGCTGATGTGTGTGCATTGAAGCTCAAGGATAGTGCCGTGGAACCAAAGGAGCAAATGTGCTCCTTCCAAATGGTGCCTTGAAACTTTAGAATTTAAAGCTATAGTTTTGTCTTTGGACAAAAGTGCACTTGCAAGTGTGAACTTGGCTTAAAGTAGGAAAGTAGCTGTATAAGGACTTCTATTAAACTAATAAGATTTCTCAGTACTGTAACACTTCAAATAAAAGTCAAATGGCTTTGATGGAGTGCCCATTTTTGGGGACTCTATGCATCATCAAAGTGGTTTCTGAATGCAGGAATTTCGGTCACATACTGCAATCACACTGGGCCAGCACAGATCTGAGGGAGAAGAGGTAAAATATATATTACTTTTAACATGATCAATTACACGTCAATATACCAAGAGCATTACATCATGGAAGCCCTCTCTGCTATGTAAGAAATATGAGAGAAATAGAAAGTCAAAGCTCAAATGACGCGGGATAATAAATCTTTTCATGCCAGAAGATTTTTCATCCTGCAGTTTTCCTAAGTCTGTTTGGATGTTGCAAAGTGCACCTAGCTAAGGATATATCTACTGACTGTGGCTATTTTAAACTAATGTCTTTGTAATGGTGTGGGAGAGTTGGTTAGCTCCCATTCTCCATAGCTGGAAGTAAATTTGGCTGGCTGATTACATTTTTGGTTGGGAATCATTTATTAGCACATAAACTTTATTCCTATATGCTATTGTTAAAGTTGTGACTGCATCATGTTCAAAAGAGCATGTGAGGGCCTCTCATTCATTGGCATGCTCTCAGATCATTCAATGAGAACATCTACGACTGGTCAGTGCATAGGCACAACACAGCAAAAATGTTTCAGATTGTTTGGAGTATACATATGTGGTACATATTCTGTGGTTTTTCAATATTGTGTTCCAGTATTGCAATAATGATTAACAAATGATATATCCTGAAACTCTGAAAGGTTCAGAGAGCTGCACAGGAATAGGGGTAACACTGCTGATTTGTGTAGCAATCTGTGAATATAGGGACAAAATAAAAAGTATTGCTGCAGTGACAGTTGAGATGGGAATATGTTTTACTTTATTTCTGTTATGAAAGGTCTGTTAATACTGCATTGGTATTAACATTAACAATGGTATGAGTGTGGGCTTCCACATAGTTTAATTCAACACATTTTCAGATTTTATACTGAGGAGTTTTATCAGACTCCTGACTGCTTAAAGAGAGTTGTTATTGGCTGTAAGGTGTAACTTTGACATCATCTGTTACATGAAAGTTGTCTCTAAGGTGTATACTCATTCATCATAAAAGTTTTGACTAAATTTAGAAAAAAACAAAAACAAAACCCTGCACATATTGTATGCATAGCTTTCATGTACAAGTGCAGGTTTGAACTAGAATTGATGTTAAGGACTACATATTATCTATTTTGTTGAAATAATGAGAACATTATAATGCATCAGTACTCAAGACCAAATCTGGCAAATTGAGAAATAAATAGTGAGGAAAAAAATTAGATTTTTATAATACTGTGAATTATATTTGTATCCTTCTATTTCACAGAAATGAAAACACTAATGTCTAATGGTTATAAAAATAAGCCAAATATAAAAAACTAAATTTATTCAATGAAAAATGACATATTTGGACAGAATGAACCATGGATATGGAGTGGGGATAGTGTTGAGGCATGTAGAGATAGATTACCACTAGTGTTAGGAATGTCAGAGTTGGGACAGTGTTATGGGTGTCAGGGAGCAGAATGTCATCTCTGTGGTGTTGTCTAGTTCATATGCAGTGCAAACAGAGCCATTGTGGGTTAGGGAACAATCGTTTTCACCTCCCATTTTTACAGGAAGTTGAGTCATATGCAGTTAGTGGTCTGTTTTTTGTCTAGGAAAGGTTCATGTATAGGCTTATTCTAGGCTTTACATAGTGAAGCAAAATGTGTAACGCTAAATAAGGTCTAATAGTTATGACATGTCATGACATGGAATAAAACATTTAATAGTAATGCCACATAACGACATGGAGTAAAAGGACTGACATATGTTATGGAATAAAAGCAGTTGTGTTGTGTGGAATGATATGTATGCTTGATACTACAGCACATACAGCTATGATCATTAGGACATGACACTCATAAACAGCCATGTTTGGCTCTTCTCCATAGAAGAAAACAGATTCGTGAAGCATCTGGCTCTCTTAGACAGACCATGGATGGCCAGTGGCCTCTCAACACACTCTGCTCTCCAGGGGACTGGCTAGCGCATGCCTCAGCTGCTCTGAGATCAGCTGGGGGGACAGCTGCTCAGCAGCACAAACAGATGGAGGAAGCAGCTGGCACTGGTCTGAAATCAGTGGGTTAAGCAAGGGAGAAAGAGTGAACTACTGCTCCACTGCCATTATTATGGCACAGAAAAAGCCCTTTCAGACATCCAGCATTCCTGTAAGAACGCAGTAATTGATTCTTATGTTGATGCTTGTGTTGTGGACTTTTACATGGATGTGTGCCCATACCTTAAAAATTATAGTTAATCTCAAGGCCACTAAACAATTTATACTATACTCTCTCTCTCTCTCTCTCTCTCTCTCTCTCTCTCTCTCTCTCTCTCTCACTCTCTCACTGACTTGCTCTCTCCCTATATATATATATATATATATATATATATATATATATATATATATATATATATATATATATATATATAATTCTGTTCACTCCCTCTCATTTCAGGTTTTTTTTTTTTTTTTTTTTACTTTTCCTCACTTATGCATATTTCAGCCTGTTTGCTAAAAATATGTAGATATTCATACACACACAGGCACATACACAGATGGAGAACATGGTTCTTAAAGCCTAAGTTCTCCAAAGAATAAATGTCAGCTACCTTACAGAATGCACACACACACACACATGCACACACACACACATACACACACACACACACACACACACACACACACACACACACACACACACACACACACACGTGCATATGCATGTGAGTTCCTTTCTGTTGCCTATGCAGAATTCATTAAAGCAGCCCCACAGCTGCCATGAGTACTTCATAAAGAATGCTTTGTATCCTCGCTTGACTTCCAACAAGAAAGAGAGAGAGAGCGCAGGAGAGAGACCCAGTAAGATTGAAAAGAGGACAGAGAAAGAGTAGAAGAGAAGCAGGAGGGGGAGAGTGAGTGAGAGAGAGATAAGAAGGCGCCATCAAGAGAAAGCTTTGTGCACAGAATCTATCTTCGTTTGCACAATGGATTTTTCATATGTATGCACAGGAGTTTACTGACACCACTTTGTGAAACTGAGTTACCATTAATAGGAGGTGCACAGCAATGAAAAAGAAAGTAGCACATGAGCCCTCTGTCCTGCCATAAGCCTGGGCAAAACAACTTAAAACAAACCCCACACCAAGATAGGCATAAATCAACAAAAACTAGTGTAAAGAAAATGGGGTGACATTTTACATTGTAACACCACTGTTACACTACATTGGTATTACAGTGTAATATACTGAGTAACAATGTGTAACAGTGTATAGCTATTCTGCAATTACATAATACAAGAATAGAATTCATGCAACATTAATGTATTTCAATGCATTATTACATATGTTTACTAAGAATATACATTAGAATCATGCATCATAACAGCAGTGCTGTAATTTAGTCTGTAGTTTAAACCCCCTCTGGTGACAGTCATTTCAAGCACACTTTAGACCTGACATACATTTACGTGCAACAGACAGGAGGTTGTGTACTCGTACACTGTAAGGCAAACAGGAGTAAACTGAAACACAGCAACAACATAAATGATCAGGTGAATAAACAGGTACATGTTTTTTAGAAATGTTTTACAGACATACCTGTCTTCTGTGCTTCCTAAAAACATAAGTCCAAAGCCTGGTTGTGGTTAAAAACGGCATCATCTGGGGTTGGTTCCCAACCCTAACCCAAGTTTAACTAAAGAGTAATCACTCAGGTATTCCTGTATGATTTAGTTATTGTCAGCTGAACACAGTTTAATATTAGTTTTTGGTGAGTTGAGGAAACTGAAAACAATTTAACTGTAGAATCGAAACTAAATGACAATGAGCTGAAAATTGAGTTGATATTGAAAAAGAAGTGAGCATTCTGTGGTTTTCATCAGAACACATGAATACAGGATAATACCATGCTACAACAGTATGTTTGAATTCTTTCTTCCTTTTTTCCTGTGGAAATGAAAATAAGTTGGGAGGATTTAGGCACAGTTAAGCAGATCTTACACGCTTCTGTGCAACTAATGAGATATAAGCAGAGATTAACACATATCTCAGGCAGTACCATGTATGCCAAGGGTCTGAGAGAAATTTATGTTCTGGAACACTGTATAAGGTATAAGAAATTGATGAATGGTTGCACACACCCACACACCCACCCAAACATATACACACACACTCACACATACATATACACCCCCCCCACACACACACACATACACACATGCACACACACAGAGACAGACATACACATGCACACGCACACCACACACACACACACACACACACACATATACACATTGTGATGCCTTTTGCATGATTCCCTAAGAAGATTTCAAATCTGCAGATTAAAAAAAAGGAATTAAAAAACTGCCTAAACATGACCAACAAAGTACAAACAACAACAGCAGAACAAAGCATAAAATGTGTTTGTGTGTGTGTGCCTATGTATGTAAGATGGAGATGGAGATGAAGATGGAGAGATAGAGACACTGGAGGGAGAATTACCTGTTACCCTTCAGTACTGCATAACTATAGTACTGACAAAGAATAGTATACATGCAGGCTCAGTACACCAACACACCAGTAGTCCAGTAACATATAGATAGTAGTCTAATAACATGTTGCAACAGTATTACAGTATTACCGCAGTCCAGTAAGATATAGACTCAGTACATCAGTTTTATAATAGTCTAGTAACATTTTGCATCAGTACTACAGTATTACAGCAGTCCTGTAACATGTAGGCTCAGTTTACCAGCATTATAGCAGTATAGTAACATACATGCTCATCATTGCAGTATTACAACAGTTCCGTAAGATGCACACTTAGTACAACAGTATTAAATGCTGGCATTTCAGGCCCAATATGGTCACATATATGGCTGCATGTCATATTTGCCAGTCTTTATTTAAGTAATGACAGTGGAATTAATTCTGAGCGATCACAGTCAATTTAGGTGGGTCTTTGTTGTACATGCTTTATTGACTCATGTTCACCTGATCCAAAATAAGTTATTTATTTTGGTCAAAATAATATGGGTAGGTCTTTATCCATGACATCTTAATGCTTCGCTAGTGTTTTTATTTTATTTCATTAGAGTAATGTATTATAGACACAGTATTGCAGTGCTACTGTAGTACAGTACTGTGTAGCCTCAATATTCCAGTGTCATTGTAGTGCAGCAAACCATTAGGGTCAATAACACACACATCCCACTAGCACAGTGCTGTATAGGCTGCGAATAATGTAATGCTTGAATGCTTGATTTTGTGTCCTGTGTCCTGTCCCGTGTCCCTGCACTCTGCCCTTCTCTGTGTACTATAGCCCTACAGTGACCATCAGAGACAAGGTCAAGTATGAGTGCCCTCTCTGCTGATGATGTACATCACTCTATAATGGCCATCACGTACACACACACGCACACACACACACACACACACACACACACACACGCACACAGACTCACACACACACACACACACACACACAGACTCACGCACATACACAAAGCATGTACACACACACGCACACGCGCACACACACACAAACACACACACACACACACACACACACACACACACACACACACACACACACTCTCTCATTCCAGGCCATTGAGTCAGTTATAGATTAACCTAGCACTTCTCTTTCAAGAACATGTAGCAGGAGTGGAGTCATCTGGAACCTGACATATTATATGCGAACTGACATCAAGGCAAGACTCAGGCAGTAGAACATTTCAGCCAGCACTTCAGTGCCAGTGATGGGAGCTGTCAGGTCCATGCGATGGGGAAGAGGCGTAAGAATGGCAGGGGAGAGAGCTTGTTTGCCTGGCCAGCTGCCAGTTCTAAATCAATAAGTCAAAAAAGCCCTGGTTCTATCTACAAGCGTCAGATGATTCATAATACAAAAATAAACAAAGAAAAGAAGAATTGCAAGTGAAATCAACTTGTGTATATATCTTGGAAAGCATATATGCTCCCTAGTAATCAAAGTTATGACCTTGGAGTTGTTAGCACCATGTTCCACCTGCTCTACCCGGTGAGTGTTGTGCTCTTGTACATTATGTAGTTTATTTATGTACATTGAATAGTTTTGGATTACAACATTTGTCTTTCTCTACATTGCTAAGGGTGAAAAGATTTCAGGGAGAGTGTCAACTCTTCCTAGCAGCTCTGTGCCACTTGTGCATGCTGGCTAAACCATATGTCATACTCTCCTCCATCAGTAAAATCCACACACTTACAGATGTGCAAAAACACGCACACCAGATCCCACATTTGGAGCAGTGTGTGTGTGTGTGTGTGTGTGTGTGTGTGTGATATAATGACTGCTGTGGAAGGGGTGTCTGAGAAATCCACTCATCCAGCTATGGTGAGATAAAAGGCATGGGTAAAAAGGACAATGAACCCCCGCTGTCGTGCAGAGAACGATCTGGACAGTGGGTGTAGAACATGAACAGAAGGAATCATGTGTCTCCAACTAGAGAATTTAATGAAATGAATGGAAATGCACTAGAACAAAACTAGAACAAACATAAAGACAATGACTGACAACAGTCATGGAAACAAAAATGTTTCTAAAAGGCACAACATACTAACAACCCCCAGGTGGTTTGGTGAATCAGGCACAACACACAACACACACCACCTGAGGAAGGTGGAGAAGGGGGGTGGGGCAATACAGTTACAATTTCATGTTAATTAAATAGAGCAATAAATTAAAGGCAAATTTTTCCTTTTTTTTTTTTTTTTACCTCAGCCTTAAGGGGATAATTAGGCCATGCTGGAGAATGCTGGGTTAGTAACCAGCAGCCCACCCTGCTGGAAATGTCAGATGGCCACTTGCTTGCACCACCAACAGCGTGAATTTGAGCTTGGCGCAAAGTTTGCTCTCAATGTCCCTAACCATCAGAAATATAACCTGAGGGCTTGGCTTAGAATGGACAGGAGGGCTTTGCTCTGTCCCAAAAAACAAAACAAACCAGCATGACTTGAGAGCGTGTGTTCAGGATATGTGCTGCAAGGCTTCTGAAGTGGCGCTGGGCTATTTCCAACCACGCTTACTCCAAACAAAAGATAGGAGAAGGAAATTCACTACATGGCTGGAGCTAATTTGTGTGATTGGCTTAGACAGAACCCCGGTGCTGGGCCACATGGGGGTGGAGGTGATTACAGAGCAGCAGTCGTGGCAGCGTGGGAAGTGCTGCTGCCTGTCCTGGCTCTGAGTCCTGACTGGGCACCTTCTCCTTTAGCCCTGCAGGAGAGCAGTAGGCTCCACCACCACCTTGACATGCCTGTTAGGCTCTTTAATTGCAAATATGGGTTATATGGTCTCCTCAGGCTTTCAAGGCTACTTGCCTTGGATGCTCTGTGTATACTGCTGAGGATTCATTATTAAGGGTGGGGATATTGCTATGCTTGTCAATCGTTGATGTTTTAATTTAGACACAGAGTTAATTAATAATGAAATATATATTTAAAATGCATATAACTGAAATGAATCTCATAAAATAAAGATAGTTATAATAAGGTATTTATAAAATACAATAAAATGGCCAATTATTATGTTTTCACTATTCCTGCATTTAATTCCTTTTTAATTCTAAAAATGTGGAGGATATATTTTGTTTGCATGTTTTATGAAGCTCTATGCTGTTGACTTGTGATTTAGATTTCTGCCCAGGACTCAATGCCCCATGGTTTCCTCATAAACACTCCAACTGCATATCTGCACAATTTCACAATGTTCACAGCAGCAGAAAAGATGGGGAAATTACCATAATCCAACATCATGCCTCTATGTCTCAATTTGTCCTGTGCCTTTCATATACATTATAAAGAGTAGCTTGTCTGCTTTGACATAACACTCCATGGATGTTCTTGTGAATAAGGGCAATCATTCTTCATCTGTGATACCTCACCATTTAATGATGTGACATCTTCATGCATACTGAATGATCGATTTTCATATTTTATTTACCCCTATTAACACATACTTTATTAGCACACACATTTTATTAGCATTAATTTGGCTGATTTTGTAGCCAGAAAAGGACAACAGAAGGCTGTTTTGTCTAATGGAAGCTCTTGTCTTGCTGCTTCTCATTTGTCTTGCTGCTTCTCATTTTCGTTTAACCCAAGAAAGAGTGCACAGTTTATCCAGATCATCACGGGAATGGTGGCATTAATTAAAGAAGACAGCACTTAATTAACCACAGCATTTGGCATTTTGTCCCTGCCAATGTGACAGCATTCACAGGAGGGGCTCGTGAGCTTATGACCAACTATGAGGTCAAAAGCAAACCAAAAAACTTTCTTTCATTCTGGCCAACACTGAATTCATTAGAGACAGGCTAGGGTGCATGGCATTCTTGGCCAGTCTCTCTCTCTCTCTCTCTCTCTCTCTCTCTCTCTCTCTCTCTCTCTCTCTCTCTCTCTCTATATATATATATATATATATATATATATATATATATATATCTTCCTTTCTATCACTATTAATACAGGACATTATGTAAGAAATGGGTGTGGCCATTACAAAGCTTATTACTTATGTGTAGACTTTAAAAAGATGATATATCCATTTCACTGCACTTTCTAAGATATGGCATAGAACTTGCAGGAAAGGAAAGGAAGAGTTTAAAGAAAAGAACAAAAACAAAACTGAACATAAAATGCACTGGAACAAAAGAAAACCAACATAATAACAATAATGAGCAATAAACAGTTACAAAACCTAACAGGCTTATAAATAATATAATATTAGATAATATAATAGTAAAATAAAGACATAACAACGCCCAGGTGGTGTAGCGAATGAGGCACAACACACACCACCTGAGGGAGGCGACCAATCAAAACAGGAATCATATACAATACAAGACAAAATGTAAGCACAACGCCTTGTGCAATACTACCGCTGTATAATGGAGGCTACCATCAGGGGGCACAATCACAAGTATTCTGTTCTACTCTCTTCTATTTATAAGCAGTTTCTAGGAAGTTTTACCTCATTGTATTTGATTACGATTTCCATTATCTTCTAATTCTATTTTATTTTATTTTAATTTGTTTTTATTTATCAATGTTTTTATTCATTCATTTAAATCCAACTTTAACCAGATGAAAACTCATAGTATGAATAATGATTCTGAGGTCCTAACCAGCCATACCAGGTCTGGTAGGCCTCATCACAGCTGAAGGTTTCCCTCGTTACTAACACACCAACTGCTTGGGAGAAACGGATAAAACCAAGTTCACAAAATGAAGTCTTTCTCAGATCATTAAAACATAGCCACTGTCTTGCCATGTTTGAAACTGAGGAAGGCACTCAGGCTTTTGTGGTGCGGGTTTCTCTGGTTTTGACTACTGTCCTGCTGAAAATATCACTGTGCTTTTATTTAATTTCCTTTTTTTTTTGTATTCCAGCAGTAGTATTAAAGAATACTAACTTTATTTCAACAATAAAACATCTCATTGACCATTCATCTTTGGCTCCTTAGAATGTTTTAAACTTTAAACTTTAAACAAAAGTGAGTCTATTATGTGACAATAATAAAATACCAGCATAAATTAGACCTTACACTTTTAAAACACACAGAAAATGAAATAACTGCTAGTTGAGTTTCACTGCATGGCAAGTATGATGCAATTCAATGTCTTTATCATGCTTCAGTTAATAGCTTCTTGACCCAGATTTATCCTGTTCCTTTATCAGGTTTTTAACACATAGAGAGGTATATAGTATCAGGCTGGGACTGCTTGAATTGGTCACAGTTCCTTTTGTAATATAGCAAGCAGTGATAAGGCTTCTGTAAAGATGTTAATCAAGATGGCCACTGCAGCAATTAAAACCAACTGTGAAGAATCAGCATGCCTCTGAACTCACAATCTATGAGAAGAGAGATGAGAAAGTAATTCTCACATATTTCATCCTGGTTCAATTTAGCACAGTGTGTGTGTGTGTGTGTGTGTGTGTGTGTGTGTGTGTGTGTGTGTGTGTGTGTGTCTTTAGGAGGGGTGTAGACAGGAAAGATAAAGTGTGAAAGAACATTTTATTCCCCATCAGCAACACAGCAGTAATTATTCACCTGAAAAGGGTCCTTTTGAGCACATTACATAAAGCATGTTTTCTTTTTTGTATTTGTTATGAAATTATTACCTCAAATTACACAAATCAGAGAACCTCAGTTGACCTGTACTTTGGCAAACATATTTCTTTATTCATTGATAATAAAAACAGTTTTCTGACAATTATCTTAGGCCTTGGGTCATCGTGTCTTTCACAGCTAAGCCCCTCTCTTGAACTCGAGTGCTTTGGGTTTTGCTGTGAAGATAACTTTTGAACATGTTGAAATCATGCCAGAGAAGCATGGCCTACATTTCCCAGCAGGCCACAAGTATCCAATAAGCTCAGGATGTATTGCAAAAAAGCACAGAAGCAGAATAGCCAGGCTCAGAAACACATATTAAAAATGACTCGGATTATGATTAAACAAGACAGCCCAACTGAGACAACTGTCTGGTGCCATCTTTAATGTGTACATTATTTGTAAAGCTGTCAAGAAAACAAATATCTTTATTAATGCTACAAGCAGCTTTTGTGAAAAGTGGTTTGCCTTGTACAATGGCATGTTTCCCCTTTAGTGATCTTCTCACCCACACACAAAAGCATAGATGCACACTTACACATGCAGCATAAACAGAACAAACACATTAAAGCTAGCAAAGCAACATATAAACTAAAATCAATGCAAGAGTGACTCATTAGCTGGCTATGTTCTCTTGGTCGAATGTTGCTTGTGGCCTTACATCCACATTTTCACGACTACAAAAAGTCTCATTAAAATCCCAGCGGGTTTACACCTTCCAAACAGAGTCAGTGGTGGGGGTGGAGGAAGGTATTAGCATGAAAGTTACATATTGTATTTATTAATGCAGTATTATGTATTTATATATGTATACACTCTTTAATTGCTAAATATTCCAAACCAGTGACCAGAGAGCAAGAATACTGCACAATTAATGTTCAGGCTGTATTGTTCCTAAAACATATTACTAAGGAGCTTTTCATCTATGGAGTGAACCCAGACATATCAAAGGAACTCCCACAGACTTCAGACTGACACCAAATGACACCAAATGAGCTCTGCATGAATTTACTGCTGTTTACCCATTAATGCCATGGTTATATAATCATGCAGTCCACCGATGCAGATTGTTCACAAGAATAAGAACTTACCCAAACAAAACATTTGGATTACTGGCTCTCTGATCTTTGCAAAATATGTTAATATAATGAGCAACATAATTTTATATCTTCATATCTGCACATGGGTATATTATTGCATTGCTATGGTGAAAGACATCTTAGACTCTTTGGGTGGTACCCTGAGTACAGCTAATCACTGGACACCCTCCAGAGGACAAGTGTAGGGGCGTTAAACATTGAACGTTCACGGTGGGCTGGTTTTCCATTTAATCACTCTTCATGATGATGTAGCACACCATTCACAGTGCTAATAGTGCTGAATGTCTGGACATTTGTCTGATTTATGTATTGCAAGTGCTTCCTCTGGGTAATGTGAAATGTATTAACTTGAGATCTTACCCTCATGCCACTTGAAAGAGAGAGGACCGGATATTGATCACCGTATGTGAAACACACTGATGGCAGTGTGTTTGAGGGATAAGTTTGCATTTAGGCAATTCCTAAAACACTTGCTGCTTCCTGAGTAAGAATTAATTAATCAATCTCATTCTTCCCCTGTGCAGTCATTTCAATGACAATGTAGCCACTTAGCTAAACGTAGAAAAATCAGTGGAAGGTTTTGGGGAAAGTCTCTTTCTAAGGCCCTCCCTCTAACATTTCACTTGATATTTCAATATTTTATTAATCTAATTTACATTCCCATAGGTGTGTTGTCATTTCATTTGCAACGAGCATGGCATCTGATTACCCTGTAAAACGCTCTGGCAAGTCTATTTAACTCTATATACTGTATACCACTAAAGGGTTACAAGCTGACTTCATGTAAATAATGGCATAATTGTCAGTTGTTGAGAAGCCCCTTTAAGAAATAAACTCATTTTTGCTCATAGAGTGAGAAGGTTGAACTTGATCGCCTTGCTGTTCAGTCTAATAAAACGCCTCTTGATCTTTTTAAGGTGTAATGGAGCATGGCAGAGGTGGAACTGAACAAGATGTAGTGGTGCAAGGCTATGTGAGATTTCTTAGGAATTATGTTAAACCTTACTGTAGGATCCACATTAATTGTGAGGAATGGACAATATTTTATTCATTTTTATTCATTTTTTCAGTGTTCTTGCTACCATTTTAGCATATGGTTGAAATTCCAACATATAATTTATTTTCTGGGACTTCTATTTGGGATATGATAAAGTGCCAAGTCACATCATGTTCTACATCCTCACCAAGGCTAAATTACATTCTAGAACCACATTAAGGATTCTAGAACACATTCCTGAAACCTCACTTTTGAAATCCAGACTTAAATCACTAGCGTCCAATTGAAAGGATGTGTTGTGTCTTGTGGCTCTTTTGGCTGTTTGCCATATCATCAGCAGACTGCTGCCTTGTCACTAAGCAGGACAGCGCCCACTAAATCTCCGGCATCCGATCTCTGCAGCCCCCTGCAGTTTTCCCAGCATGCTCTGCTGCTGTAATTTATGTAATTTCTTCTCATGTCTTTTGGATACACTCTTTCTTTATTTCCCTTTTTTTTTCAATTCTTTCTCTGTACTGGCGGTTGTAAATTAGAGCCAAACAGGACCAACTCTCTTACAGCTTGACAGAGAAAAGCACAGGGAAAAGGAAGCCTGATTAACTTCAGGGGGAGTGTGTGTGTGTGTGTGTGTGTGTGTGTGTGTGTGTGTGTGTGTGCGTGTGCGCGCGTGTGTGTGTCTGTGTGTGTGTGTGTGTATTGTCTGTTCAGTTAGAAGGAGAGATATGCTAGAGAAATAATTACAGCAATGAATGTCAGCCTCTGGTAGGGATTAATCCAGAATGGCACATGTGACTCCTGAGTAACGCTTTATAAGAGTGTGTCATGGGTGACATATGGAATCTATAAACAGATGTGGATTGAGGACAGCTAATGTGCTGTTCTCATGTATGCTCTGGTCGACCTAGAGGGGCTATTGATTGCCAAAGATGGAGAAAGGGGGAAAAGGAATAAATAAACAAAACAGTAATTCTCACTGGAGATTGCTAAAAATCCTCTCTGTTCTATCCAAAGAGATAAACACAATTCCTCCTTATTTTCACAGAAACACACACACACACACACACACACACACACACACACACACACACACACACACACACACACACCTGGACCCAGAACTACCTTTCAGAAGACGGTGTCTGGCACATATTGCTTATAAAGAGACTAAGTCCAGGGACTTAGCAGTTTTTACCATATTTGTAAAGTAGGCAGGAAATGCATCTTGGTGATTTCTGACCATTTGGCCAATCCTTGCTTACAGCTGTTGAAACCTGCCATTGTTCCCTGCCATTCACTTTTGCATAAATTATAGCGTTTTGCTGGGCCTTTTCTTTACCATTATAGTTGTTTGTGTACTGTCTATGAATGCTGCATGCTTTACACAGTCATTTTTACAAACCGTTATGCCTTGTTAAAATGATTTTAATTTTAACAAGATGATCTTTCTTGTGTTATTAGTTTCTTATTTTCTGTGCTATGGTCTGATTCACAGTGTGTGTGGTCCAAGATTTATTGTTTGTGTTTTATGGATCATTGCACTGATAGTACATCATTTCCTAAATTTTATTCATGAGTAAATAAGTGCTGAATGGTTTTGGAGTAAAGTTCTAAATACCGTCACTTGTTTTGATACAATGGAGGAGCCTCAAAGTAGGTGCTGCTATAGCCAAACATTTTCTGTCTGTTTATTCTGATTTATAGACCTGTTACTGTTAATTGGAAAAGGTTCATTCTGTGAGAATGTGTATACAGAAGCTACTTTAAAACAATGACAACTGCTGCAATAATTAAGGGCCAGCCATTGAAGATTTATTGCTTTGTGAATATGAAAAAAAAACAACCCCATCCTTTGTACCCACATCCAAACATCCATCCATCCATCCATCCATCCATCCATCCACCCACCCACTGTTGGGATGCTGCATACTTAGAATGGGGGAGCGTGTGCACAGAAGTTGTTTACACTTATTTGATGCAAGGTTATCAAAAATGCAATAGGAGCTAGCTTATCAGGAGATGGTAGACCAGGGACCCCTCCTCAACCAATAGAAACCTTTTAGCAAATCTGATGCTTTTACGTTTACCGCCGGTCTCCTAGGACTGCCACCTCAGAAAGTGCACTTAGAGAGTTCTGCCCCTAACCTTTTCTGGAAGCTTCCAGTAAATGCAACAAAAGCTAAACATTTTTGGAGAACTTGAATTACTCAAGTGATTACAATGCAGGTGAGGTGAGTGATATTATATAGGTCACTGCTGAATAGGCAGCTCAATAAAAGACGTTGTTACAGCATAAAACCAGCATAAACGTAGCCAGTGAAAACCAGTCTGCTGAAAGCTGAGTGAGATCAGGCTCACCTGAGCAGACTCCACTCCTGAGAGGGCTCCTTGCAGTGCAAGTCCATCCCAGTAATTCCATGGTGAATATAATGTTTCTCTTTCTCTCTCCCTCTTTCTCATTCCCTCCTTCTTGTATTTGTCAGGAGAGGTAAAGAATGCACTTCTTTTACCATTTCTCAGTGTATATTGTCCAATTGCCTGACTTTAAATTGAAAATTAACACCTTAGCTTAGTCTGTTGGCTGTAAATAAAATAAAAATGCAGAAATCTCTTGTGAACTGCCACAAGAAAACAGGGTAAACTATGAAATCAATGTTCAGAAATATACTGATTCATGAGTGAGAGATTATTGCAAGCAGAGTTAATTTTATGCTGAGTGACCCATAAGTATCTATGTTTTTTTCATAGCAGTACTTAGCCCAAAAATGCTAGCATGTCTAATGATGCTGTGAAAATAATGGTAACCCATTAGTATCGTTTCATCCTATCATCTGATATTCTTCCATTTATAGGGACACTTTTGTGCACAGAAAAAAAAAAAAGAAAATGAGAAACTGTTAAAACAAACAATTTATGTGAAACCAATTTCCACAATTCAACATAGTGAATCCAGTGGATTGCATTTCTTTCACAAACGTAATGTACCCTTTTAACGTTGCAATATGTAAATAGGCTAATCCACAATGGCTAGACAGCTCCTTTATATCAAATTTCGCCCTAATGGTAAGTGAATGCATGTGAATAATGGGAAGTAAACGAAACCCACCTGACAACATCTCCCCACCCCTCACCTGGACTGCTGAGCTTAAGGCTGTGTAAGACCCTTGCACTCATCCTGCACACCCCAGACACCTCTAATGGAATTTACAAATTGAGCGCATCACTCACCTCATCCAAGACATTGCATCACCAGCAGTAGTGGAGGGCTGACTTATTAGTTTTGCTTCCCAGAGTCATTGTTAGCCTATGCAGGTGTAATGCTAGCATCTAGCATTAGTCTACCTTGACTTGCCAGCATTTAGAACTGGGGATGTGTCACCGTGAGTGTGGAGGCCTGATTAAGGTGTGTTCAATTTAAAGAGCTCATGGAGAGCCGTGAGCTGCATACCCACTAAATGCCCAGTGTGATAGTGCTGAACGCTATCACTGCTTTTCAAGCTGAATGATTTTGTCTTGTAAGACTGATTACTAACCCTGCGGTGATAGCTACATTTTGTCTTTCCACAAAAAAAAAAAAAAAAACAGCTAAAAAACTAAATTCAGCAGAGCATCTCCTGGGCATATGACTTGTTATTCACATAACTGGCACATAAAACAAATGGAGCCCGACTGTTTCAATTCCAAAGCTATGAAATGGGAGATAAATGAGAAGATGAGGAACCCTTGTATCTCCTTTTTTTTTTTTTTATCGGCCTATGCAGTGACTTAACTGGTCGGTTAGAGAGAACATGACAGCGATGTACTCCACTTTTTAGAAGTTCCTTCTCAACATTGATGCTTGGTTACAAATATTTTTGCTTGTGTGTGTCTTTTGTACCAGAGCACATAGAAAACAGAAATCTGTGTGGCAAATCTTCCAATAGAATCATCTTGGAGTAAGCTGAATGCTTTTCTTCATGGTTCTCAAGACAGGCTGCTTCTTTAACAGCTAGGGATCTTAATCAACATGGAGCTCTGTAAAAAGTGTGTTCACCAGGTGTAATCTGTGGAAACCAACTTAATGAAAAAATGCAATAAATACTTTAAGACTTTTGAAAATTGCTCCCAAGGGGGATTCTAGTGAAGCAGCACATAACAAGCCAAATTCATCCCTCAGGCTCAGCTCTAATCAGAGCAACACATCTTAGCATCCATGACAGCCAGTCAAGGGTGACTACATATTTCCACATTTCCTATACTGACAAATATAGATGACTAAACTGTGAAACATAGCAACATTAAATGTTTATGGTACTGTTAAAGTCTGAAAATCATTCAGCTGGCAGGTCAGTTTGTAGGGCCGCAAAATACATTTATTGGTTTTTTTTTTTTTTTTTTTAATAACAATGTGTCTTAACTGTACTCACTCATGGACACATATGAACACACTCTATTAGTAAGTGCAGCACTAACCCAAGGGCAGCTGTGGCACTGTTTACATTGGCATGTTAATGCTCACAGCCCTACAAATGATGCATTTGCTAGATAAATTGCTCATTATCCTCACTAAATCTGCTAAACATGTGACATATCACCCTGCAAACATAAATCTACTGCAGCTCCACATATAATTGACCACCAAGGGTGAAAAATAAAATGATTATTTTATAATTAGGTCAACCACTCTACATTACAGAAGAATAAGAGCATGTTAATGTAGAATTGCCCATGTAATAGTGCTCGCCTCAGCCAAAAGAGTTTTCTGTTCATACGTGTTTAATCATGGACATTCTTCTGTGCATTAATAATTGCCATAGTCTGCAGGATTAGTTTGTAATTGAACTAGAAATCCTTTCCATCCTAAACAGTTTTCTCTTCTGTTCTCTTCTCTTCGAAGAAGTTTATAAACAGCATGGTATAATTTTTTTTTTTTTTACAATTTATATTGAATATTCAATTTATATTTCAGCAGATGCTTTCAAACCACTTAAGAATCAAACTCTATTTGACACTACATGCATGTGCTATCAAATCAAACAGTTTAATAAATAATAATAATAATAATAAATATTATTAGCATTCATGATTCATGATGATGCTCTCCTGTGACGGAGGTGGCACAGAGGAAGCAAGAGATGAGACTGAAAGAAAGAGTTCTTTATTATCAATAACCCATACAACTGCAAAGCAGTGACAAAAAGGATGAAACAGGCATTTGAAGTAGCATTGCGTTCCATCATAGTAAGTAGCTCTGTGGTCAGCTAATGTACAGCGCTGACATCAGGAACCTGTGAGTTTAAATAGCAAAGGAAGAAAACAAGGAACAGGTGAGGAAGGTTAATAGGTGGGTGATTGGGAGCAGGGCAGGTGTGTGTTGTGATCCTGACCAGGAGTGGGTGTGTCCCTCCTGCTGGATGACTGGCCAACCATGACATATCCCAAGGTACAATGCAGCAATAAGTAAAAAAAAAAAAGCAGATGTGCATGTACTAATGCTAGGCCAAAACCAAAAAGAAATATATTCTTTTGAAAAACAGTGAACAGGAATATCTGAGGCAAAAGCACAAGATGAGTGTGAAAAAACAGTACAAATAGGTATGTCAATGGGAATCCAGAAGCAAAAGCCAAGGTGGGGAACTGGTATGTGTGGGTGTGGCCATGATCAATAAGCTGGCTATGCAGAATATAGGAGTTCAGGGGGAAGCAGGAGGCATGACAAAATTTACAAAATATAATATGCATGAACATAAAAATCAGAAAATAAAACAAACAAATAATTAATTAAAAAGATGCAAAAGAAAATTAAATTAAAATATAAATTACTCATTGTAAAAAGCACCACACAAAATGCCTTGGAATCTTTTTTCTTTTAAATCTTTATTTTTGAAAATATTTTTAAAAATCTTTTCAAATGTTTTGTTTTGGAGTTCCTGACAGAGTCAGAAATCTTATTTCACAGTTGAGGAAGCAATGCACTAAAAGCTCACTCACCTTCTGAATATACTTTATAGGTGTGAGAATGCAGATTGGTAAGCACAGCATATTACTTTCAGAGGTGTGAAGATGAAAATACAATGAAGCTGTAGTGGTCATGCACTTACAAACAAGTGAAAGGATTTTAAATGAGACAGTAAACTGGCCAATGCAAGTAAAGCTGACTTTTCATTGTAGCATCCATGTGGTAAGTGATAAAACCTAAAATATCTATCATTCTAGCATCTTTCCCATTTCTCATATAACAAAAAAACATATTATTATTGTTATTATTATTATTATTATTATTATTATTATTGTTATTATTATTATTATTATTATTATTATTATTATTATTATTATTATTATTAGTAGTAGTAGTATTTAACAATGGCTGTCATATGCCAGGGGTGAGATGCATGCTGGGCTGTTTTATGAGTAGATAGGGTTTTGCAGAGGGTCACAGTTCTGTGTGAGTATCTGGTGTTTCTGTGAAGCTCCCACAGGTGAAGTGACAAGTATGTGGGCAAAAGGTTAGTGTGCTTTATACAGCAACCCCTCCACCAAATATGAGGTCGGGGGAAAGACCCTAAACCATGATAAACAGAGGTGTTGGCAAGATGTCAGCAAGCTTTTAAAGTTTACCTGGGATGAGTGGGTGACAAAAGGAGAGAGAAAGAAATGGAAAGATTGAATCACATTTACATACTTCCATAGCACCGTTATTGTTACAATGGCAGTTGATTAAGCAGATAACTTCACAGTTTACAAGACACTGGGGACAGTGTTCTTGAATAGATGTGCAGTGGCAATCCTGTAGTTTGGTCCTCAATGGAAGATATCACTCTTTTCCGCTTTCAAGGCAGGAGTGTGAACTGTGAGCAGCCTGCTGATGGTGTATAGTTAACCCATGGAGGCATGACCCAGGTGACAGCAGTTCTGAACTGTAAAAGGAGGTTAGCACCATGCTGAGCTTGGGCATGCGGACGGCAGGTGAATGCCACCTGGGCAGAGATGGAGCAAAAGGGCAGATCTCCCTCAAGCACAGAAAGGTCACATCTCTGTGGTTCAGTGGTTTCAAAATAGAGAATGAGAATCTCAAATGCACTTTCTGGACTATTTTTCTGTATACATCACAAGGAAAAGCATAAGGAATATGAAAATCCTTGATTACAACATCAGAGGCCTTACAATAATTTATTGTTTTTTATGGATTCTTTATTAGTGGGTAAAGTAGTCTAATGAGATCATGAGGATCAGAAGAGCAGGAGTACTCTGCCTTCATAGCATGTTATTGCAGTTCAACCAGTCAACAAAAGAATGGACAACTGTAGTGCTCAAATTCTTGATTGCATTGTTTTGCTGGCCTTTGAATTTAAATGTAAATCCACTGGGACAACTTCTCTTACAGACTGTATTGTGTGCTTTGTTTCTCTCAGCGTCGCTCACTTGGCTCCTGGAAAAGCCTTACATTGCATGAAAATCTTAACATACAGGAGCAGCTACTCTGTGTCCTTCTCTCTATCTCTCTCATTCTCTTTTTCTTTCTCTTGCTCTCTCTCTTCTTTCTCTCTCTTAAATAAGTCTCTCCATCTCTGTTTTTACCATCTCATCTTTGCCATTTTGCCTATGTTGCCGGAGAGAGAGTCTTTGGCCATTAATTGGGTTAGTAGCTTCATCCACCATTACAGTGCATTAGGCAGCTCATTCCTCTGTCCACATCCCCTCTCTCCATGCCCGTTACATCTGTAGCGCAGTGATAACGCATTAATGCTAAATGATAACGCTGTAATGCTGCCTGTTCACACACCCACTGCTTAAGTGCTCAAGATTAGCCTGCAGGTAAACCATTCGCTACATTCTCTTATCTGTGGGGATATCATAAACCCTGGCCTACTTACAACAGCATTTACAGCATGGTAAAACATACAGTGACAAATTAGAGGAGATTGGGTTGCTGTTTGTTGTTCTTTTATTACGATATGCTGGAGAACTCTTTGTAGCATGCATTATTCAATGCATGCACACTGGTGTATGATCTGAAATGAGTGAGAGAGAGATTGAGAGAGAGAGAGAGAGAGAGTGTGTGTGTGTGTGTGTGTGTGTGAGAGAGAGAGAGAGAGAGAGAGAGAGAGAGAGAGAGAGAGAGATTTTCAAAAATTGTAGTAAAGTACACAAGGTTTCCAGAGAACCATGCTGTTTCAGACAGAGGTCCTTCATCAGCTGTGCAAACAAACTGAACAGGAGGAGAAACTGGTTCATCAGAGGCACTCTTTTATGTACTTCACTACAATTTTTAAAATCTCTACATCTCTTACTACAGCACACTGCAGTTACCCACCTGAAATCTTGTGTGTGTGTGTGTGTGTGTGTGTGTGTGTGTGTGTGTGTGTGTGTGTGTTTCCATCATACCCCATGTGCGTTGTGTTTCCTCTTCCTGCCATTGGCTTCAAAATGACAGAAGGGTGCTCGAGCGCGAATGCATGTCTCTGTACACAAACGTGAGCACACATGCAGCACATCACAAAACAGTCGAGCAGCAGAGGAAGAGGACACTGTCAACTGGGGGAGAATATTGGGAGGGAGTGACTAAAGGAGAAATTCATCTATGTGTGTGTATGTGTGTCTGTGTGTCTGTGTGATGAGACTCCAACTTTCTCTTCTGAGCAAGACAGGCAATGGGAGTGAGGGTGTAGCTTTCATAAATATTTATGCTGTCTCTGTTTGTTTTTGTGTGCTTATGTTGTCAAGCCCCATGCATCGGATGGTTCCCCTGGGGCTCTGACTTCTGCTGTGATGGAAACTTCTCATGTCTACTTTAGGCTGGGTCTGGATGCCTGCTTCTGCTGGTGGATTTATTTTAAGTGTACATGATGTGATAAAAAAAATATGCATCAGCTGTACAGCTAAAGTTTTTAGTTCAGTTATTTGAGACTGACCCCCTGCAGAAGCTCATTTTAGACCTAATCTAATATTTAAATGGTCCCTTGAATAAATCAATAAATAAACTCAGAATATGCAGATATAAACAGGCTTAAAATGGCAGCTGCCAGTGTGAGAGTAGTCCAGGTCTTACAGTCATTTATCTCTCCATATACACAATCTGCCAGCCTACAGTACTTTCTGTTCCTCTCTCTGCGTTACAAACCCTCCCAGGATGATGGTGTTGCTTGCGTGGTGCTAAGTGATGGTTACTAAGCAGTGGTTACTAAGCGGGGCCCCTCCGTGATATCTCAGAAGGTGTATGTCAGATTTGGGCAGGTGACCCATTCTACCGCATATTCTAATGCATTGTAAATGTCCCTGCTGCCACAGAAAAAAGCATGAAGGCTGGCTGGAATATTCTGTTAGGGCTTCCTGGACACTCAGAAGTGCCATTTTTCTGATATGTGGTGTTATTTTGCTTTGTATTATGCTGCTATGCACTCAGTAATGGTTTTGAAGGAATATCAGCCAGGCCTCATCCCTGGTGGGAGAGTTTGTAGTCAGTATACATTGAAAGTCACTCCCATGCTGTATAGCTCGTAGCACTCTGTGTGTGTGTGTGTGTGTGTGTGGGGGGGGGGGTCACAAAGCATGTATAGAGTATTGTTCCTCATTGTGTAAAGAGTCTGCCTGGCTGCATTATGCTCCTCTGAGTGCAGTCTGAGCAGCTGTTATAAACAAACTATGCTTACTGCGGCAAAATGCTTTCCCTTTGTCAGGTCATCTTTCTTTGCATATTATCTGCCTGCGTGGAATGCTGCCCATCAGAGAATGCCTATATGGCCTCCTCTTATTCTTTACAAGTTTAAGATTACTGACATGCTGTGGATTATCACAGCAGTTTTTCAGGATTTCTGCAAGCTCTATCATTGGTTTTCTCTTTCTCATTCTGCCTCACTCAACCCTCACCTCACATCACTATCACAGATAATAGAGAGGTCTGAGGATGGATGAGTTCAAATAGATGACAGAAACAGTGACAAGATTGTTCTTTAGCACTTTAATGATAAAGTGTGAGAGAGAGAGAGAAAGAGAGAGAGAGAGAGAGAGAGAGAAAGAGAGAGAGAGAGAGAGGTCCTCTTCTAAACTTAGGAATAGACCTCAAACTTCACTGAGACAGACACACACACACCAGCCTGAATTTCACTTCATCAGTTTATTAAATTAATTAAGACACAATAGGAGATTTAGAAGGTTTTACTTTCACCCTAAATCACAATTCATTTCATCCCACCAAGCAACATGTCAAAACAAATATCAATCCCAACAAAACTTCATAAAACCACTTCACACAAAAGTTACCATAAACCAAGCAGTAAATGTTAACCCTTCCACTCAATTGGCAGCTCAAAATAAACAATGTACAAACCACAGCAGTCATGCAGTCCTAAAAGTGACCTGGATCACTTGAATTAAAAGTCCATATAAAGATTTTAATCCCATGATGCACATACAGCTGCTCCAACACACTGACCATTGTCAATCCACTGTCCCCCACAACTGCTCCACTGCTGCGCTCCCTTCATTGGCTCCCTGTATCTGCATGCATCAGATTTAATACCTTGATGCTTGCCTACAAAGCCAAAAATGGACCAGCCCCTTCATACATGTGGTCAATGGTCAAAGTCCGATACGTACCTCGAGTACTTTGAACCTCAAGTTTGGCTCAGCTTGAAATACCTTGCTTCAGGTCTCATGGATGACAAGCATCGAGACTATTTTCTGTCCTGGCTCCAAGATGGTGGAATGAACTCCCACTTGCTGTCTGGACAGCAGAGTCCCTTGCAGTCTTCAAATGCAGACTGAAGACCCATCTATTTGCAGAATATTTAAAGGACAACTGACACTGCTCCCGTACTGACTGACTAATTTAATACTTATTGTAGGGGTATTGTTTAAGTTGTTTAACAAACTCTAGCACTTATTGTTTATTGCACTTTTTTTAAGACCTTATGTATTTTGTACTTCTAGGTATCAGCATTCATCCCTGTATTCTACAGTATTCTAGTTCATTGGTATGTTTGATTCTAAGCTACTGTACTAGGATATATTCTATGAGTAAATGACAAAGCACTTTTGTAAGTTGCTCTGGATAAGAGCGTCTGCTGAATGCCGTAAATGTAAATGTAACTGGAACTCCTGTTAAAAAGAAAGGGCAGCCACATCGGCAAACAATCGCACAGTTAAAACCACCAAAAAGAAAAATAACTTTCCTTTTTGTTGTGCATGCAACATGATGAATCAATTGGCAGGTCACAACCTGGAAGTCCTCATACATACTCGTCCAGAAATCGTTTCCAGTTGGCCTGTTACCATCTGCTTAAAAAGAGGTTCCTGTCCAATCAACACATCTATCACGTTACACACAAATACCATAAAACAGATCACCTGTAGCCACAAAAAATAAATAACTTCAGTCCCACATGATGATTTACATAAACAAACAAATTAACAAACCAAGCACAAATAACACTAATTAAATTAAACATTAAACAGCATTATTTATCAATTTGTGACAGAGAGAGAGAGAGAGAGAGAGAGAGAGAGAGAGAGAGAGAGACAGAGAGAATGAGACCAGTTCTGGACAGCTGCAAAATAAGTAAATGTAATTACTGTACCTGTTTCAAGCATATTTATTTGAGTACCTGCTTATAGTGTACTTATTTGAATATCTTCCACTTTTCAAACCTTTTAAGGTAAAATTCAACTTATTAGTGAACAAAGGGTGTAAAAAAGTCATGAACAAACATAGTAGAACAAAGCCCTATTTGGACGGGATTAGTTTTACATGGTGCAGTGGAATAATGTAATTTTATTACATGACATCTGCGAAATTTATGACCGATTCGCAAGGGATAAGAAATCTCTATATAAATGACTGAAATGGGTAGCTACTCGATTTATGTACTGCTGTCACCTCAAAAACACATGCGTAATATGTGGCCTCCGCTGCTTACAATTCAATCCCTACTGCTCACAACGCGGTATGTGGCATCCTACAATTGAGGTGTAAGCCATCGACATTAAAATTTTTCATATCTGTCTCGCAAAAAAGGCTTTTCTGGAGATTGTAGTTGGTGGTACAGAGTATAGAACATCAACTGTAGGGTCAAAATAACAACATAAGTAATATAAATTTGAAATATTGCCCATAAACATGATTATTACTTACTCTGAACTAAATAACATATCTATGTAACATATCTATATTAATGTAACCTGGGGTTATTTTTTATGGCTCGTTTTACAGAAGGTAAAAGGCGCCCACTGTTACTAGGGCCCACAATTGGTAAAAATGACCAACATAGTGTAACGAAGGTACACGCACGTGAAAGAGAGGATCCAAATTCAAGAGGTTTTATTAGGTTTATATAGCTATTAGGCTGGGACCGAAGGGAAAGGAGTTAGACAGGAGACAAGGTCTGGAAAACATGCAGAGTTCGGTAATCGGGAAAACTAACACGTACAGGAAAGGCTTGGTATTCGTTATGAGAACGCAATACTTTGCAACAAGAGTGTGAGGGAGGGTATCTTAAATAGAGTTCGGGGAGGGAGAGAATTGGCAACAGGTGCATCTAGTTAGTACTCCAGCGGACCAGATTGGAGATGATGGTGGGAAGAGGTGGATGTCGCACTGCTGGGACGAGTATGGCTCATGGGATCTGTAACTCACAGCGCATTCGGTCAGGACTAACATTGGGACTAGAAACGCTGGTAATAAATACATTACCCCACCTTCCCATGTGAAACTAATTTTGTCCGAATAGGTCTTAAGGCGTTTCATCTTGATGCATGCTCAATAATCCAGGTAAAAAGGTCCCACAAAGTTTAATCAGTATAATCAGTTTTATCAGCAGTCAGTGAGATGAAGTCACTTGGATGGGTGATGAAACGGTCCTTTTATTAAACTTTAAGTTCAGATGAACTGATGAAACTTTCTGGGATGTACCTTTATTATGAAACCCCTTCCAGCAGGACATAGCGTGAATTTCAAATGGTTGATTTGCTTTGATCCGTTGTATTTGCATATGGTAGACGTATGAGAAGAGTGCATATATAATGTAATCAAGTGACAGGTGACAGAAAGTGTGCATATGTTTTTATTATTAATAGTAATAATAATAGTAATAATAATTACTGGTAATAATTGTATTACTACAAGTAACTCCCAAGTGTATTACTGCAAATGCAGGGTTTGTGTACTCTGTCTACCACTCAATTAAACTGAACTTTGTAGCGTAATACAATGAGGAAGAAACATACCGTTGGCCCAGTGTGTGTTTGCGGTGGGGGGATTATTTAATTGGTCATCTGCTTTAGATCATTTTGGATAGGAGTGCCCTGTGATGTTGGAGATCCACCATCCGGCAGATTTTAGTTCCAATTCCAATCTAACTCACTGATCCAGTTCATCAAGGTTTTCAGCAGCTCACAAAGAGTAGAGCCGGGTATTTTGACTCTGCTGTGCAGTAGATCTCCAGGACGAGAGTTCAGTGCTGCTGATTTAGATAGTCAGTCAGTCTGTCTCTCTCTCTCTCTCTCCCTCTCCCTCCCTCCCTCCTTTCCTCAGTTTGAATGAGAACTGTGCTCTTCTGGTCAGTGTGTGTTTGTGACATGCAGCAGTGTGTGACAGGTCTGAGTCACTGAAGAGCAGAGTGGCAGTGATAACAAGAGCCTGGGCTAGTAGAAATCAGAAGAACAGGTGCTTGAGCAGGGGGAGGAGGAAAAACCAGGGTCTACATCTAATGTCAATATCAGCGTAACAAGATGATTTTGTCCCTATATTTCAGTTATCCACAGACAGCCAAGCATAGAGCAGAACAGGGTATGTGTGTGTACAATCAACATTACATTTACAGCATTTAGCTGATGCTTTCCAAAGCAACTTACAGAAAATACTGTAAATGCTGTAATACTGTAAAGAAATAGTATACTTTATCATTTATACTTACAATTTGTAGCAGGATTACGAATTCTTCCAGCAGTGAATGGAAACATCCAGTGATTTGCTATGCAAACATCGAAGCTATTCTATGCTAGCAGCTAAGCTAATCGATGCTAGCGGTCAAGCTAGTCCATGCTAGCAGCACTCAAACAACTCCACATAAACTTCAGATAAAATAAGCCTCTTCCTTTCCATGATGTCCAAACATATTGGCAAAATCATCAAATCAGTCTTATGGTTTCGCCAAACCGATGCGCTATGCTATCTGCTAACAACACTGAATCACTGAAAGTACACAGTGCGAATACCTTTAAACATTAAAGGGATGACTAAACAAGGCGAGTGAGGTGTCTACGTTTTCATCTTTTTCAGTTAACCAAAGGCTTGCGTAGTTTGGGTTTGTTACGAAGGAACCGAACCGGAAGAAAAACCTCGCTTTTACGCACAGAAGTGAGCACGCAATTAAATAACGTTACTAACACTGTATACCATTTAAACATGTCACGCAGTTGTTTTGATGGTAATTGAATTTTCTATGACAAAATCCGAACTTATGTTATACCGGAAGAATGATTTAAAAGACAACTTAAACGGGCAGGCACGTTTTTGTGGAAATTTTACCCGAAAAACATGTCTTCAGCATGCAATTTCTGGCGAACGGATACATGTAGACAGCTGAAAATCGGTAAGCAGGTACTTGTATTAGTCCTAATAGATGTTATATTGCATTAATAAATGTACTGTACTTTAAAAATATTCGATGTTATCAAGTAATTTATTTGAGTATGCCCGTTTTATTTGAGTATGCCCGCAGGCGGGCCCGCTAGGGGGCGTTGGCGCATATAGGGGCTAGAGGAGGGTGTAGATTTACAGTACCACTTCTTTTTAAAAAAATGAACCTACAATAAATATTAAGTTTCATCTCAATGATGTATTAGGTAAAGGGTGCCTCACTACAGAGCATGGCTCCAAACCTCGACTGCAATATACACCTAGAAAATCTGTGTTTCAAACAGAATGGACAGTGAGCAGGTGTTTCTACAAAGTGTATCATGGTTGGATCTGTTTTGGGATGGCAGTAGGATTGAAAGTTTGATGACTACAGAGCAAGCTGGTTAAAAGCCCAGTAGAGAATCCAAATAAATAAACATTTTTTTCATGACTATAATTTGTTTGCACTCTCCATTATTTCCACCTATCTTCCATTCTCAAGAAGAGAATGACTGACTGGCACTTGAAATCATAACATTTCACAATGTGTTTGTCTCTGGGAGACGATGAACAAGCAAGTCAGGGTGTTCAGCAACTGTATGTAAAATGGAATTTTCTCTCCTGAAATAGCTGGTTTCCACTTTTACAACAGATGTAGACCACAGGGATTCTATTAGCACGACTTATGTGCTGTTTAGTAGTTAATGTACCACTGCTGGTAGATATGACAATTCTGGTTTCAGTGATGGCACAGCATATTTTGGGAATACAGAATCTGAAACTGCTTTTAGACCTTAACAAAAGGAAAATGATGCATGAATAAAAGTTAAATGTCTGACCTCAGAAACAGAGTTGTGAAAGTGTTGGAAATCTATAGAAAGAAGCCCTGCAGCTTAGAGCCTGGTTGGAGTGTTCAGAGGGATTTGGGTGCAGGCATTAGCAGGTGAAGCAGTGTGTTCATGAGCCTAACGCCAAGATTCCCTGCAGGGTAGCTGTGGTTGGAGTATAGCAGACATGGGCTAGTGGAGCAGAGACAGGAAACAGGTCTGCACAAAACACACACACACACAGACACACACACACACACACACACACACACACACACACACACACACACACATACACACATTGCTCTCTCTGTCTCTTTTTCTTTCTCTCTTTCTCTCTCTTTGTACTTTTGCACATTGCATATAGGTGAATTTACATATGGCATACTCATGTAAGGCCTTACTGTACATTACTTTACATAAAAAGATGATCTTTGACCATGACCATGATCTCACCTCATCTAATTAGATCTTTATACTGCTTTAAGTAATGTGCTATTTACATATCTGAATTGCATGAAGATAGGTTGTGTACAAAAAAGACTATACTTCCCGTATACTAACTAATTGCCTTAACTGCCATACACTCAGAGGATTGTATTGTTCTTCCTACTAAATTGCATGGTTGAGGTTTACCTGCATGGATCGCCAATAATGGATCTTTCCTGTGTGTGTGTGTGTGTGTGTGTGTGTGTGTGTGTGTGTGTGTGTGTGTGTGTGTGTGTGTGTGTGTGTGTGTGATCACTAGCTCCAGTGGTGTGTGAGAAGAGACAGAAATCCTCATTAAATGTCATTTCATGGCGAGATGCATCACGTCCCACCCTGCTCTGCATACAGACTACAGACCAAACAGAGTGTGCTGAGCCAGAGGAATTTCAGGAAAATGCTGAATAAGAGAGCAAGAGAGAGAGAGAGAGAGAGAGAGAGAGAGAGAGAGAGAGAGAGAGAGAGAGAGAGAGAGAGAGAGAGAGAGAGAGAGAGGAAAACGGGGAGGGAGGAAGAGAGCTAGACAGTGAAACAGAGAGGAGAGAGAAAAAGGAGGGAGAGTGTTGTAAAAGTGCACAGTTATTAGGCCTTTAAGAGAAATAAAGCAAATATTAAAAACTGATATCAAAGCTAGTTAACTCTTCTGAGGCCTGTATTAGCATGCTTAGTTTGGTTTTGGTTAGCTTTTAGCTCCATTTTAGCAAAGCCATAGTTGACAAAGTTATTCTTTAAAATATATTCTTGCATAGTGTGACTGTGTTTGTGTGTTTTTGTGTGTAGCTTTTGTTTCTAGTGTGTGTGCTGAAGCATTTGTGTGTATTGATAGATACATATCTTTGGCAAACAGTGTGAAATAAGTATGAGTAAGGAGAGAGAAAAACTAAAGAAATGAACTGATAGTGATAGAATGAGAGAAAACACATATTGGTATTGGCATTACCTGTGCTTGTTGTAGGAGATTTGAGTGACACATGCACACACACACACACACACACACACACACACACACACACACACACCAGCAGCAGTGCCAGGTACCGTGGCAACATCACTACTGTAACTGCTGTGGTTTTCAAAACAACAAGAATCAAAAGGCATGAAGAGAGTATGCACGTAATGTAAATGTGAAGTGTCTTCCACACTTGTAAAACCGCCCTTACAAAAATATTGTGGTTGATTTGCCCTAGACAATTTTAATGTGTTTGTCTTTCCAATTGGAATAATTTGGGATTTGTAATCTACCCAGCAGTGAGCAAACCTGCTTTTATATAAAAGGTGTTTTATTTACATCTTAATCATTGCCCAGTTTTGGGTATTAAGGATGGCTACAGCCTGGGGATGGTGGTGGTGGAGGGCATGCTTACACTATAGCTCTATGAAAAGCATTCAGTCTGTCCCAACACATAAACTTATTGGGTTTTTCATGATTAGTAAATCCTATGTAGATGAAAGAAGGTAGAGAACACACGTTGGCCAGCACAATAAAGAAAACATGCCCTATAATACCACTGAGACCATCAAAATATCCAACTTTTCCTCCCTTTAGAAAGGTGTCGTGCGACTCAGCGTGGCTGTCCGATGGTGTCCGGAGGGAACGAGCTCTCGGAGATCTGCCATTGGAATTAAAAGCATCTCCACGGAGAGCAGCTGCCGTTTTGCACTATGGCATTGCCTTTATGGATTTGACCTCAGAGATCAATGAGACATGAGGGAGCTATGGAAGATGGGATGCAGAGAGGGCTTTCCTATTAATATCTTCCTCCAGTGCATCCCCAGCTGCCTGTAAGAATCTGCCACAAAGCCACTGGGTGCATGATACAGTGCCCCTCCTCTATTCATCCAGCCACCCCATTGGTGACTGACGCAGCTCTTATCTCAGTGACAGCCAATAAGAATACAGAGTGATTGGCAGCATACTACACTGCTTTTTCTCTTTCTCTCAAATTGACTCTGTGTGTGTCTTTGTCCCTCTCGCACTATTACTCAGTCATTGTGATGTCTGGCCTAAAAACTCTCACTCTCTCTCTCTCTCTCTCTCTCTCTCTCTCTCTCTCTCTCTCTCTCTCTCTCTCTCTCTCTCTCAGGAAGATATCAGGAAGCGGGCACACTTAGCTGTCTAGCTTTTGAGGATCTTTTGATCTACTTCACTGTCAGGGAGGTCCTATTTAAGTGATTTCTTGATTGAGAACAGGTGTGGCAGTAATCAGGCCTGGGTGTGGCTAGAGAAATTGAACTCAGTTTTCCAAAGATGTGATAAACCACAGTTAATTTATGTTTTAAAGGGGGGGCAATCACTTTTTCACACAGGGCCATGTAGGTTTGGATCTCTCTCCTGGCTTGATCCAAGATGGCGCCGGTGAGGTCGGCTGCCGTCATGACTGCTCCATCCACACCTGGCACTTTTTTCGCTCTTTTCGCTATCTTCTTCACTCTTTTCGCTCTTCCCGCTACCCCTGATTTCTCCGCAACCCTTCTTACACCACGACACGTATCTCTTACAGCAGAGATGCACTTATTTCTCTTAATCTACCTAGCACTCACCTCAAGCCTTCTCTAACCCCGGACACAAGATGGTCGACGGAGATCCTGAGGGAGAACAAAGGACGCGACGCGAGGAAAAGGCCTCGAGGGAAGTGAGCCAGCGTCAGGAACAGGCTGAGGGCTCGGGCACACTGATCTCCCTTACCTAGCATCCTGCTAGCCAATGTCCAGTCTCTGGACAACAGTCTCGATGACCTATGGGCCAGGATAAAGTTGCAGAGGGACATTCGGGACTGCAACCTCCTCTGCTTCACCAAGTCGTGGCTAAGCCCAGCGGTACCAAACCACGCCATCCAGCTGGCCGAGTTCTCCTCGGTGCACCGCATGGACAGGACGGCAGATTCGGGGAAGTTGAGAGGCGGTGGAGTGTGTGTGATGGTAAACAACAGCTGGTGCAACAATGCCAGTGTTGTTACTCTCACCCGCTCCTGCTTACCCAACCTGGAGCTGCTCGCCCTCAAGTTTTGTCCTTTCTACCTTCCTCGGGAGTTCACTTCGGTCATCATCAACACCGTGTACATCCCACCTCAGGCCAACATGGACACTGCACTGTGGGAACTTCATGAGGCTCTCATACAGTTTCAGGCACAACACCGGGACGCTGCACTTATCATGCTTGGGGATTTCAACAGAGCTAACCTCAAGCGTGCAGTGCCTAACCTTTACCAGCACGTAACCTTCCCCACCAGGGGAAATAGGACACTCGACCACTGCTACACCCCATACAAGGACAGCTACAAGGCACTAGCTCATCCAACGTTTGGTAAGTCAGAGCATGCCGCCATCTTCCTCCTACCAAAATATAAACAAAGGTTGAAACGGGAAGCTCCGGTTCAGAGGGAGGTTGTGCGCTGGACAGACCAATCGGTGGATGCTCTGGATGACACAGACTGGGACATGTTCCGGCGCAGCACTGATGATGTCAGTGAGTTTACGGAGGCAGTAGTAGGGTTTATTGGGAAACTAATGTACGACACGATTCCAAGAACCACCATCAAGAAGTTTCCCAACCAGAAGCCCTGGGTGGACAAAACCATCCGTGAGACTCTGAACTCTTGCACTACTGCCTACAACGCGGGGATCATCAGCGGGAACATGGACGAGTACAAGTCTGCGGCATACGGAGTACGCTGGGCAGTGAGGGAGGCAAAGCGGCACTACGTGAGGAAACTAGAGACACAGTTCCAGCAGAGTGGCTCTAGATCCCTGTGGCAGGGACTACGGACGATCACGGACTACAGGAGCCCACCCTCCAGACTGATGAGTGCGGATGAGTCTCTGGCAAACGAGCTAAACACATTCTTTGCTCACTTCGAGGGTACATCTAGCAGCACTAATGCTAACAGTGCTTACGCTAACAATGCTAATGGTGCTATCGGCGTATGTGCAAAGCCCACCATAGAACAGCGCCCTCTCATCATCACAGACAGTGACTTGAGGAGAGTATTCAAAAGAGTGAATACCAGGAAGGTGGCAGGACCAGATGGTATCTGCGGGAGAGTCCTCAAAGCCTGCGCAGACCAGCTAGCCCTGGTATTCACCAGCATTTTCATTCTCTCCCTGACACTCGGTATCGTCCCATCCAGCTTCAAGCGTTCCACCATCATCCCCGTCCTGAAGAAACCTCGACCCTCCGACCTCAATGACTACTGCCCTGTTGCCCTCACATCAGTCGTGATGAAGTGCTTCGAGAAGCTAGTCAGAGATTTCGTCACATCTTCACTGCCAGCCTCCATGGACCCACTGCGGTTTGCATACCGCCACAACCGCTCCACTGATGATGCAATTGCACATTTTCTCCATACCACACTGACCCACCTGGACAAAGGGAGGGGTAATTATGTTAAAATTTGTAGACTACAGCTCAGCATTTAACACCATCATCCCCTCCCTACTCACTACTAAGTTGGAGGATCTAGGACTGCATACATCCCTGTGTGACTGGATCACCAACTTCCTAACAAACAGACCACAGTCAGTACGGGTGGGCAACTGTGTCTCATCCACCCTCACTCTCAGCACTGGAGCTCATCAGGGTTGTGTCCTAAGCCCCCTGCTCTACTCACTGTACACATGCAATTACTCAGCCACTTCCAGCTCTACCATCATTGCCAAGTTTGCTGACGATAACGTCGTTGTGGGCCTGATCTCGGACAACGATGAGAGGGCCTACCTGGAGGAGATTAAACACCTGGAAAACTGGTGCCAGGAAAATAATCTCCTCCTACACGTCAGCAAGACAAAGGAGCTGATCGTGGATTGCAGCAAGAAGCAGGAGCGGCACTAACAACCTGTGAGGATCAGTGGAACCATGGTGGAGAGAGTAGATACCTTGGTGTTCACATCTCGCAGGACCTGTCCTGGTCCCACCACACCATCTCCCTGGCAAAGAAGGCTCGTCAGCATCTTTACCGCCTCAGACGCCTAAGAGACTTCAGACTGCCCTCCAAGGTACTGCGGAACTTCTACACCTGCACTATTGAGAGCATCCTCACGGGGAACATCACAGTCTGGTTTGGGAACAGCACCAAGCAGGACAGACAAGCACTCCAAAGGGTGGTGCGTTCAGCAGAGCGCATCACTCATACGGAACTTCCTGACCTGCAGAGCATCTATTACAAGGAGTGCCAGACCAAGGCCAGGAGGATTGTGAAGGACCCCACCCATCCCAACAATAGGCTCTTCTCTCTGTTGAGGTCAGGGACACACTTTCACTCCCTGATGACCAAGACAGAGAGACTGAAGAGGAGCTTCTTCCCACAGGCCATTCGGGCCCTGAATCAGGGAAACTGATAAACTGTGGGGACCACCACCACCATGTAACTGTAAATATTCAATTGTAAGGTGGAACTGTACAGTGTGTACATACATTTATACATATCCATATATACATTGTACATTGTGTATATAAACATATTATACATATATTGCACATACACTGTTAATATATTTTGTATATATATATAGATATATATTTCCCTATACCACTGTAATTCTCTATCAGTTGTTATTGCACATTGGGAATAGCCATAAACAGGATAAACAGGAATGTGTATGTGAATATGTATGTGTGTTTACAGCAGGAAAACATATACCAGTACACAGACTACTGTGACTACTGCTTTATATGAGATAGAGAAAGAGAAAGGGAGAGAATCTAAATTACAGTGAAGTACACAAAGTTATCAGAGAAACAGGACATTTTGGACAGAGGTCATTCATCAGCTGTACAAGCTAGGTTCTGCAAGCTGTCCTGGCATTCTAGGAGGTAGATCCCATTTATATTAGAAAAAGTAGATGTTTAAATCATAACATTCATTCTATGGGGTTATAAGAGTGTAGACCAATTCTTTTTCTTTATGTTTCCTAAGTTCATTGTTGCCATAGCAACAACTGGTAATGCAAACTGGCATGTCATTAATGCAATGTCCATTAGAATTAAAATGCTTTGCCAATGGAAATGACAAATCCTTAATTCTGATTATCCAAAGGTGTTAAAAAACCCCCAAAAAAACCAACAACCAGCAAGCCATATCTTGGTTTCTCCAGTGTAAAGCCAATTGATCTCTTGCAAATAAAACAGTAAATAAATCCTGCAGTAATAGCATGAGGAGGAATGAGTGATAATAATTTATCATTTTGTGCCAGTTATTTTAGAGGCTGTGTTAATACATTTACATGTAGGAAATCTAGAGCAGTTGCAGGCTTTTGTACCCCAGTTATTATTCAAATTTTCATTTATCTTGATGAGAATGTCTTTCATGTTTTTGTCTCATCTGTAGGTGTTTTGGGGAGGATCCTTAAAAGGGGGTACAGTCTCTGTGTCCTCTTGGAGGATTCTGAAGTATTTGAGTCTAATATTAGCCACTGTTTTATTTAGGATGAGCACCAAAGGAATTCTTGTTGTCCTGTTGTAGATTGTTTATAGGTCAGTGCATCCAATCTCTGAACAGGTGAAACACAAGTTAAGGCATCATTAGTGACTTCCTTAGGAAATCCACAGTTAGTAAAATATTCACCAGCTACTGGTGGATAAAACATTAACTCAAGACTGTTGATAAGACATTTACTCAGACAGACCAATTTGTGCTCCACCTGGACCGACTTCAAAAAGCTTATTATTCAATGCTCCACACATAGATCCTGGAATACCTGAGGCTGTATAACATCAACAGGACTCTAAAAGCCTTCATAAAGAACTCAATGGGGCTATGTAAGACAACCCTAGAGGCTGGGGATTTACCAAGAAGATGCCCTTTCAATGCTTCTGTTCTGCATAGGCATAAACCCCCCCAGTGATATCATCACTAAGAGTGGCTATGGATTCAGGTATGGAATGGAGCAACCATCAGCCACTTCTTCTACATCAGAGTCACTGTCCAGGAGTGGCTGATATGAAAAATTATTTCCAATGGCTAGAAAAGGCTGGATGGAAGTACAGCACGGAGGCACTAATCATTGCAGCACAGGAACAAGCTCTAAATGTGAGATCAATAGAGGCTGGGATCTACCACCCCAGGCAGGATCCCAGATGCAGGCTGCACAAAGAGACAATCCAACACAAAACAGCAGGATGCAAGATGCTAGCAGGCAGAGTGTACATAGAATGCCATAACCAAGTGGCTAGAGTAGTATACAGAGATGTGTACCAAGTATGGGCTGTGAAGTTCCAAGGTCAAAGTGGGATACAGAGCACAAGGGCTGTGACCCCCAAACTGAGAGAGTGGCTCTAAAAGATCCCTGCAACAACAACCAAGATCTCCATCCAGAAGAGTGCAGTTCTGCAAATAGCTAATGTACTATGCAGGACCCTCAAGCTCCCAGGCCTCTTGTAGATTAGCTGAACTTGAAAAATACAAAAGAGTGCCCATATATATATACCACTACAAATTTTTTTAGTTTTACAATTGATGGATATGTGTTTGACCAGGCAGAGCAGTTTTGTTTTATTCTATAAAATACTGGCAACATTTCTTCCAAATTCCAGATAAAAATATTGTATTTTAGAGCAATTTTTATGAAAATGACTAATGGTCAAAATAACAAAACAGTTACAGAAATTTCAGACCACAAATAATGCAAAGAAAACAAGCTCATATTCATTTATAAACAACACAGTACTAATATTTCAACAAGTCAAGAAATCAATATTTGTTGGAATAACCCTGACTTTTAATCACAGCTTTTATGCGTCTTTGCATGCTTTCCACTAGTCTTTCACATTGCTATAAATTTACGCCACTGCTGGCGCAGAAATTCCAGGAGCTCGTCTTTGTTTGATGGCTTGTGACCATCCATCTTCTTCTCAATCAAATTCTAGAGGTTTTTAATGGGGTTCAGGTCTGGAGATTGAGCTGTCCATGATAGGGTCTTGATCTGGTGGTCCCTCATCCACACTTTGTTTGACCTGGCTATGTGACATGGAGCATTGTCCTGTTGAAAAAAAAAAAAAAAAAACAATCATCAGAGAACATTGTCAGAGCAGGAGGAAGCAAGTTTTTGTCCAGAGTGTTTTGAACCGTCCTCGCTGTGCAATTCACCCCAGCTGCTGCATGCCATTCTTTTTGTAGGTCACTTGACATCTTGTTCTTATGAACCATAGTTTTTTACATTTTCAAGAGAGAAGCAACCTGATGCTCACTGTATCCCTCTGCCAGTAAAGCTACAATTGAACCCTTCTTTTCCTCATTAAGAACCTATTTTCAACTCTTTTGGCCTGGTCTGTAGCTCTATTTTGACTACACTTACTTTTTGGGTAGTCCTAGCACTGCTTTTCCCATCCAGCTGGTTCTATAACAGAATAGTGATGACAGCAGCAGTGGTTTTTATACTGTTGCTCATTACAATACGATTTTGTTAAGGTGATCACCTATTCAGCATTTCATTAAGCAGAATGAAGTGTGTGTGTGAAGGAATTCAACAAACACTTGAATGGAATGGCTGCTGTACATGTGGAGATGCTGACTTAAGAAAAAAAATTGTCTTATTTTTTTCCAGACTGCCTCCATTCGCCATGCAGCACATTAGCAAAGCCATCTGTCTGCACTCTTAGGGAGGCAACTGGAGCGTTACTAAGAGACTCGTGTCAGTAGTCTCCACAGACATACAGAAGAAGCAGAGAAGCAGAGCAGAAAGAGCTAAAGAGAACAAATATAGAGCAGAGAGAGATAGTGAGAAGCAGACAGAGACAGAATTAAAGACAGCAAAGAGATGGAGAGAGCAAAGAGATTGTTGGAAAGAGCAAAAAAAGAGAGCAAAAGAGACCAAAGGGAGTGAGAGAGAGGAACTGCAGAGATAAAGAGAGCAGATAGAGAGAGAGGGAGTGAGAGAGGTAGAATGAAACCAGTTTTGGACAGTACCAAAAGAAATCTAATTAATCACTGTACCTTTTTCAAGAATATTTATTCGAGCATCTCTAGAATATCTTTTTTTTTTCTTTCCAATACTCAACATTTTAAGGTAAAGTTTTTTACTTCTGAGGGAGGGAGAGAGAGCAGACAGATAAATTGCTGTTCTTTCTGAGGCAGTGACAGATTGGCAGATGGCTTTGGCTCATGTTGATCTCCTGTTCAGTGGCTTTCTGGGCCTGACAAGGTAAAGTTTATGCAGGATAAAATGTCAGCAAGTTGAATGAAAAGGTCAGCTTAACTGGTCCAGGAAAACAATGCTGTCCAAGTGGAGCAAGAGTCACACTTTCAGGGAGGTTTACATGGCTCGAGGCTCAACAGCAGCTCTGAGTTTAATTCCTTGGTAACCTTGGTAACACCACCTCCTCTACCAGGTGAGCTACACAGGTGCGCTTTGCTTACATATTCAGGTGTTTCCAAAGAGTTTATCATATTATACTGGAACATTGTAGAAGGGTACAATGTTCTCATCTGTGAATGTTACTAAGCGGGCACTGTGAATGAGTGCAGGAAATCCTTTACGGAAAGGGTTATCAATCATAAGTATCTTTTGCTCAAAATATTTATTCAACATATTTGAATATATTACAAATATTCATTGTTTGTTTCACTTTGTACACAGAGCAGAAGACTCAGTATCTGCTTCATTCTGATGAATGGAGGGTCTCGTTCCTGAAGCACTCTCAAAAACGAAGGGAGTTGCTTTCGGTCTTTGCTTGTGTTCTCTTTTGATTTGGACTCCTCGTAAGAGCCACTTGGTCTTTGCTGGCTACGTTTGGCTCAGTTTGTGCCCCGTTAAAAGTAGATAGGAACCCACTGGTCTTTGTAGGAAAGTCAGTACTGCTGTGGGTACTCTTCTGCTTGGCACAGCGCTGCGATCCTTTTATCTGCTGCAGTCTGATGAAAGCCGTTCACTTGGACACAGTGTTCTGCACTGCTAGCTAATGCTTCTGCACAGTGAGTGAGTCATGAGAGGCAAGGGGACAGTACTGACCTTAGATAGGAAAGGCGGAGAGCAGGACTGAAGGTGGAGAAGAGAAGGGGGGGGGGGGTTGGGGTTTTTCAGTGCCATATCCTGCTATACAGTACAGTATCTCAGTGGCAACCCATGTCTTATTAAATAAGGCACAAATGTAAATGTGGAGCATATAAACACTTTTACCAATGACACTCCCTACCAGCATGCCCCGAGAATGCTGCAACACCAAAATCTTCCCTCAGGAAAGCAGTGTAAATCCACCTTAATCTTGTTGGGCTTCCCGGGGTGTGATATTGCCTGAATACACCTTTGCCCCAAGGCAGACAAAATGCTGAGTCTATTCCCATTCTAAAGCCCAGTAATGATGTACTGATATATATATATATATATATATATATATATATATATATATATATATATATATATATATATATATATATGTGTGTGTGTGTGTGTGTGTGTGTGTGTGTGTGTGTGTGTGTGTGTGTGTGTGTTTGTGTGTGTGTGTGTGTGTGTGTGTGTGTGTGTACATTTCCAACTGATGCTGCCTGTGTCTGTGTGTCTAAAAACTGAAAACGAGGCACAATTTGGTACAAAAGAAAGTGTTTATATATGTGTGTGTCGAAATCAAAGTCAAATTAAAGCTGCCTTACAGATGTTCAGTGTGGCACCTGCCATATTACTGAATCAGCAGAACTCATGCTTTCTTACGGTTTTGAGTCTTCTTATATCATGCAATGGCTCCTAGACAGTGAGACAGAAATACAAAGAGGAAGAGGTGGAAAGGGGAGAGAAATAGTGGGGGAAGAGACAGAAAGAGAGATAGAGAGAGAGGAAAAAAGAAGGATGGAGAGATGAAAGTAAAGGAGGGGCGGAAGAGAATAGGACAGAGACAGCTATGATAAGATGAGGCAGACACTTCTGCAGATAAAAATGTACCTGCCTCATCCTCTGCTGACCTCAGAGTTATCTCACTAGACCAGGCGTGTGTGCCGATATGTAGCCATGTAGACCGAGTAGGTAGACATTTCTGCCACTATGCCAACTGCTTGTTTCCACATCTACTTGCAGCTAGCAGGTAAATGGGGATGTTGAGCTCACTACTTACTAAGGGGGATAAATATAGTACAGTCTAACCCTATAATACATAAAGAGAGAAACATATGCATGAATGGTGGTCTCAGCCATACTGTTGTTCTGAAAAATGTTATAATTAGGAGTTCTCCTATCATCAGCACCTATCATCAGTTTTCAAACACTTGAGCTGCTATTGTATTTTTGCATTGGTTTATTAAAGTTCACAACACTGAGACATCATCAATCCACCTACAGTACATAATTGTTATGGAGAGAGCTACAGTACTATTAAGAAGCCATAGTATATTCTGCTTGTAATGTATTCCAATCCCTAACACCCTCATTCCATGATGTCATGAGCGAACAATGTGCAGACAGGAAGGAAGCAAATGTGAGTCTCTGAATGAAAATGTTTAATGAAACAAAAGTGCACTAATAACAACTAAAAGTGCACTAATAACAACAAATGATAGCCAACGTAACATCACTGACCGGCAATTGTGAACACAACGGGTTTATAAAGCGACAACATAACCACATACCAACACACAGGTGACATGGCAAATGAGGCTCAACACACCTTTATGGGGCGTGGCACACAACCAAAACATAACACATGCTACAGAAAAGCAGAACATAAACAAAAGGCCACATGAACATCACAGCTGCTAGATGGAGGCAGCTGTGGAGGGTGCACCATCACACCTGAATTCAGTTCTAAATAGACTAAGAACATTTTATATGTATTTTAAGTCATCATCAACAACAACAGTGTCAAGGTACCGTCATTCTGCCGACAGTTACTGGCATTTGTCGGCGGTGAGCAAGTCGATTTTGCATATGTTTCTTTTGTGTTAGCACATGTCAACGTTCTGTTTGACCACACCTCCCTCAGGTGGAGTGTATCAGTATCAGTCTATCAGCAGCCACACCACCTAGAGGTTATCATGACACTATGTTTCGTCTTATTAAAGCCTGTTTAGTTTCCTTGACTAGTTGTGAGTCATGGATGTTACGTTGGCTTAATTTGTTGTAGTTAGCGCACTATTGTGTTTTTTGTTTGTTACTTTCATTAAACACTCCAGTTGGAGACTTGTGTTTGTTTCCCTTTCTTTTTGTCTGCACCTTCATCACCTGAGACAAACAGCAACAATAATAATAACTCTAATAATCATAAAAACTATTTGCATGCATGTTATGTGTCTTAGTGAGCTGCTATTTAGCTCCTTTTGAATGCTAATCCAAAAAAAAATTTAAAAAATGAATATTAATAATATTACGAAGAGTACTCAAACTTGAGGCTAAACCAGTTCATGGGATATTATTTGCCTAATGACTAATACTACTACTCACTTATGGCCCTCTATTTAGGGCTTTCCAAATTCACCAGTGTTTTTAGTATCTTGTGCTGAAGTATCCACTTAATTGCAATAGAGTGCTGAGACTTCTCTTTGTAAAATATTGCGGACAGATGCACCCAAGCGTATCCAAGGCTACCGTCCATCATGGTAACTCCGTCTCATACATAATTGAGCAATATGTAAGTGAGCTGCCTGATGCAACATCCCTTATCCTCCCACTCGCCATGCTGTTAGTGTGTACGTAATCTTGCTTGGCATGTGTACTCTGCTAGACTTTCCTTCCTGTTGAGAGTGCATCTCCAGAGTGCGGCATGGAATCAGACGACCTATTGAAAATGACGAATGTGAGTTTTGACGCTACTATAGAGACAGAAGTCACAATTATCAGTCACTTCATATACATTTCTGTGTTCTGCTCCTTGTTACACTATAGAGCAATATGCAGGCCAGTGAAAGCTTTTGGGTTTTGCACTCCACAGGATCTAGACCTACTGAGTTGTTTACGCTTTTTTTGTTGTTTGTTTGTTATTTTTCTCCTCTCGGGTAAAAGCAAGGGAAGCAGATGCTGCAGCACAGGGTGGAACTGGCTGGTGTTCCAGATCAGACACCTGGCAGAGAAAAAGCTTGACGGACTGTCAGTGTAGGCCAGAGTGAAGGCAGCTGTGCCTCAGAAACACTGCCTTTATTCCCTCAAAGGGGAGGGACTGTTCCAGTACAGAATTCATCAGATTAAAGGGAGAATGCAGAGAGAGGGATGAAAGGTGATGGTAGAGTGACTCATACAGAAGATAAAGTATATTAGAGGTTGATCAGAAGAGAACAGTATAGGTGTCACTCTAAAAGTGTTTATAGATTTGGTTGTATTTTAAACACCAATCAGTAATATTAAAATATCAACAAACAAAAAAAACTAATATCCCTGCATCCCTGTATTCCTGCATTCAATGTTCTCTTTCTTAGTCATAAAGGCAGACATGCTTGGAGATGTGCTTTCTGTAACGGCCCGAGTGCCGCAGGGCACGGAATAGGATGCACATCCTCCCTTGACATTAACAGACGTTTATTGACAAACAACGAATACAATGATGGCACTCATACTTAACATAAATGGTGAACATGAACATGAAGCTAACTAGTGTGAATATTAGCAATGACAACAAGAACAAGGACAAACATGAACAATGACCGATAATACTGCACACACCAGCCTGGGTTTAAATACATAGACATAACGAGATTAAAACCAGGTGCAGGTGTGTGCAGGCATGGTTACAAACACGGAAAAACAAATAAGACCACTGCACGCGGCGGGTCAAACCACATGACTTGCGGAAGGAGCGCGTTCTGTGACAGAACCCCCCTCCAAGGGGCGCTGCTCTTGACGCATCCTTCATGGAAACGCGAACCCCAGGCCGCCATGAATACATGTACACAAACATAAAAACGACAATGCCTGGCACCCACCCAACACAAGGCTGGTAGCCTTCACCCTGGGAGGTCTCTCGACACATGAGGGGGAAAGGCTGAGTCCGTACCTCTCCCAGAGCAGTCTGCAAAATGCTCCTTGGTGGGTCCATTGGCTCCAAAGGTGTAGCTATGATGTCCAGCAGTGACCACCCCTTCGTAGGGACCCAGCCTGGACCTATGATACATAGCACCCACACACACAACAAATAAACGGGTACACACAACAAATAAACGGCCCTGTGAACACATACAAAAGGTGCAAGTACACACAAAAGACTGCACCTACAGATACACATATAAGGCTCTTTAACAAAGCACCTGCTGAAATCGCAGGCGCTGGAGGCATGTCTCTGGCCCCACTAGACACGTTGAGGGGCACGTCCATCCCAGCTCCTAACGTGCTCCTCCAGACAATGGTCCTCCTTTCACCAACCACCCAAGGAGAGCCCCCGAGGCAGTCCTCCTCTAGGGCTTTGGGCAGACCCCTCCAGTACTCCTGGTCTGTCTGTGGAAGAGGAAGAACACAGGCTTTTTCCACGTTAGCCAGGGACCTAGCCAGCTCCACCAGACCACTTAAACCGTGGTCTCCATTTAGCCACTCAGATCTCGGTGGTCCCGAGAAATTCCAAGAGGCATTCCCCTCCTCCGCCGATGTGACCACCAACACCTGTAAGGGTCTTCTTCCCACCATCTGGGAATCCAGGCAGCAGCTTGGGATGTACCTATGCGCATTCCCATAGGAAGTCCGTTTTCTGTTGAAGGAGCTGGCGTCCTGTGGTGGTCGATCATTTTGTAACAGCCCAAGTGCCGCAGGGCGCGAAACAGGACACACAGACTCCCTTGACAGTGACAGACGTTTATTGACAAACAGCGAATACAACGATGGCCTCACACTTAGCATAAACGGTGAACATGAAACTAACTAGTGTTAACAACAACAACAACAACAACAACAACAACAACAACAACAACAACAACAACAACAACAACAACAACAACAACAACAACCACAACGGCAAACATGAGCAATGACCGACAATACTGCACACACCAGCCTGGGTTTAAATGCATAGAGATAACGAGATTAAAACCAGGTGCAGGTGTGTGCAGGTGTGGTTACAAACACGGAAAAACAAACAAAACCCTCCCACTGCATGTGGTGGGCCAAACCACATGACTCGTGGGAGGAGAGTGTTCTGTGACACTTTCCTTCCTAAACAAACATGGCACTTTCCAAATAAAGAAGGCTAAAAATTAACAGTCAATACTAAATATTAATTTATCAGCTTTGGGCTTCTTTTGTTAGGGAAGGAGACCTGACTCACTGTAATCTCATCACGCATTCTAAAGCAAGGGGAAGAGGGAGCTTAACATACCACTTTATGAATTTTGCATTGCCTGGATGAATGGTTGTGGGTGACACACTTTGAAATTGTATTCAGAATTACAAATTGATGTTCAGTAGGGGCTTGTCCTGCCAGTTGAATGGAGAGGAGAGGAGAAGAGAGGAGAGATGTGCTTTGAGAGAAAGAGAGAAAAACAAAGAGAGAGAGCAAGAGAGAGAGAGAGTGAGAGAGAGAGACAGAGAGCTATGAGACTCAGTGGACCTTGACTCATCTCATCCTTTCTCCTCAAAACAACTGAAAAATGTTCTCTTCACAAAGCGTGCTCATCGCACATGGGCACCATGGCCTTCAGTGACAATTAATCTCATCAACTGCAGTTTGCTGTCAATTGCTCTAGAATGCCATTTACAACCTTCAGCTCTGCCAGACTGAGGAATGGTTGCTACCCCAGTGTCCTCAACCTTCTGAACCAGGTAATCAGCAAAGCATCTTAGGTGAACCCATAGGTCGACACAATATGTCTCAACATATTCAAAATTGCTGGCCTGGATGTCTGGCACCACACTCATGTGCCACACACGTGCACATACATATACACACTTGGAAATATATCATATATAATATATCATATACCATATATACCACCTATAAACTCTGCTGAAACTGCTGCTCAAATTAAATGTACAACCCTATCATCAAACTCTCAGGCTACTATAGTTGTTAATACCACACTACATTTGCACTACATCACTACAGCATTTGGACTACATCACTATTATGGACAGTGTATGGTACTGCACGCTGATGTACATACGTACTGCACATTTGTATATTTGCACAGTACTGCAGTTCCACTTTACCATCTCTGGACTACAGTGCATACTACCTGAGCCACAGACCTCCACTACCAACAATATTCCCTTCCATATTCAAAGACGATGTGCATTTAGCCAAACAGTTGTTTACCTCTGTACCTGGTCCTAGCTCTTCTTTCTCTTTTCTCTTATGTGTGTGAATTGCAATTGTAAATACATATAATAATATATGTAAATTATATGTGTAAATGATATGCATATGTAAATGATATGTTCATGTAACTATATGTAACAAAACTTTGCAGTGAATCTCTTTATACTCTTTATAACCATAACAACAATATTCATATTTGCATTCATATTTGTATTGCTGGGGCATGGCGAAAAGAAAATAATTTGTGAGAAATGTGTTACCCTATAGCCTAAACTCAAAACACTTATTATAACTCATAATAATATTTTTAATTTTTCATCCTATTCCACTTTCATATCCTGTACCCCCTCCTGTTGGAATGGCACAGTGATGAAATTTTGATGATAGAAAATGCTATTGCCATGTCATAGAGACTGATAGTGCCTCAGTTTTCTTCCATTATTGTGCTGTTTCATTATGATGTTTTCTATTATATTCGGATGTTAGATAAGCAGTGCTCCTATGCCTTTAGGCTTCAAAACAATGGTGCAATAGGCTTCAGCAAAGCGTAACTGAATGATTTGTACTGAATGATTTGTACTGAGTTCTGAATAATTTGTTTGCAACCTCCTGCTCTTCTCTTCTGCATACTATGTGATCATTCCCTGTACTTCTTTCCAATTAATGGAATTAGAATTTAGAAATATGGCATTGTTTTTATGTGATCACAGGTAATAGAATTAACTCTGCATTATAATAGGCAAATATGCCATGAACAGAACAAGGCAGAGCTACAACAAAACACCTATTCAGTAAAAAAGAAATAATAAATTTGAGGTAGAGGCACCTAAATGTGACAATTGCAACATTCTTAGTGTTGAACAATAATCTCTCTCTCTCTCTCTCTCTCTCTCTCTCTCTCTCTCTCTCTCTCTCTCTCTCTCTCTCTCTTTCTCTCTCTCTCTCTCTCCCACTCTCTCTCACACACACTATCTCTCCCTCTCTCCTTCACTCTTTTTATTTTTATTCCAGGTTGCATTGATCTTATTACCCAGAATTCCCCAAGAGAACACTATGTTTGCTTGAGATGAGTTACAAAGGAAGAGCCTTCATCTCTGGTGAGTGTTTTACACAAACAGACACACTTCACTTTCCTCCACCTGTCTCTCCACATTGTTGAGGGCCACTATAAGATTTGGAGGCTGTTTTCCCCATATGAGTTCTGCTCTTAATGCTGGAGCTCGACCATGTTTACTGGCTGGTGGCTGCACACTAATAATGCCACTTGCCGAAGCAGACAGTAATGCTCTCAGTGCCGATCCATTATTTCGATCCGCTGATTTGCTGGCTAATTAGTCAGTTTGCTTTCGTCCAGGAGTCGTTTGGCAACCCATAGCGAAGGTTTTGCAACCTGCTCACCAAAGTCCAATTTTATGATACTTTAAAAAGGATGTGGACCCATGGGAATGTTATAATACCATCATCTTTCTTCTGCATGATTTCACTTCATTTCCCAGCAGGGGGAATCAGACTAGTGGAAACATCCAGTGGACCAGTTTAATCTTGGTAAACAAAACCTGGTGCTTAAACAGTTCTATAATCTCAAAGGTTCTGTGGTTCCATTGAAGAGTTAGAATGGGGTATTTGCCTAAAGATCCATCTATCTAATGGTGGGATTAAAATATATTACAGTATGAAACAAATAATTAAACCATTTAATTTATTTTAACATCTTTAGCTTGAGAGAGTACAAAGCAGAGACTGAACCCATCATATTCCTTTGAATATTTTTGGTTTTCTTTGTTTTTTTGAGCGTGTATGTGTGTATTAGTTTGTGTGTATGGCCTTTTTTTTTTAACCTTGAATGATAACAAGGAATGTAATTCAAGAATGTATATAAAACATTTGTTTCCAGTGGATCTCGCTGATGTACAATTTTATATTGATCATATGACTACACAATATCCAAACCAATGACCTGTTAATATTTAGTAAAAAACAAAACCTAAGAATATTTAGATAATGTTAATGTATTCAGCATCAGTATACTCATTAATCTGGCAAGATTAGGCCAGATAGGTTGCATATTCCAGAGGCTTATCTGGATGTAGCTGCTGGGTTTGATATTCATATTGATAAATATGTATGTTGCTCTGGATAAGAGGGTCTGCCATATGCTATAAATGAAAATATATGTCATTCACTTATATATCTTGTCCTTGTTGGTGGTTGGTAATTGGAAATTGTATCTAATTGGTCCACCAGGCCTGAGCCTGGTTCTACTGCAGCACTTTCTGCAATGCAAGTAGCTTTCCTACTAAACTGAATTCAAACTGCTTTAATGTTTATTTCACATCCAAAAAGCCACTGAAGTATATGTGGAAAGTGTGCACTCATTAAGTATTTACACTTCTCTGACAGGAATAACATAAAAGCTTAGTGCATTATTCATATAGAAAACTTGGCTGGTGCTGTTGAACTGCATTACTGGCATATGTGTATAATACTGACCCTGAGACGAACATTATGGAAACTGTGGAAATAAAAGCACCATGGGTTTCACAATCAAATTATTTCCATATTCCTAGATTAGAACTCTCTTCAGCACTTCACCAAAATGTCTAATGGCACTAACGCTGGAAGAGACAAGATTGTGCTAACTTATTTCCATTTGAAATGGTGAGCAATACCATACTGGGTGACTCATCCCTTTAAGTTACATAATACTTAGTAGTCCTCTGAGTTAATTAAACAGCTTTACCTGCCTTCTTATAATATAATTATAATAGTTTTGCCCTGATTTCTACCACAGAATCCATAAAGGGTAATGTTAGCATTGCTAATAAAGACTGAATCCCAGTAAAGGACAGTTAGCATTATGCAGATGAGATCATGCTAACTGGCTATTTGCTAGCAGATTTGGGTTAAGCATTCTTTGCCTACATTTGTGGTATATGTTTTTTATGGCAGTAAGCTACCACCCACAGACCATGTGGCTAAGCTCCTGCAGCCCCCCTACATCCATGTACAATGCCATTCATAAAGTTCATCATATTTACCAAGTTGATAAGAAATTGGCATTGATTCATATCATAGCTAAAAGACTTAATGTTTGTCTGTTAATCGGATGACACACATAGTCTTTAAACTTGTTTTTACATTTACATTTACATTTACAACATTTGGCAGATGCTCTTGTCCAAAGCAACTTACAAAAGTGCTTTCTCATAGAATATCCTAGTACAGTACAGCAGGTTAGAGTCCAACATACCAATGAACTAGAATACTGTAGAATACAGGGATCAATGCTGATACCTAGAAGTACAAAATACATAAGGTCTATCTTAAACAATGATAAGTGCAATAAACAATAAGTGCTAGAGTTTGTTAAACATAATAAACAATACCCTACAATAAGTATTAAATTAGTCAGTTAATATGTGAGCAGTGTCAGTTGTCCTTTAAATATTCTGCAAATAGATGGGTCTTCAGTCTGCGTTTGAAGACTGTAAGGGACTCTGCTGTCCAGACAGCAAGTGGGAGTTCATTCCACCATCTTAGAGCCAGGACAGAAAATAGTCTCGATGCTTGTCGTCAATGAGTCCTGAAACAAGGTATTTCAAGGTGAGCCGTACTTGAGGTTCGAAGTACTCGAGGTACGGACCGGGCTTTAACCATTGACCTCATGTATAAAGGGACTGGTGCATTTTTGGCTTTATAGGTAAGCACCAAGGTTTTAAATCTGAAACGTGCAGCTACTGGGGGCCAGTGAAGGGAGCGCAGCACTGGAGTAACATGTGTAAACTTAGGAAGATTGAAGACCAGTCATGCTGCTGCATTCTGGACAAGTTGTAGAGGTTTGATGGCTCTTAGAGGAAGACCAGCAAGTAGCGAGTTGCAGTAGTCTAGCTTTGACATCACAAGAGACTGCACAAGCACCTGGGTAGCTTCCTGCAAGAGAACGGGCCAAATCCTTTGTATGTTACAAAGGAGAAATCTGCAAGACTGGGTTAGATTAGAAACATGAGTTGAGAATGACAACTGGTTGTCCAAAGTTATGCCTGGGCTACTGGCAGCTTTGGATGGTGACACCAGGGAGTTCTCGAAGGAAACTGTGCACAGTTGTTCACAAACATTCAGACACACACACACACACATACACTTGCAGACACACATACACACGTGGGGTATCTTAGTTTAAAATCCAGTTCAGCTAGGGAGCTGAGAAAGGGCAAGAGCAAGTGAGCAAACACAAACTTGGAAGGAAGCCCGGCCCTCATCATTTCAAAACGACTCTTGTTTTCCAGAGTATGAGTGCTGTTGTTGCACTGAGACTGGGGAAGATAGCAAAGGCCCCATGGTGACTACTTCAATTATAAGTAAAATAATTTGCTGTTTGCTTTTGGCCCACAGATACTTGCCTATAGGTCACACTGGTTAAATACAGTCTAGCTTCAGCTGTTCAAACTGTCTGGTAAAGACGCCACTAAGGCAGTGATGTTAGGGGATGGGCTTTCATTGATTCTCTCAAGTGTCTCATGGTACTAACCAGTCAGAATGAGCCCAGTGATTTAGCAAGGGATTGCTTATTTTATGACTAGCATAGGATCACTTTCCGGAATAGGTCTCAGCAACCTATCAATGTTTCATGGCTCTTTTAGAAGAGGAAAAGTCCAATATAGCTGTACAAATCTTACTGGCTACACCATTACCCAATTCCATTGTCCCATTCAGAAAATTCCAGAGCATGTAAGACAGGTACCATCAAGTGATTCCATTATTGCACCTTCGTGTGTCTGTGCATTACATAGACTTGGAGAGAGAGAAAGGCACTGTATGTTGACAAAGAAAAAGAGAGGAGTGTGTGCAAAAGAGAAAGAGTGTATAAAATATAAATAGCCTTTGGAAGAAAGGAAGAGAAAGAAAAAAAAGATTAGATGTGTGTGTTAGCGAGAGGTATTTGTGTGTGTGTGTGTGTGAGAGAGAGAGAGAGAGAGAGAGAGAGAGAGAGAGAGAGAGAGAGAGAGAGTCTAAACTTGCTGTCTAAACACCTCCTGTCCACATCCACACTTTTCCAAAAAGACCCTAGCCCTCTAGCTAGCCAGTCTGGCTAATCGTCACCTAATAGCAAGGTAAATATAACAAACTGTAAGATGTCTCATAAGCTACCTTTGGCAAGAGCTCTGAATATTCCTACAGACTGTACTAATCACAAAGTGATCACCAAGTCCAATGCAATGTTTGTGGCTTTTGTTATATGCACAATATTTAGCTGATATTAAATACCTAAGCATAAACATAACACACAAACCAAGTAGGACAGACCCGGAGCAAAGAAGAACAACTGTTTATGATGTATTTTTGCATGCTGAATCTAAATATGTTTTCAGGTTTTTTTTTTATTATTATTATTATTTTTACCTATTTTTGTACCTATTTAGGTGTACATGTATGGCATTTAGCAGACGTGATCCACCAAACTGTTTTTAGCAGTGTGCTTAGAACCGATTATACTCATATATCATTATGCATAGTAGGCCTATAAAAATTAGTACCAAGGAAAGATCCCCTCTGTGTTGGCAGACTATTGCTGGAAACTGAAGCAGGATGTTCCTGAGGTCAAATATTCGCAGAATACATACACCTGTACAAGACTACATATTTTTCTGTGTAATAACAGCCTTATTTATGAATGAGTAATATGTAGTTATTGTAAATTTCACTTAAAAATCATGTCTCACGGAGACATCTGTAAAACAGATTTGAATTCGGTGTATAAAGAACTATGGGGACCACATGTTTTGATATATATTTTTTATTATATTTTTAGTGTTATTAAAGGAGTTCCATTGAAGTAACTCACTTACTCTTTTTAATAGTTACTTTCTTACTTTTGCTAAGTAATAATTTAAATGACTACTTTTACTTTTACTTAAGTAATTATTATTTTAAAGTAACAGTACATGAGTACAGTTTTTGGATACTCTACCCACTTCTGGCCCTGTCTCACTCCCACTCGACACAGCTCTCGCCTACTCCCATTCCACACAAACCTCTCCACCTCATTCCTACCCCACACAGCCCTCCCCTACTCCCACCCCACATAGCTCTCTCCCACCTACTCCAACTCCATACAGCCATCTCCCACTTCCACCCCATATGGCCCTCTCCCACTCCCCAGTTTGTAAGAGAACATTACCTGGGTTTCGCGTATCATGAGCAATATAGCACTCTCTCCCTTCCACACTTTAAATCACCAAAATAAAATTTGTAACTGTTACAAATTTCATGAGAATTAGTCATCACTGAGTTATGTGAAATTAAATGATTTATGAATCATAATTTTATGATGTTAATGTGACAAATGAAAAATAAATGGTGTAAATGTATTATATTTCATAAGACACTGTTGATGTATTGCCATTTTATAAGTACTGGAATTATAAATTAGTCAAATGTAGTACTATTTGGGCTAAATGAGTCTTGTGGGAATGAAGCCTCTCGTCTTTTTTCTTGAACAGTACAAAAAATAATCTTGCTTGTGAAAATTGCTAATTGCATACGACTTAACAACACATCAATAATCATCATTAAGTATAATTATTTGCTCCTTATGGTGACACCGCAGACAGAACCTGCTGTGAATTTCATAAAAATCATGTAAATTCACAGGCACTCGATGAAAAAGAGGCAGAGAGAAAGAAAGCATGGGGGAAAGAAGAATGCAATCTATATCAGTGCTGAACGGATGTCCTTGCTGGGACACTTCAATGATTCTTGAGTGAATGTGCTTCTGCACTGGGCATCGTAGCCATGCCTCTGATTCGTGCTCCACCATTAGGAGTCTGCTGAAACACAGCATTGCCATTTTGTGCGACCGTGACCTTCCATTAAAGTCCCCATCAGGGACAACTCCTTCAAAAGCCCTCCACCCTGCTCTTCACCACTTACACCTCCACCCTGCATATATAATATTACTGACAGTAAAAACAATTGCCAGTGACCCTAATTGGAATGCACTATCTATTACACTTATTCACCGGCATTGTATAACGGATTATCTAGTGTTATATATGCTGTGAACTGCATAACGCTCCCTACTTTATCATTCTGTGGTAATGTAGTGTCCAGATAATTAGCTCATGCTTCACATAAACACCCACACACATACACACTCTCACACATGTAGGAAAACTCAGTCAGATGCCAAAAGGGGCAAGTGCAGTCATGATTATGACAGGACATTCATTCTGAGGACTGTTATTATCCTCTTGCTGTGGGACCCATCCCTCTCATCTTTGTTTGATGGACAGCCAGTCTGTGTTGGCTCTGGCCTGGCTATTGATGGGGGCTCCGTAAGTAGCCTTCCTCTTTACCATATCCAGTTGTCTCTACCCCTTTTGTCTCTGTTTCTTGGACTTGTATGGAAGGGTTTCTCTGATCTCTGTCTATTTGTCCCTGTAGTCTGTAACCAATACTTTAGAAAAGTCACCCTGAGGAAACCTGAGGAGATGGATGTGTCTTCCAATGCAGAGCCTAGGTCTGAAAAAACAGCCAAGGTGCCTATAGAGGTGCATTCAAGAGCAGCAAATGGAATTCGATAGCCTTCTTCCTGTTAGATACACAGGATGGAATATAGAACTCTTCAGGACTGCCAAGAAGCAGGTGGCATTTTACACACTCAAGAGTAACACCTGCACAAGCAGATTTGATGAGGAACATGTTTGGCCCACAATTGTTTTCTGAGACGATATGGAATCCTCAGTGCTGCTCATAATTCAGACCAGACATTACATATAACAAAATATAGCGGAGAACAGTCAAACATCAATGTGAGGATTTGTCTCACAAAACTAATGATATGCTCTTAGTTAATGACATGGTCAAAAGACACAACATCTTATCACTGCTTGAGAGCTTGTGATAATTCCCTGATACTGTTGGCAAACTTCACAGCCCATGTCCTGATTAGTTTCTTGTATGACATGGAGGAATTGTGACCTAGCAACCCAAACCAAGTTATAGCACACTCTGCTGTTAATTTGGTCTGCAGAGATTCCAGGGTCACTGAGCTGTTTCAGTTACTCTGGCAAATCTAGCCCATTGCGGGCAAACATCATTAGAGTGATTACAGTGCTCACTGTGCTTGGTAAAACCCAACTTTATTTCTGCCTTTCTCAGTTTGGGTATCACAGCACAGATGCTGACAGCATTGCATTCAGCCATGCTTTCTAGCCAGTAACTGAACTGGCATGAAGCTACATGCATGCTCACAAATACCAACAAGAAGGTTTCATTCTGAATATACTGAATGAATCGCAGCAATAGAACATGAAAGAACAACCTAAGGGCAAAGAACAACAACAACACACACACACACACACACACACACAAACACAAAACAAAAAAAAAAAACAACCAAAAAAAATCCATAAATGGAAAACCTGATTTAATCTTCTGTGGTCTAACTGTGTATTGTAATACTATTAAGATAAAATTTATAATACTGTGTATGGAGAATTATATAATAATTACAGCACCAAACTGTAAATCTAGACCCTAGTCAGAGAATTAAAATATTTAAGACTGATCTTCTTTCTAAGAGACAAACAGTGTAGCATTTGGCAGTAAAATGTTCCCCGATTTAGGTGTTTGATTCGGGTCTCACTGGAGCAGAGTGTGCTATTCAGGACTGTCACACACTGTTCTGGGTCAGAGCAGACAGACTGCATTGGACCGCACCCTCAGTACATCCCAGGACCAAGAACTGTGAATTTAACACCAGAGTTTTCCCATAGGCTGCTGCTTATAAATATCTCCCTGAATTGTACTTCTGTTTTTCAAATCATTAGTTTGTAGTATGCAATTAAGCCTTATAGCTCTCAGAAATATTACATTGAAATATTACATTGGAAACTAAAATGCCTTTGTTTCAGCATGTTTTTATGCTGCTGTGATTCAACCAAAAGGCATTTACACTATTCCAGATTAGCTCAAATCTTGTGGTGTTACAAAAAATGTGACTATTCCATGAGAATGAATCAAAGGAAATAGTGCTCTTTGTTCAGTGGGCATTAACATCAAGAGCACAAAACTTGCCTTCTGCAACTGTCCTGCCTATTTTGGTGTATGGAATCCATGCTAAATGAATTAATTACCAGTTGTTCTACAAATCTAGAAATTACAACATCTGTTGACCATTTTAGCAGCTATGATGTTCAATTTGAGTTTGTGTTTAGTTGTAGCCTTTAAGTGACTGTTTTAAAGCAACAACAAAAAAAGGTTAAATCATTGCAATACAGTCTCTAGACAATGGGCACTGCATATGGTACTACATATGAAACCAAACTACAAAAATATTAGCATTGCACATGTATTATTTCTATGTTCCTTTTATATGTGTGATTTTCAGTGGTGCTTCTTTAGCACACCATGGCAGCAAATACTACAAATACATGCTAGCCATGTTATGATCCCAGTACTGGCAACCATGCTATGATGCTATAACTATCCTATGAAATGTGAAGAAGCTCATGGTGCAGACTCTGGCAACCATGTCATGATACAGGGGCTGGCAGCCATGTTAGCTTTCCTCTTGACCATGAGGAATCTCGGGCCAGTCAAACTCTTCATCCTCATAGCTGTCACAGCTTTGAGAGGTGGTAGCACAAGCATCACTCTGAACTCTTTCTTGTGGTGATGGAGAGGTGATGCTTTTTTTGTGTGAGACTTGTAGTGCATTAGCTCAATTTGATGGAATTAATGAATTAATTAATTAATGAACTAATTAATTAATTCATTCATTCATTCATTCATTCATTCATTCATTCATTCATTCATTCATGATAAAACACAAAATTTAGACAGCTGAAAATGAAACGCAAAGTGACCTATAATCTGACTTTAGTGCAATGCTTCTGTCTGCTCGAAGCATTTCTAAGTCCCTAATTTTATTTTAAGCCATCTTTTGGGAACTGTTGACAGTCTCTCTGTAAGTAGGCCACAAGGACTGCAATAATCTAAACTGCAAAACAATACGAAGATATGTAAGCTCACAGCTGTAGGACAGGAAGCTTGGAACAGCTAATAACAATGGCTTAGTTTCTGTAACAAAGTTACTTGTAATAAACAGGTGATTAATGCGTTATTACATTTCTTTTTAAAATGTACTTTTGGCTGGATACCATGGACATTTTTATTGCCATTATAAGTAGTACCTTTCACATGGCAAAAATTTGCTTGGTTTATTATAGTTTGAGTACATTTTAGTTAAAATGTTTGTAAAAATTTCCCTAATTAGTTTACTTCATAAGAAAGTCAAATATATTGAAATTATGATTTAACTACATTCCACCCGTGTAAAGGCTCTATAGTGCTTTATGCTGATTGCACGATTGTAAATTGTTCTATGTGTGTTGGAGTGAGAGACTCATAAAGAGTTTATGTTTGTGTATATGAGACGAATGGTATTTTAAATCCTGGATGGGCATGGCTGCATTTCTGACCTATACATTAAGAGCCTTTTCAAAACAGGTCTGAAAAAATTTTAAGATGGTAATTTCCGCTCCATTAGACAGGGCAGGTGACCTCCCAGGATGGCAGCGTTCTGCAGGATCTCAGTATACTGTCTTCTTCTGGATTAGAAAAAGTACTTAAAATTCAGCAAATAAACATCTAAATGTTTAAACGTATAGTTTTATAATATAATATTCAGGTTTATAACTAAATTGAGTATTACTGTGATGTCATCAGGGAAGGAGTGACACCAGAGTACAGGAATGCATTGTCTTTATTATTCATCAAGATGCTAATAACAAAGGAAGCACTGTGGCGAGCAGACTAAATAAAGAAAAAAAAGATGAAGCATCACAGCAGAGTAGTGGTTTCACTTGGGGCGTCCTGTGCACACAAGGATTAGGAGCAATGCACTGCACCGAGCGTTAATGAGCATTAATGTGGGCTTTAAATAGAGGTGGATAGTAAAGAGGACACATGTGCGAGCAGTCAATAATCACGTGTGTGTGAGCAGGGCAGGTGCTATGTGTGTGTGAATGTATGTATGTATGGGTAAGTGAGTGAGTGACAGTGGGCATGTCCCTCAAGTGGCATGCCTGGTGCACCATGACCATTACATAATTTAATAACAATTTAATAACAGTAAGATTGCTTACAATTATTATTTAAAATAATATTTACCATTTTACCTTCTTGTATTTCATAATTATGGTTTTATGTTTTATGTTTATGTTATGTATTTTTTTTAAATATAATTTAGAAATAAAAATATAATTTCAAAACAAAATAATTTATTTAGTCATAACTATATTTTTTAATTTTTATAGGCCAAACTCTGGTTTGTGTAGTTTACTTCTCATCTATCCTCACTGCTGTACATCTGTGTTCTCACAGATATAAAGGTGGCTACATCACAGTGGTCAGAGCTGGGCCAGAGCTGCTGGACAGAAGTGTTATTTGGATATATCACTTCCTTGAGCTTGCTTTTTCTGCGAATTTGTAATAATATTTTTATACTTTCTTTTTATTATTATGACTGTTGGTATTTTATTATGTAAACCTAGCACATTAAATTTTATTTCACTGCCATGCAATTACAATAAAGTATTCTATTCTATCTATTCTATTCCTTCTCTTTCTTTAATTGTTTCTTTCTCTCTCTCACTCTGTCTCTCTCTTTGCCAGGCATATGTTTATGCATATGTTTATGTGCAACAGAATTTGCTCTTTCCAGCACAATGATTAAATATAGAGTCAGATAAATGTATTAAAGTTTTAGACGCATTGAAACTTCACCTGCACCTATTTCTGTCATTGGTTGTAGGTAAGCAGGGTAGGGGTAAGTAAACACAAAAACAAAAACCTCACTTTACCTATTTTAAACTGTAGAATTCTTAATGTGTCTATATACTTTCTTTTCACAGCAAACATTCCTGTGCTGATTTAATACTTACAGTGTTACCACTCTTTACACAGGCCAGGTAATATCAGACCTATACTGAGTGGTGCCAAAACTACATATTGCCTAAGGCTGGAGACTGGAAAGTTTAATTACAGTGCTTAATAGTATACAACACTAGTGAGTTTTTGCTTTGTCAGTAAATCTAGTGTAATACAATAGTCTATTTCATTACACAAAACCTTAAGGAAATGGTGTTTATTACATGATATATGTCACACAACCTTTATTATCAAACTATTTACAGACAATTTATTAATTGTTACAGACTCATCTCCAAAAAGTCTCTGTGGCAGTAAAACTCTGTAGAATTCTTTGTAGAAGCCTAGTGAACACTGATGCTTTTGCCACTGGCAAATTTTTTGCCATTATGACAATCACACCACAATCACACCCAACCCAAAAATGAATGAATAAATGACATAGAGCTTTACCTAAGAAAAAAAAGAGAGAGGGAGGATAGAAAGAAAGAAAAAGGCCTAGAGAATAAATTGGTTTAAAATTGCTTAAGGTGGCTGGCAAGTGTGAGAGATTGCATTACCTGACGAGCTGTTAGAGGAGGCAAAGGCAATTTCCCCTTTTCACTCCTGAAAAAGGAAGCAGCTTTAAAATGGTCAGAAACTTTATAAGTGGATGATACATCACTTCCACTTTGAGACTGGACTCACTGGTAATTATTTTACTGGTTTTCCTACCAAACCATGTTCTGTTTTTAGCTGAATTATGTTATAGAGCCAATCGTATCATCAAGATCAAGCTCGGCGAACTAGAGGAAGAATTTAGCAAGAAACTCTCACATTATTTAACTTCAATAACATAGGCATCATGCTGTTAGACTCAAACGTACTCTGCTTGACTGCAATTTACAAGCCATGAACACTGCAGAGGAAACGATATGAGCACAATCAAGAAAGACATGCATTCTATTGAAGGGAAAGTCATGAATGCTATTGTACCATTTTAGTACAGTGCCTCTTTCACACATTAATGGCAGCCATGCACTCAGAACACAGCAGTAACAGCATCAGGATTGTGGATCAAGCAGCGGACGCCACAGGGGTTCTGCCTTGGAGGCTTCTCACATTTGCCTCTCTGCTGAACATGGGATGTAAAGGTTGTTCTTTTCCTTTTCTCATCTCGGCTAATTACAAAGCCTAACAGAGAGCCCTGCCTGCACTGAATGTCATGCTACTTAGTGTCTGGATATGACGCAGATTCCCCTGTGCAGTTTTTTGCTATTTCAGGAAACCAACTTTTTTTTTTCTTCAGGAACAAGAAAACTATTCTAATCAAATAAGAACTTCTCACTGCTCACTATTGATAGCCAGTGCTCTAGCAGAAATTAAAATGTATTGGATGGCACCTTGAGGCAGAGAACATAGTGGGGAATGATCATTAAAGTTGGAGCTCTAGAGTGGCTTAGTGATCACAGCGAAATTGATAATGCATCAAGCAAAATGTTTGCTTGTTTTATACCACACAGACTGGTGCATTTTAACATGGATAACCATTTAGCTGATTAGTTAGAAAGCTGTCCCATTTGTCTTCATTTAATGTTTACTGATACATTATTTCATTTAACATTTACTAATGTAAAGGTGGTTGTTCTTGTCCAGCCAAAAACTGAGTATCATCACCATAAACACTGCACCATTGAGGCAAAAAATGCTGTTGGCAATACAGCTCGCTGAAACCAAAACTGTCATTAAAATGCCACAGCTTCTCCCACCTCTTCTGCATCCTTTAAAGTGTTTATTACCTGGCTTTCATTTCCTTGTTAAACGCTGCCTGTGCTCATTACCTTTCTTATGTCTTGATGCTTCCTTGCAATTTCTAATTGTCTTGTCTTCAGTTATCACATTTGGATTTCCTTGTTTGTATCTGGAGCAAACAGTGTTCTGCAGCCCACCTGCCATGCAGTCAATGCTAAGTGCTAGTGGATTATGTATCTATTATTATTGACACAACTGCTAGAGTATTTGACATCTGTCTGATAGACCTGTGGGCATATGGACATTTATGCTTTACTGTGTTCTTGCACCAAAGACTCAATGAAGCGTGTCATTCTAATTGAAGAATCAAATGAAATGTGTTGTATTGACTAAGCATGGGAACAATCAATCGAGACGTATTAATAATTTTGTGTTTAATATTGATTTTTTTCCAGGCTGTGTGATCCAAAAACAGGGAAAGAAAGACAGGAAGCAGGCCTCTTACCCAGCGCAGGTGTCCAGGCCATGTTGCTTCAGATGTTCTTGTGATTCAGGACAGTTTTTTTAGATGGTTGTGGCATTGCTTGTGGCTTTGTGTTTTCATTTTGTCCTTTCTTGCAGATCTTCCCTCAGGTGGTGTGTGTTTGCCTCTTTTGCCACATCACCTGGGGGTTGTTATGTTTTTATTTTATGCTCTTAATAAGCACTTATTGTTTTGTGACCGTTTGCTGGTCATTGTTACGTTGCTTTTCTTTTGTTGTCATTGATGTGGTTTTATGTTCGGGTTCATTTTCTTTATCTAAAGACTCATTAATTAAGGCCACTAATTAATAAATAACTCAGATATCACCTAATATGCATTATTATTATTATTATTATTATTATTACTATCATTAATATTATTATTAAATTACTTGAATCATGCCAATAGAGTTTTAGCATCAAGGTAGCACTATTTGAGATTAATTAAACAACAGGAAAAAAACAAACCAACAGCCAGCTAGAGGCTTAATGAGACCTTGGCCAGATGTGAGAAAGTAGCCTCTGCATCGAATTGATTTCAATACTAATTAAAGTAGCACTGGTGAAAAACAGTTCTCTCTCTCTCTCTCTCTCTCTCTCTCTCTCTCTCTCACCCTCTCTCTCTGTCTCTCTCACACACACACACACACACACACACACACACACACACACACACACACACACACACGTACATCTCTGCTTTTGACCTGAATTGCAGCTAGCTGTTAGTTCTGGCCAAAATAAAGTCCAACACTGCACAGTTTGCTAATTTCCACCATCTTAGCACAAATGTTCTGCCTTTGTTCATGTTTAACTCACACCATAGTGACTGCTGTGATTTATGTTTTAAATGACCAGTCATAATAGCCCATGAGTAATACTGAATGCACAAGCTCCTGTTTTTTTTAAGTTGCTTATGTTCACATGAAGCTTTGAACAGACTTATCAAAGCAAAGAAAATGTCTGAATCACTAGGTTCAAAGTCACAGTTTTTATTAAAAGGAAATGAAAAGTAGTCTTTATTGAATTTCTCTGGAGAGTATAGGTAGTGAGTCAGTGCCTCTGGGCATTAGCAAGGCGTCTGGCTTGGTTGGGCATCTGTGCATCTGCTAGGAAGAATGCAATTGATATGTCAATAATTTGGCAAAAGCCCTGGGCCATTATTGTCTCAAGGCTGTGAACAGTTCACGAAGAGACTATTTGTGTCTAACTTGTATTTATTCCTGCATGGTGCTCTGCTTTAGAAAAAACAAAAAACAAATGAAGAATGGAAAAATAAACTGAACATGAACAGTGAAACAAATACCACAGGGTCAAGGTATTCTTTTTTTTAATCATCAACAGACCAGATGTGTAGATTCCTAAGTAGCAGACCCAGTACCATGTTAATAATAATAATAATAATAATAATAATAATAATAATAATAATAATAATAATAATAATGTTATTACATTCCCTATTATAATTACAATACTCCACTGGCATGTTGAGATTTCAGAATACTTTGAAAGGTTTTAAATGTGCTATTACAGTGAGAGAGGAAGATAGCAAGAGATAAAGAAAAAGAAAGAGGGACAGAGATTGAGAAAACTTAAAAGAGTGAGAAACTAATGATGCTTAGGGCAGAGATGGGCAGAGCACAAGGCTGTGCAATATCAGCTGAGCTGGTGCTTTAGTTGCAGATAGCTTTTTGAGATCTGAGTGATGAAACCACCTCGCAATAGCTATTCAGAACAAGGTGCTTTTTTGTCTTTTAAGACCCATGACAAGATAGCAATGTCTTAACGTAAGATATAAAATATCACTGCCATTAACACCACTGACAAACTTGACAGTGGCTGACATCTACAGAGCAAATAGCTCCGTAATTAATATGCACCACAGGGTGCACTTGCCCGGGCAGTCACATAGCTTTTAGTGGTCTTTACAAGCTTAGTTATAGCTCTTGTAAATATTCAATACCTGTATTATCCCCATCAAGACTGAGACTTCGAATTCTCTGGCATTTTATTGGAATTCAAAGACATACATTTTTGAGACAACAGAGTTGCCTTGGAAACAAAGTTCTGAATCTTTCTGTCTCTGTCTCTCTTTTTTTCTACGACTGGAGTTGTAAGGAGATCAATAGCGAGATTTCTTGGGGGTGGGCGCAGGAAGTGCTCCAGCTCTCTGCCCCCTCTGAGTGCCCTAGTTAGCTCTGTATTCTCACTCCAGTGTTCCACACTCAGTGCCAAAGTGGGTGGATGTTAACACGCAAATGAAACTGATTATCCGTTAGTCATATTGACAAAATGTGCCGTTTACAAACCCAGTGCCAGTGCAATCCCAAATGTCAATGCTTGTATACTTTTATTATACTTACATTTGTGGAAGCAGATTTGCTTTTCTGTGGTAATTGGGCTAAATTGAACTTAGCATGCAACGGTATGTGTTAATTGGAATACTCCAGCTGACAGAGAAAAACAATACATGGCTCAGTTACTTTCTCAATAAATCAGTGATGCAAGGTATTAAAATGTCAAATGGAAAGGTGTAGCACCTCCATTTTAAAGAGGGATGGCTCTTTCCCATTATATTGCCAGTGCTCTTTTAAGGCATAGCCAAGTGCTAAAAAACATTTGTTCCTCTATAGAAACCGCATCACTGCTATGTGATTGCAGGACATCTAGTGAAACTGTAGCCTTTATTTTTAAGTAACTTCCAGTTCTTCTAACATTCCTGGCATTCCTCATAGTTCTCATAGTTCAGCGATGCACAGACAGCCATGTGAGGAAAGAGCAAGACAGAAGTGACACTGAATAATGAAACTCAGTGAGCATTAAGACCTGATGTCTTTATTGTCACTTTCTCTCCCACTGTTAAAATTAAAGAGCAAGAACAGTATATCTGTGGTAAGCATGCTCTAGATTTATAATCTGTGAATTTCTCTCTAATATGATAATACAGTCTACAGTAGTTACTCTTGGCAGACACAAGTTTCCTTACATCAGATAACTTCAAGGACACAGCGGGTAGTCCATGTGTTTCAAGCAGGCTGATCTGAGAATGACGGAGAAAGATTGATGATGCCTGGAAAAAATGCATCGCAGTAGATTTGTGAGGCTAGACAATGTGTGTTTGTTTTGTTCATTTATGTATTTATTTGTGTGTAACATTACTAAAATGTCTTGGGGCAATTACTGTACATAATATGGTTTTGATAATAAATACAATTATTTTCATATTATGAAGACAGAAAAAGAGAAAATAAAACTAGGTTTTGTAATCACAATATGATGCCTAGTTAACCTGGAATACCCACGGTTGACAAGATCAAATTTGCCAAAAATTGCCAAAGGAAAAACAAAAAGTCAGGGAAACAGGAAATTTGGTACCCATGATCTCTTTAAGGAAGGACACATATTCACTTCTGATCTGTGTTGTAATGTCATAAGAAGTGACAGTTCTTTCTTATCATTTACATTTTGTTGTTGTAGTTGCTACGGAAGTATTTAGCTGAATCACTATAGCAACAGTTCCACCAAATATGCTTGAACAACCTGACAGGCCATTGCAGCTTTGGAACACATTTAGTTTCTTTTATAGCCATGCATTTAAGGCGTTTTTCTAAACAAGTTGATAGCCATTATCACAATATGTCTCAGTGACTTACTCTACACTTAAACAATGGCAGTTGCACAAGTCTCTTGCCAGCAGCAAGCACATCAATTCTACAAATGAATTCAAGCTCCACCCAAGCAAATGTCTGAAAAACCACAGTATAATATAGCACAATCAGAGCTGCAGAACAGGCCCATCAGCAAGGGAAGCAGGATGACCCATTAACTACATGTCACTGTCCAAAAACTCAGCACCAGGAATCACAGTGTGTGAGTCATCAGGTCGTAGCAAGTTATGGCCCCTAATGGACACCACTAAGCTAAGCACAGCCTGGGAACAGCTCCCCCCCGCCCCCAGGATGGCTAACGTGAGAATGCAAAAGATCTGATATAGCAGATATTCAACTTGATATTGCATTGAGGATCTTAATTATCAGACCCCAAAGTTTCATTCTTCTGTCTCCCTTTGCCACCTTGCTGTCAACCGCCAACTTACACTCCTAGAGGAGAGAAATCAATATGGTGAATGGAGATCAGACAGAGAGAGCATTACCCTCAACACATAAGACCCATCAAATAACATCACAGTCTGGCAAAGCTGCAGCCTAGGCCATTTGAGATGTTTTATATCCCGTTTGGTTTACAGCCACAATCTTTTGCACAATTAAACAGCTGAAATTGGCCAAGAACATAAAGACTCATTACTTTCAAATCCTGTAGAATGTGATAAGCGTCACTCTGCAGAGGCCTTCATGCAGTTACACTTAAAGACATGCATGCCAGGCTAAAGCACACTCTTTCCTTAGCAACGTTGCTTTCTCAAAGCACTGGAGAGGCTTTGGGCAGGAATAAACATTTAGCTTTGTGTGTAGCCTTTTCATGTTTGTAAACAAAGCAGTTGGGCATGCCCAGTTCTGTCACACCTTTCGGTACAGTAAGTTAAAATCTTCAGGGCTAACCAATAGCAGCTCAACTTACTCTTAAAGACCAAAGTACTTTATTGGAGTTAATCAAAAATAATAAAAGAACACAACCTTAGCAATTTATACCAGTATATGTAATACAAAAAAAAAAAAAAAATCAGAAGATGAGGGCAACTGCACACTGACCTAAAACCTTCAATTAAGTACTTGCTATTATTACTAGTGAATATAGGAGTATGGAGTATATTTGAGGTTTTCACATTGTGTGAAAGATAATCTTCTCAGAAATGGTGCTTAAACATGACTTTCTCAGAATTTGAATTTCAGTGGAAGCAAATGAGGTTCTTTTATGGTCCACAATAAAAGGATCCATACAAAAGCTTGTAAAGAGATTCTAATTAATTCAAAGACATGTGTTGCAGCAAATTATGCAGTTCCCAATCTGTTCTTTTTTATTGCTCTCATATTAACTTTGAGATTTTGCACTGAAACAAGTGCTCCTCAAAATAATTGATAAAAGTTCTGTCACAGTTCTACCAATTATATACAATTAGATTACTCAAAATAAAACAAAAAAAAAAATATTTGTTATCTCTAAAGAAAACTAATTCATGACAAAATGACAAAACAAACATGATTCTTACCACAATGTTATCTAAATAAGAACTCAGAATACATTTTCAATTCTTTCATGAAATTTAAAGTCTATAGTCTTGTTCTGGTGAATATATTTGTTTTACATTTTTGTGTGGTGTGTTTGCAGGACCAGGAAGCTGATAAGCCATGGAGAGGTTCATTTTGTGCTTTATGCTGATGGGGGTTCTGGTGCATGGGCAGCACTGCCCAGGCCGCTGCATCTGCCAGACAATCTCCCCGACCCTGACCCTGCTTTGTGCCAAGACCGGCCTGCTGTTCGTGCCTCCGACTATTGACCGCAAGACTGTAGAGTTGAGGCTCACGGACAACTTCATCACATCTGTCCGCAAGAAAGACTTCCTCAACATGACCAGCCTTGTGCACTTGACGCTCTCTCGGAACACCATCAGCCAGATCGCTCCACATGCCTTCGTTGGGCTCAAAGCTCTGAGGGCGCTGCACATGGATGGTAACCGGCTGACGGAAGTAAGAAACGACCAGTTGAAAGGCCTGGTCAATCTGCGGCACCTCATCTTGGGTAACAACCAGATCCACCACATTGATCCTTCAGCTTTTGAGGAGTTTGTGTCCACCATTGAGGACCTAGACTTGTCCTACAACAACCTGAGGACATTGCCTTGGGAGGCCATTGCCAAGATGACCAACATAAACACATTGACACTGGACCACAACCTTATTGACCACGTAGGAGCTGGAACATTCACGCTGCTCACCAAACTAGTTCGCCTGGACATGACATCGAACCGCCTGCAGAAGCTACCACCCGACAGCCTCTTCCAGCATGCTCAGGTGCTCTCCGACCCCAAGGGCTCTTCCAGCTCATCAAGGCTGACTGTGAGCTTCGGCGGGAACCCTCTTCACTGCAACTGCGAGCTGCTGTGGTTGAGAAGGCTGACAAGAGAGGACGACCTGGAGACCTGTGCCTCACCTGAGCACCTGATGGACAAATACTTCTGGTCCATTCAGGAGGAGGAATTTATCTGTGAGCCACCACTCATTATCAAGCACCACTCCACAAAGCCCTATGTGATGGAGGGGCAGGGAGTCACACTCAAATGTAAGGCTATGGGCGATCCGGATCCCACCATCCACTGGCGCTCACCTGATGGCAAGCTGGTGCACAACAACACCCGTACTGTCCTGTATGATAATGGAACACTGGACATCCTCATCACCACTCTGAAAGACAGTGGTGCCTTCAACTGCGTTGCCTCCAATGCAGCAGGCATTGCCACAGCAGCTGTAGAGGTTAACATGATCCCGCTGCCACTGTTCGTCAATAATACTGGTCACATGAGGGAGGCGGACCCAGGCCTCTCTGACATCACCACCTCCACCAAATCTGGGAACAATGACACCAAGCTGCAGGACAAGAGAGTGATGGTGGATGAGCTGACCTCCAACTCAGCCATGATTCACTGGCCTTCTGAGAGACACATCCCAGGGATTAGGATGTACCAAATCCAGTATAACAGCACCCTCGATGACACACTCGTCTACAGGTAAAGAACAATACACCCTTTTTGTATTTCCTAATAAGGAAGCATCAAATAGTACATATACATACACATAAATCTGGCTAACAATACTCTATATTTCATATATTTATGTTTTTATTTTGTTTTTTAATTTTTATCGCCAATTTTTCCTCCCTAATTTCAAGTCCCATCCATCAGGTAATTCTCCCTTGTCACACACGATACCTGCCATCCAGAAAGTATGAGGCATATGCAGCCAATCAGGACAGTTTTTCAAGCTATGGCTCTGGGAACATCAGGGAGCAGTCTAAAATGCTCAGAGGAATTACACTCACCACCCTTTTCTGATTTATCAACTCAGAGACAATGGTGGTGGGCCAGGGTCACTGTAATTCACAGGGTTGAGCATGCCTGCCACCCCTCCCAAAGTGTATGTCCAACATGATCTCTCTGGGTCCCAGCACAGATGGTGGTGGCATCATGAGGGATTGAACCCACAATCTCACAATGATAGACTAAACACCTCGCTGTTGCACCACTTAGGAGCCAGGCATTTTTATCACTTGTGACCTTTTTTTAAATTTATTTATTTATTTGCTTTTTATGTAAAGTTTACTTTTTTATTTGAACAGTTAAGCCTAGGTGTGCGGTATGTCATACTAGGTACTAGCCTAGGTATGCAGTATGTAATTGCTGATGTAAGCAATTTACTTAAAGAACACTAGCTGAAGCTATAACTGATAGCACTGAAATAGTGGCTCTTAGACAGTAAAAATGTGTGTAACTGATGTGGTCTGTGTAATTAGAATCTAAAAATTTAAATTCTATCAATTAAGCCCCTGCAATGAAAAAGCATATATGTCCATTTACTGTTTTTCTACATTCTACAAAAACAATTATATAAAGTATTATTGCAAGTTTTATTTTTAAATGCCCACATGAATAAAGTCTAAAGAAATTTAGAATTTTAATGTAGTTTTAATATAAAAGTGGTACAAAAAACTAAAACTAAAAACTAAAATAACTGACAACACTGAAATGGCTGATATATGTTTGTTTATTTTTGTTGTTGTTGCAAGGGCTCAATTATTATGTGTATCTGCTCTCACCACATAGAGGACAGGTGAAGTGCTAAGCATGTTTTCTTTGGTGGGAGGAACTTTAGAGGAAGTTTTGAATCAAAGGTGTGGGATTGAAGGGAGGGGTGGACTCCTTGTAACCAATGTTTCATCAATTACAGCAGTTTTACATGCCAGAGGTATGAAATTTAAAATGTAAGGGAGCAATATAGATTATAGCAGGATGGCACAGATTTAGGCCTTGATTTATAGGAGCTCTAAAGAAGCATACTACATGATTCAGCAAAATTCATTTCTTGTACCACCCTCATAGGAACACAGCATTCCTGCCACAGCAAACACTGAATAATGCAGTGCAGCAGCTGCATTCCTTGTCCAATCATAGAGGAGTAACTGACAATTATTGCCTCTTCGACAGCTTCTGCATCTTGCTAATCCACATTGCCTTGGCATAATTTCAGATAATATGAATCTAGTAAAAGTTGCCCAGCTGCTAATCACAAAATCCTTTGGCTTGAAAGCTTCTTGGAAAAACTAGATGAAACTTAGATCAGATATTAGGTGATCATTAAAGCTTAGCAAGGCTTAGAATTATGAGTAAATTCCTTCTGTCCACATGCTGAGGCTTGATTGTATGATTGTATGATTGTATGGCATGGTGTTTGAAGGACTAACATCAAAGGGGTTCTAAGATATGAAAACAACAAGCAGAGTCGTTTGTGGTGTATTGGAACAATTTACTCACTAAATGGGTTTGAGGAGCAAAAGCATCATATGATATGGCATCTGTAAAAAAATTACTAAATAAAATAATTGTAGTGATTACTTCATGCTGCTTATAAACCAGTCAAAACTGATCTTTGGAAAGGCGAAAATAAAAAAAATCTGATAAAATGCTGAAAAATCTCTGGTTGTGGAGAATGGAATTTACAATGCAGGACTTGAACAGAAGGAATCTAGTGCTCTCATGGAATGATGCCCTGCAGGTTTATTAGATGATAACAGGTTTGCATTGGTGAATGTAAAACAGCAATAAAGATGTGTATGTCATTCATGAAAAAGACCGGTCTGAATTAATGCGATGATTAATGTGATGATGTTCTTTTAGGCCAGGCATACAGTACAATGCTAAGACAAATGTCAAGCATCTATATTTAAAATAGATTGAGTGAACATCGAGTGCAAAAAACTATCTCAGCTTGGTTCAAATAGGCAAATAACTCTTGAAATTCTAGAAAAAGAAGCTATGTTTGCCCTATGACATCAGGGAAACAGAAGCTATGATTATCTGATGACATCTGAGAATTTATACAAATGAAGTTGAGCATAAAGTCTGATGAACTGATGTTTAGAAACCTATACTGTGATTGATAAACTTTGCTGCTCATCCTCTCTGTCATGTAATGCACCTTACATCCTTGACTGCTCACGGATTATTCACAGTGTGTAATAATTAGGTCCCAAAATGGATTGATTCATCGTAATAGCAACATATGGGCTGGAAGCAGCCTCTGTACAGGCAGATGCACTCTAAACATCTATGCATACAACAAAAAAAAAAAAACACAAAGATGCTAATCACAGACTTTTCATGAAATGCATCATCTGTACTGGGATCCTTTCTTTGAGGAGTTCCAGGTGCAGCTTCCCAAATTCCCAGGGAAAGGCATAAATGGGGGAAGGCATCCTAGACATCCATGTAATGGTGCGCTTTGATCACAAGAATCTCAATATGGTCTGTGTTGTTGAATTCTCTGATAATGTGTTAACATGGAAAAATATGTTTATTCATTGTTTTATGTAGGGGAACATTAATATGACAGAAGCTGATCCGAGGTAAGATGAGTAGTTATATTGGCTTATAAAAGGAAATGGATTATACATGTACTTAAATTGTTTGTGGGCACACAGAAGATGTTCGCTGTGATGTCTTTAAGCTTAACACGGCCAATAAAATGTCCAATGTTAAAGTACTGCCTGCAGTTGGGCCAGTGAAACTTTGAAAATGTTCAAAACAGCAGCTCAAAACTATCTCTGTACGTTTAAATATAATTTTGTTCACATATTTCAAAAAGATGCACTTCTATCTACAGTAGTAAGAAATGTTGCCTCTCTATTGAAGAATGAAAGGAGAATCCCTGATGGAAGCTTTTGCAGCAGCTAAAACACCTGCACAGCCAATAACATTCAACACAGCCTCTCTCAAAGCCACCATTAAGGAATGCATGTGGAAGCGTGATGAGAGCTATGTGGAGGAAATATACTTACTAAATGAAATACATGTAAAATACAAATATAATTACTAAATGAAGACTTACTGCAATGCCAACTGTTAAAAACAAAACTGTTGGTGCATGTGACACACTTTGTCAAGCTGTTAAACACAAATAAATACAAATTACTGTGGCTTAAATACAAGCAATGTTTGGCAGTTTTTTCACACTCATTTACAGAAAAAGAAAAAAAAAAACACTCCAAAATGATGAATAATGGTATTAAGTATGTTAATCTCTGGTGAAGGTTTTCTGAAGTGTTTTCTTACATTAACAAGGGAACTCATTCCTTGGCCCTTGAAGCCTTAAAATTAGGCCTCTGTGTTTCAGTTCCATTTTAGGAGGTGTACCTGACCTCTGATCATATAGGAAGAGCCCTCAAACTGGCACTGGTTATTTTTCAGCATGACCATTTGACTTCTACTGTGCAGATTCATACATCATCAGCTGCAGAGAATGACAACTTCCTGTCCGATGTTGTCCAATCAGAAGTATAGAAATATCGCTCACTACAATCAGAGCAGGGAGACTTGGAGAGAGAGAGCGCGTGAGAGAAAAAGAGAGAGTGAGAGAGATGGACACAAGAGGGAGACAGGGGCAGTCTTGCTAGGAGAGCACAATATAAATGTACATGTTTTATGTTCATATAGTGCCAGTTTTATTATTCCAAAGCTTTTTGCAGTCCTACAAAAGTCCAGCAATTGCTGCAGCACTCCCCCACTTGGGGGCTTAAAAGGATGAAACCAACATATGTATCATGATTACAAACAGACTGGCACTCTTTGTATGATATAAAAGCTATTACAAAAAGAAAAAACAAAAACAAAAAACTCTCAGTGAGATTCTAGAATGAGGAAAAGCCCTGTGAGAGAGAATAAGAGCTCACCAGCCACGTGCACACAGAGCTACCTCAGAACATCAGGCACGTCCATTAGAAGGATTAGAAGATTTAGCTTGGGGTCTAAACAAAAACCCTGTCTGTTAGCTCGCATGCTCTCTTTCTCAGCGTTTGATTTTCCTCTTCTCCTGAGCCTTTTTCACAAGTAGTTGCACCCTTAAATGTTCTGACTGTTTTCCGCTACTGAGCCATGTGTGAGCAGCTGAAATGCTGTGGGAGTTCATCCAATAGATTGCTGGGACTAGACCTAGTGAAATTCCCCACAGTGCTGTGCATAGCCTCAGATACAAACAAAATGCACAATGTACAAGACAAGATTTTTATAATGCATTTGCCCTGTGTTATATTTCTTTCTCCATCCATTTTTTCTTTCTCTCTCTCTCTGTCTCTCTCTCTCTGTATATATATATATATATATATATATATATATATATATATATATATATATATATATATATATATAATAGTGTCAGCTGTCTGCACATGTTGTAAAATAAGAATACATGGATCAGAACTATTGTTGATTTGTTAACAATGTTATCACTTTACAACACCATTCTAAACAAAGTGTACTCTGCCACATACAATGTCATATCACAACAATGTTGGCTTTACTCCACTTTTTCACTCTTTTTTCTACAGGATGATCCCCTCTGACAGTAAGAGCTTCCGTATCAATGACCTGGCGGCTGGGCGGGACTACGAGCTATGCGTGCTCGCGGTGTATGATGATGGCATCACGTCCCTGACAGCAACACGTGTTGTTGGCTGCGTGCACTTCCGTACGGCACCCGAGGCTGGCCAGTGCCGTTTCGTGCACAGCCAGTTCCTGGGTGGCACCATGATCATTATCCTGGGTGGTGTCATCGTGGCTTCTGTGCTGGTCTTCATCGTCATCCTCATGATCCGCTACAAGGCGTATGGTGGCAGTGACGGCAGCAAGGCCAAGGCCACCGATGTGGCGACACCTCCACTGCCAGGCGGGAGCCAGAGCCGGTCAGGAGCTGCCGATTCCAAGCAGCAAGCCCCACCTGGGGAGGAGAGTGCATGCTGGAGGGAGTCCTCACCCAGGATGGACTGCCAGGCACTCGTGCTGCTCAGCCTGGAGAATGAGACTCGGGAGGAGCCAAAAGCACATCTCCCATCACCATCGCCCACCCCTGGCTCCGAGGCTCTCATGGCCACACCTGCCCCTGCAGTGTCCAGGCGGGCAAGCTTGGGTGGCCCACCCTCAGAGGACACCCAAACGGACAGCAGCCCAACGGGCTCCACAATGTCCCTGTGCCTGATAGGCCCATCAGCCGGTGATGGTCCCTCGCGCTCCAGGGACAGCAAGGGAGCACTGGTGGGTATGGGCCTGCTGCCTGGCGAGCTAGCCAGAGCAAGGCATCGCTTTTCCTTTGATGGGGACTACGCGCTATTTCAGAGCCACAGTTACCCACGCCGGGCACGGACCCGGCGACACAAGTCCACAACGCAGCTCAACGCAGACGTCTCACCGCCCACCAGCCGGAGGGGCACATTCAGCAGCACGGAGTGGATGCTGGAAAGCACAGTGTGAAGGAGGCACACATGCACATACACAACTGACTACAAACTATAATGCTCCTATTTACACACACGTGCACACAGACTCATATGCACAACAAACTGAACACACTCACATACTCCTACATAAACACGAAATACTCGTAGAGTTACACACTCACACACACACAGAGATACGCATGCACAAACTTTCCTCATGTGTGTCTTTGTCCAGATTACATTAGTGTTCAGTGTTTTGTTTGAGAGCACAGTGTGGCTCCATCCTGCCTCCTCCTGATGTCCAAGAAACAGAGTGAGAGAAAGAATGCTACAAAGCTTCAAAGGGAAGGAATGAAAGAGAAAGAGAGATAGAGAGAGGCAGTTGCTATGTCCCTTCTGATAATGCAGCGGTGCCTTATTCCTGAACATGTACCAATGGAGGATGCTGCTACATGTGACACACACACACACACACACAAAATAAACAAACAAAAAACACCACCATCACACTGACCTAATCATATCATTCCAATAGATTCAACCATATGCACACACACACACACTCACATACACACACACCACTGTCTCCCCACCTCGGGTTGTCCTCATGACTACGTGGGAATACGTCATTATTATTTTTTTGTCGTGTTTTGTTATTTTTATATGTGATGCCAAGGTGAGAGGCCGATGGATATCTCTCTATTTGCAGTTTCCTTTTCATAAAATTTGATGACAATGAAGATGATAAATGTCCTAGCGAGAGCCTGGGTGATATCTTACTATGTGTCAGCTAATTTAAAGACTTTTGCACAGAAGACACGAAATAATATGGACAAGTATCACACCAGTTTATACAACATAAAAAGACATCTGAATAGAGCTATACACATACCGATTGCTTTAGTTAGAATGAGCATCTGAGCCTGGTAAATTCTGTGGACTCCTTTAGGCAAAATTGACTATAAATATCATAAAATGTGTCATTCTTCAAGTGACTGTATGATAGTAATCGGTATTGTATCTGGCTGGTCTAGATAAAAAAAAAAAAAGACAACTGCAAGAACAGAAACAAAATCTACATATATAAATATATTACAATCTATCACTGTATGTGTTCTAAATATGTAAGTCATAGGTCACATGACTTTTTACAAAGCATTCTGGGTGATGGCCACACATTTTTACATTAAAAATTTGGGTCATCACATCTCCCCTTAATTTAGTATATTAAAGTTTTGACCACTTACCCCTGATGAAAGGGGATTAAAGATTTTTTGTTTGTGTGGGTTGGCTGTATGAAGTTTTGTGTGTATCATTTTTTTCTAATGTTTGTTTAAGGGTCTCCCTTTTATTCTTTATAGTGGTATAAACACTACATTTTTCACTCTGAGTTTATGGGAACTGTCATCCTATACACTGGTGTGAAAAAGTGTTTGCCCCCTTTCTTATATCTTATTTTTTTGCATGTTTGTCACACTTAAATGTTTCAGATCATCAAACAAATTTAAATATTAGGCAAAGATAATACAACACAAAATGCAGTTTTTAAATGAAGGTTTTTATTATTAAGGGGAAAAAAAAGCCAAACCTACATGGCCCTGTGTGAAAAAGTGATTGTTAAAACATAATTTAACTGTGGTTTTTCACATCTTTGGAAAGCTGAGTTCAATTTCTTTAGCCACAGCCAGGCCTGATTACTGCCACACCTGTTCTAAATCAAGAAATCACTTAAATAGGGCCTGCCTGACAAAGTGAATTAGCCCAAAAGATCCTCAAAATCTAGACATCATGCTGGAATCCAAAGAAATTCAGGAACAAATGAGATACAAAGTAATTGAGCTCTATCACTCTGGAAAAGGTTATAAAGCTAATCTAAAGATTTGGGACTCCAGCGAACCACAGTGAGAGCCATTTTCAACAAATGGTGAAAACAGGGAACAGTGGTGAATCTTCCCTGGAGTGGCCAGCTGACCAAAATTATCCCAAGAGCGCAGCAACAACTCAGCCAAGAGGTCACGAAAGACCCCACAACAACATCCAATTAACTGTAGGCCACACTTGCCTCAGTTAAGGTTAGTGTTCATGACTCCACCATAAGAAAGAGACTGGGCAAAAATGGTCTGCATGGCAGAGTTCCAAGATTAAAACCACTGCTCAGCAAAAAGAACATACACCACTGTACTTGTTGTGCATACATGTGATAGAGAGACTCCAAATTGGACATCAGCATTAATGCAGTGCAGCAGCACCAAATGCATGTTGGGAAAGACTAATCCACGCTCTTGCTAAAAAGGATCATCGCCTGTTTGTACCCGTAAAAGAAGCATTGTTGCTAAATACTTTTCCAGTTTAAGAATAAGGTATGCAGATTTTGTCATGGAGCTTCCATTACACCCCTTAGGCTTTAGATTGGAATAGACCAGTTTGGGGCTATAGAGCAGTGCTCACTCCAGCACGTGAAGGCCATTATCAAACCGATTAACATGGTAATTGCTCCTGTGATGGCCAAGTCTCTAATTACCCACTCCCAAGGAAAAGAAGAGGAAAGTAAAAACAAAGCGCTTGTTTACCGAAGTGGATCGGCCTTTGGGCAGCATATGGCTGCTATATTCCCAGTCTCTTAGGTGAAATGTCGCATAACTGTAATTAAGAGAAAGGACTGCTCCTTAAATCGTGGGCCCAGTCCCCCCAGATAAAGCCCGCTTAGGGGCTTGTTCTACCACACATTCAAAAACCATGAATTGGCCCAAAGTGAAATCCAACAGAACTTTGGGTTCTGCTCTCTTAATGAACTTAGCTGTAAGTCATTGCCCTACATTTTTGAAAAACAACTGGAAAAAATGTTCATGGTGACAACAGCAAAAGAGCTGACTATATTGCAAAAGCTAGCCACAGAGTATAACCAGGAAACATATCCATGAAGTATAGCCACAAAGCATGACCATTAAGTATAACCAGCAACAAAAATTATTTTCAATGCACTTACTTATAGTCCTATAGTTTGACATAATGACTCAACTGCATTAGAAACTATGTAGCCAACCTTTATTGAAAACCGTTTATCTTCACTCCGACTCTCTCGCTCTTTGCTCCATGTGCATATGTTTTCAAATTGTGTAACCAGTCAGCAATGAACAGTACCCTCTGCCACCATGCTGGGGAACCAGTAGGCCTGCCAGTGACAGCTAGGAGCAGACAGTAAAAACTGGAACCGTTGTTACTGGACCAGTGGCCAATGGAAAAAAATAAATCACAGTACCAGTTTTCTGCCGCCAGAAGGTTCTGGCATTTTGGGCAGTGGAAAAACAAAATGTCCCTAGCACATTAAGATAGAGACAGAACAGACGTTGCTCTAAACGTCATGCGCTCTGCCATCTTAAATTGTTCTTTCTTATCTAGTGCTTTTGCTAAACCCAGCCATGACTGATTCAGATGGTTAAAGGAGGTAAACCAATAATCTGATTTTATTGTTTTGTTTGCTTTTTTTCTGAACTTGTATAAGAAGATGAGATAATAGGTGGAAAGGTATTCACAAAACCAAACACTTGATCTTGATTGTTGAAACAATTATCAGAATTACCACTGAAAATGGTACCAAGACATGCCAAAATAGTTTTATCTGTGCTCTGACAAATGCTCTCATATTATTAACATAGAACCTGCATCAAAGGAGTACTTTGGAAATTAACACTGTCAAGGGAAAGAGAAGACAGTTTTGTGTCATGACAGGTTGGTTCAACACTATGGCAGTTTCTTCAATCAGTTTAGCACATTTTACAAATCAATGCTGCACATGATCAAACCATCTAATGTGCATCTGGATTAGCACTTGCATTCAGTATTGCCACTTGAATATTGATTGAAACCAACACTTGTTTAAAGAGATGCAGTCTTGCAGCAATTTTCTTTAAAAGCATATTCCCATAATTTTCAAATCTCTAATACATCAGGAGTGTTTGGCAGATTACCACAAACAATGTCTTAATAAAATTGATTCAAACATACTTACAGTGGAAGCCAGAGGCATTTATAATAAATCTGTTTGAGCTAATATTTCTTCTGTTTTGCATAAAGAAAGGACGCACATTAAATTATTGTCCGTAGATAATAGATAACAGATATGGCAGACACTGATTAGGGAGGAAAGTGCAGAAATATTCCTTTTACATTGACTTTAGTGTACTAGTTTAATTGTATCTGTCCAATTACATTTGTTTTTGGAGATCTGAACACAAAATATTTTTTGCAGTAATAATTGTCAAAACCAAAACCCCTTCATTTTTCTAATCACTTTCCTAAAATGAAATATGCACATAACTGTCCACGCACATATCCTTAAGCAAACATAAAGATGATATGTAAAGTATCTTTAAGAATTTTCACAACCTCACTCCCATCTTTCTGTTTGTAAATATTGGGGCTGATGTAATCTTTTCTTACAACTTTATTCATACAGAGTGCACACACACACACACACACACACACACACACACCACACACAATATATATATATATATATATATATATATATATATATATATATATATATATATATATATATATAATATGACTCAGCCAATCAGGGACGTTCAATCTGATCGTTGTCACCGGAATATTGAATTCACCTCTGTGTTCAGAACATGCATAGAACATGTATATAAGCCTGTCGCAAGCTCTCATACATTGCGAATTATTGCCTCTAGATTCTTCTAAGCATACTGGGCGTTATTTCTTTGATCATCTTCCTGAGCATCATATCCTGATTTTGTTTTTCTCATTGCCGATTTTTGCCTGCCCCTTTTTTGGAACTACTGCCTGGTTTTGGATTGCTCTTCTGGTTTTGACATTGACTGTTCTATCTCTGTGATTCAGATTTCCCCTTACTTTGCTCTTTTGGTTTTGACCCTGGTTTATTCAGCTGAATAGAACCACTGAATAGAACACCAATAAAGCTCCTGTTTTATATCTGCAAGCATCTGATTCTGCTTGGCCCATCACAGAATACTTTGCCTTCATGCAGACGGCGGATTTGGAAGCCTTGAAGGAGGCTCTTACCAAGCAGGGTCAGCTACTCAACCAACACCAGCAGGTGCTTAAGGTCAATGGACACGATTACCAAACAACAGGCTGATCAACAGACACAAATGTCTAAACTCGGGCAGTGTCTCAGAGAACTTGCCTCCGGGCTACAAATGATGAATACCTCTACCTGGTTCACTCCAATGCCAGTATCCGCTTCTGCAGCCATCAGTACTCAACCGATCTTCCCCATGAGTAAGCCCAAGAAATATGATGGCTCCCTTGAAAGGTGTCAAAGTTTCCTGCTACAATGCTCCATATATTTCAATAGTATTCCACCCTGCTCTATCCAAGAAAAGAATTTGATCCTTACCTCTCGTCTATCAGACAGGGCATTAGATTGGGCTAATGCCATCTGGGAGAGTATACAAACCTCAACATATGAAAAATTTATCACTCAATTTAAGGCAATTTTTGACCACCCACATGAAGGAAGAGCATGTGGGGAATTGCTCACTATACTATGCCAAGGCAACTGCTCCATAGCTGATTATGCATGCAAGTTCTGCACTGTGGCTGCTGGTAGCTGGTGGAACAGTGTTAATTGTCACTTTCCAAAATGGTCTCAATTCAGAGATATGGCATGAGCTAGCTTCCCGGGATGATGAGCTTAATTTGGATCAACTTATTGCTCTTGCCATCTGTCTGGATCGTTATCTTCAGGAATGAAGACCACAGAGAACCAGTAGTACTTGCTCCACCTACCCCCATTTTAGTAATAGATCAGAGCCTAGTCAAGAGCACATGGTAGAGCCAATGCAATGTGATTCCTCTTTCTTAACCGAAAAGGAGAGACCGTGCTGGTTTCAAGAGGGTCTGTGTCTCTACTCTGGTTCATCAGGACATATTATCAGGGAGGGTCGTCTTAGACCCAACAGATCTGTATCACTGAGTCATAGAGCAGGCATGACTCCCACACCACAAACTTAGGTAGTGGTCTTTCCCAAGCAAAGGATGGTTGCTAAGTCATTTTCTTGCCTGTTTATGTTGGGTCTCACACTCTGTCCTCTATATTTACAGCCCTTGTCAACTCTGGGCAGAGTGCAACTTCATACATGCACAATTGGTACAATAATTGAATATCCCATTAGAGCCTTTACCCAAGACCCTTCGAGTGGCCACACTGGATGGATTACCAGTAGGAGGTGTTTCCATATCTCTTCGCACTGCACCTCTAAAACTAACCACCAGCGCACTCCACTCCAAACTCATCTCGTTTCTTTTCTTAAAAGCCTCATCATTCCCAGTTATTCTGGGCCTACCTTGGCTTGATCAACATAACACAAGCATATCATGGCCCCAAAAGGAGATAACTCAGTGTTCGGTTCAATGTCAGAAGAACTGTTTGACCTTACCCACGATTAAACTATGTTCCACAATGATAGAGAGTCTTGCTGATGACCATGCCTTTTCCCATCCTCAAGAATATCAGGACCTTGCTAGAGTGTTCAGTAATAAGAAAGCTAATTTGCTACCCCCTCACCATCCCTATAATTGTTCCATTGAACTCCTGGAGTGAGCTGTGTTACCCAAGGCTCACATCTATCCTCTCTCCCAAGAGGAGGAGAAAACCATGAATCAAAAACTGAATCAAGGTTTTATTCATCCTACCCCCCCCCCCCAGGTATCAGACTTCTTCTTTGTAAAGAAGAGGGATTGTGGCCTTCATCCCTGCATCGATTAATCTTAATCAGATCTCCCAGAAATATGCATACTTGCTACCGCTCATCCCCATCACCCTGGAATAACTACGAGATGAAAATTCTTGACCAAATTAGACCTCTGTGATGCTTACAACCTTATATGTATAAAGAAAAGAGATGAATGGAAGACTGCCTTTGTGACCACTAGGGGTCACTATGACTACAAGGTGATGCCATACTGTCTCATTGTAGCTCTGTCTGTGTTTCAAGCCTTCATCAATGACATCCTTTGAGAAGACATAGGGAGATTCGTGATGGCATATATCGATGACATCGTCATCTACTCACCTGATCTTCAGACCCATATATGACAAGGGAGCTCTGTGTTGAAGACTCTCCTTGAGAATGGACTTTATGTGAAGGGGGAGAAATACGAGTTCCATACTACTACTGCTACTACTTTCCTGGGATATGTAGTCAGCCATGGGGGAATCACAATGGATGATAAAAAGATAGAAACCATCCTCCATTGCCTGGTACCTACTACCATCAAGAGGCTCCAGAGCTTCCTAGGTTTTGCAAACTTTTAGCGATGATTCATCAGGAACTTCAGCAGTATAGTGACCCCCTCACAGCCCTCCTAAAAGGAGCATAGACCAAGTTTTGTTGGAATCAAGAGGCTGAGCAAGCATTCATCTGATTAAAGGAAGCTTTCACCACTGCTCCCATACTTAGACATCCTAATCCGTCAATCCCATTTGTAGTAGAGGCTGACACTTTGAACATTGGTGTAGGAGCTGTACTCTCTCAGAGACATAATGAAACCAAACTACATCCAGTGGCATATTTCTCCTGAAAATGATCTCCGGCAGAACAAAACTATAGTATAGGAGAACGTGAACTGTTGGCCATTATACTAGCTTTGGAGGAGTGGAGGCATTGGCTAGAGGGGGCTAATCATCCCTTATTAGTTATCACTGACCATCGGAATCTGAAGTATATGCATGCTGCCAAACAACTGAACCCCTATCAATCCCATTGGTCATTATTCTTTTCAAAGTTTAACTTCAAGATTATGCATCGTCCAGGAACCCGCAATACGAAAGCTGATGCCCTGTCCAGTATTCACCTAGGGGAGAATGAGGAGAAATTGGGTGATAAAGAAACCATCCTAACTACCTGGTGTCTACAAGATGGGATATAGATGAAGAAATGGAACAAGCCACACAAGGCACTGTCACCCCAATGATATGTCCGGAAGGTAAACATTACATACCTGCCTCTTGCCATGGCCATCTAATAACCTGGGCTCATTCCTTGCTCACTGGGGTCATCCTGGGGAAACACATACTCGTCAGTTCCTGGCTAACCGTTATCGGTGGGAGAGTATGACAAGCGACATTCACCTGATATGTTTCATCATGTTCTATCTGCAGACAGAGCAAGACTCCTAAGACTCTCTCTGTAGGAAAACTCATCAGGAAAACTTGGTTGTCTCCTGCAGTCAAATGGACAATGTGAATGAACTAATCCAAAACTGAACAAATTCCTGTGATGTTTTTTGCATGAATAATCCATCAGATTGGTCCAAATTCCTACCTTAGGTAGAAATGGCACAAAACGCACTCACTAGTTCTTACATTGGCCTAACACCTTCTAGGTTACCAGCCCCCTATGGACCTCTATCACGGCTGATATCCCTGTGGTAGATGAGTGGATGCAGCATAGCGAGAAGGTATGGGAGGAGACACACCAACGTATCGAACATGCCCTACAAAGATACAAAGAAATAACAGACAGACACAGAGGGGACACCCCAACCTACCAACCAGGTGACCGAGTGTGGCTATTTATGTGGAACTTCCATGAGCTGAGGTCCTGCTGCAAACTGGGCCCCAAGTATATTGGCCCCTTTGAAATAGCCAAACACATCAATGAGGTCACGTACCAACTCAACCTACTTATACACTTCCATATCTTGAGGTCTTTTCATGTGTCTCTTCTCAAGCCTGTTATTTCAGGTCCTTTAAATGAGGTTTCTCCCAATGATACCCCACCTCAGCCTATTGATTATGTCGGCACTTCGGTAAACGCAGTATGCCGTATTCTGGATTCCAGGAGAAGGGGTGGTTCAGTACAATACCTGGTGGACTGGGAGGGGTTCAGCCCTGACAAACAGAGCTGCATCCCTTGCTGTGATGTATTGGATCTTGGCCTCCTTTCGGACTTCCACACGAGGTTCCTGGACAAGCCTGCTCCTCGTCCATTAGGTTGCCCTCGCCACCTTCCTGTAGAGGATTCTCATACTGGACTGGAGTCTGCTGTACTGGTAAGGTGTTGTCACGGTCATCCTTGTACCTCGGCTGTCCCGGACTCTTTGGGGGGTTACTGTCATACTGCCCAACCCCCATCACACTACACTACCCTGCAGACTGTTTGTCACCCGGCCAATGACGCAGTCAATTAGGGACGTTGAATCAGATTGCCGTCACCAGAATATTGAATTCACCTGTGCCTTCAGAAGATTTTGTAGATAAGCCTGTCGCAAGCTCTCATACATTGCAAAGTATTGCCTCTAGTTTCTTCTAAGCATACTGAGCATTATTTTCTTTTATCATCTTCCGGTATATTGTACCCAGATTTTGTATTTCTCGTTGCTGATTTTTGACTGCCACTTTTTTGGAATTACTCCCTGGTTTTGGATTGCTCTTCTGATTTTGGCATGGACGGTTCTATCTCTATGCTTCGGAGTTCCCCTTACTTGCTCTTTTGGTTTTGACCCTGGTGTATTCAGCTAACACTGAGTAGAACACAAATAAAGCTCCTGTTTTATATCCACGGACGTCTGATTCTGCTTGGCCCATCACAGAATACTTTGCCTTCATGCAGATGGTGGATTTGGAAGCCTTGAAGGAGGCTCTTACCAAGCAGGGTGAGCTACTCAACGAACACCAGCAGGTGCTTAAGGGCTTCACGCAGTCAGTGGACATGATCACCACACAACAGTCTGATCAACAGACACAAAGACTAATAAAGCTCCTGTTTTATATCTGAGAGCATCTGATTCTGCTTGGCTCATCACATCTTCATTCTCCAAGTTTCTCCCAGCTCATGCAGTAAAGCACATCCTGGCATGAAAATAGGCATGAAAATCTTTCAGTGAAGTTTGCAAATTATTGTTTAAATACCACCATCTATTATAAACCCACAGACTCTCATACCTATTTGCAGTAAAATTATTCACATCCCAAGGCCTGTAAAAATTTCATCCCTTACTTACAGCTACTTAGACTTAAACACATTTGCAGTGAGAATGAAGACTTCCACCAGAAAAGCATGGGAATTTGTGAATATCTTCAAAACTGTGGGTTTCCTGAGGAAGTCATAGATGATTCCTTTGCTTGTGTTTCACATGTTCAGAGTATGGACACAATGACCTATAAACAATCTGCTGTTAAGACTACAAGAATTCCCTTGGTGCTGACTTATCATACAAATAAACAGTGGCTGATGCTGATATTATACTTAAACACTTCAGAATCCTACAGGATGATGCAGAGGCTACATTCCTTTTTAAGGATCCTTCTTTAATCTCCTACAGATGAGACAAAAACATTAAAGACATGCTCATCAAGAGTGAAATAAATGACCATTCAAATAATGGCTGTGGTACTGTAGCCTGCAAATGCTATCACGGTGCCTTGGTGGTTAGCATGTTGCCCACACAGAACTATAGTCTTGGGTTTGAGTCCTTATATGGGTACAGTTTCCTCCCACCATCCAAAAAAATAAAACTACCATGGAGGTTAAGTTGACTGGATATTCTAAATTGTCCTGTATAAATGTAATCTGTGGTTAGTGCTCTGTCCTGGTCTTAACCTCTCCCCCTGGTGCAATCCCCCAGGGGTCTGTGGTCTCTGATAGTGTTACAAACCCCAGGAACAACACTCAGCCATGCTTACTCTCACACACCCCCTTATCTTCATTACTGACCCCTTTATAAGCTTCCCTCCCCTGCATTCACATTCTGAAGTATTGTTACTCTATGGTGCATACCGAGCATTCTGTCTTACTGGTTTCTGAATTCTGCTTGTTTTTTAGACCTTGTCTCCTGCCTGACCCCTGGACAACCCCCCTGGACTCTGCCCCGTGTTGCCAAGCCTGGAAAAACCTGACCGCAAATACCTGCCTGACCCCCATGGATTTGTTTGATTTCGCGATTAAATCCTCTTGCAATTGGATCCTCTTCCTTGTGTGTGTGTGTGTGTGTTCAATCATTCCAGATAGATTGTACACTGTGTGCAAATTGGCTGCTTCTTCTCTGCTGATAGCTGTAAGTGTCCTTGAGTCTGATACATGTGCTATACAAATGTAACTAATAATAATAATAACAATCACACATACTTCCTCATGCATCACTACGGGAGTCTACTGAATTACTTGTAAGAGATGTAATCAGCTTTATATTGGAGAAACCAAGAGAAGAACACCTTTGGACCATCAAAATTAAGGATTTGTCATTTCCAGTGGCAGTATTAATGGACACTGCATTAATGACATTTGTTTGCATTGCCAGTTGTTGCTATGGCAGCAATGAAATTAGGACATTAAAATAACTCATCTACACTCTTGGAACTTTATGATTTAAATATCTACTTTTTTCATATATATATATATATATATATATATATATAATTTTTGGCATGGCACAACATCAGAACACTCTCTACTATTGCAGATTACAGTTTAATTAATTAAGATGGCTTCAAGAGGTAATTTAGATTAAAAATAATAAAAAGAAAAAAGTTAGGTGTGGTCTATGGAGCTGTAAATTGCCCAGGTCTGACAGAAGTTTAGAACACAATCAATTAATGAGTCATTTCTGTGTTTCTCTAATGGAGCAGGGTCCTCTAAATCTCTCAACCCTGAAGGATGGCAGTAACAAACTCAATGGTCCAGATCATTTTGACAACACCCAGCAGACTTTGTTCCAGAATGGAGTAAGTGAATAACACTTACTGGATTTGTGGGTATATATATTTGTTTAGGAAAGATATAGGAAAAAATCTGATTTTCCAAGAACATTCTTTTTTTTTGTGGTCTACATATTTTTACATATTGGTGGTTTGCTTGTTTTTGATTGTTTTTATTTATTTATCAGTAAAACATAAGGCTAGGTTTACATGTGGTTATAATGTCATTTAGGTAAGTAATATAACTGAATGTAAAACAATCATTAAGATCTCAATACCAGTGTGTGTATGTGGGTGTGAGTGTGTGTGTACTTATGTACTCTTGTACATGCAGTCAAATAGCTCACAAATATCTTTATATGTTGTCTTAAGGCTCAAACTGATTTATAATCTCACAAGGGTGAATATTCACCCTGCTTAGAATGCTGTATTGCCTGGTGTAGCTGTGCAGTGCTGTGCAGTAAACTATAGTAAACATGCAGAAAAACCAGAAAAGGAAAGCAAAATAAGTCAAACCACAGTAAAAGCAATCAGCAAGGCAACCAAGTCCAAAATGGAAAATGTCAACAAATCAGGAAGGAAAATAATACTGGGGGAATCAAGAGATTGAAAAGACAATGCAACATGCAGAAACAAAATCAAAACAGAACAGAACCTTAAATGAGGGAAGAAGAGAACACATGTGCAGGGTTAGCATGCAGGGGATCCTGTATTATTATTGTTATTATTGTCAGGAATTGTGTTCGAGGGCAAGGGATTCAGGGAGTTGAATTCCAGGTCTTTGACAGCAGGCATGACATCACTCTTCATCTAACCCAGGAGTTTTGATGCCAATTCTGCCCCACTGACCCAACACGCATGATCCAGCTCATCGGCTAATTAAGCCTTTGATGAATCAGTTGAGATGTACTAGAGAAGGGAAAATGTTTAAGTTCACAGGATATGTGTCGAAAGAGCTTCAGTTAAGAAAAGACTATCAGAGAGCTTCAAGACTACTGGTGGTTGTTCTAATGGCTGTGTCACCCCACCCTCAATGTGGATTTTGTACAATATACAATTATACAATGCACAATGTACAATATACATACCTTGCTACTCACATTGTGCTCCAAAAGCTCAGCTGAAATGCAGGCATGACCAAATAGGTGCAGAAGGAGGCTGACTGGGTGAAGAGTATCCTCATACCTGTGACTGTGACAGTATCCTCCCACCTGTGACTGCCTTCATGTGCAGCAGGTACAGTGTAGAAGGGCATAGCCTGTCCTTTCCTATCAGCTAAATGATGAAAAAGAGCATCTGGATTTATACCTTTATGTGTGTGTGTGTGTGTGTGTGTGTGTGTGTGTGTGTGTGTGTGTGTGTGTGTGTGTGTGTGTATGAGATGAAAGGGCTTGGCCTGGATTTTGCACCACATTGTGAATTCACCAAATCAAGGTAGTCATTCTTAAAGCTCAACATCCTGAAAAAGTCTGCATTATATAACTTTAAAATTCTTTGAATTCAGCTTTGAATGCTAACAAGACACAGAAATATTTTTTAAATAAAATTTTCTCTTGAATGATATGTCAGAACAAGGCTCTTCCAAAAGAACATTTGCAATATCTGTCTCAGAAAGACAGTCGGAAAGTGAGTTCTTGGGGATTTTTCTTTCTTTTTTTATGCCATGGTGCATCTTCATGAATACCATTGTCATTGCGTATGTGTGTGTATGTGCGTGCGCACTTGTCTTTTGTGACTCATGAAGTCCAAGGCTATCTACAAAAAGATAAAATATATAAATGTATTCTAAAAGTTCAATAAGTAATTTTGCAGCTATCTAATTCTAAATATGCATTTTAAAAGACACCATGCCTTTTAAGTGGCTAGACATTAGTGTTTCTTGTATTGGTTCTAGTTATGGTTGAACACAATTAATCTTAAAGTAAAAATTTTGCTTGGGGCTAGATTTGGTATCAGTATTAGCTCAATACAATGTAACTGATATTTCAAACTCACCCAAGAGAGCCAATACTCATGCACACACAAATACGCACATGCGTACACACACACACACACACACACACACACACACACACACACACACACACACACACACACACACACACACACACACACATTTGTTCATTAATTCAAGATTATTTGAAAGGCTGTTTGTTAAAATGTAAATCGCCCATAATGTTCCAATGGTTCAACAAAAGTGATGCCTGGTGTGCATGTTGCTCAGCCAGACCCTGCCATGAGGTGAATTTCACCTCCATGCTCAATTACACTGAAACACCTCAATCAGGCCCGTTGTTTCGATTATGTGTTGTTCCATATAATCGTTCTCAACACTCTCTGATTCACTAGATCACTGTAGAACACGCAAATATCATTAATTGTGTCATTTTTGGGATGTTTGGTGGTGGTGGTCCAGATAAGTGTCGCTGTGGGTATACACTTATCTGGAAGGAAGCCTGTGGATATGCAGTACTACATTGATGAGTCTTCATTGTACCCTCAGAAAGCTGCTGGTGAACTTGACCTCTTTAAACAGAAACAGCCCTTCTGAACCAGTAAATCTTGGCAGTTTCAGGGCAGCAGTCTTCTCTAGTCAGCTGGATCGAATGACCTGAAGTGCCCTTTAATGCGGCTCCATTCCAGGAAATGACTACTGTTCATTGCATAGATCAATGACTTGGCTAACACACTTGTTCACTTTGTCCGCTGCAGTCACCTGGCCTCCTTTTACTCCCTGAACCACCCCAGCCAGCCATCACAAACCATTTTTAGGTTTATTATTTACCATTTTGCTGTGTAAAGAGTATGAGATTCTACAGCATAATCAACATTAATTGTGAAAAGTGACGCATGCATCACTTATACATGCTGTTTGTTTGTGAGGGATGTGCATAAGAAGAATTGCTAGTGTTAAATCAAAGTTAACAGTGCTCAGTGTAGAGTGGTGGGGAAGCAGAGTGTGCACCAGCGACCACTCAGACACAGCGGGTCCTGGTTGAATAATTCACCATTTGCTGTTTATTGCTGAATATTTTGCGGTGAATATTTTATTGTGCATAGTGGCCTGTAGAGACATTTAGTGGAAGCTGGGATCTCTGCAGAATGATGTCTTAAGAGAAATCAACAATTAGAAGACCCTGCTGGATTAATGGTATACATGTTATTATTTCAGTTCTTATATTCACCTTAATAGCACTTTAAATGGATGATGGCACTTAAAAAAAAATTGGGGCTGTCATCTGCAGCAGATAAATAAAATGAACACCTGGTCTAATTTGAGAATACTGGCATCTATGAAATATTATGTTATCCATATAGCACTTTTTATGCCTTTGCCCCTTTAATTGGACAATTGACTACACAGTTGTTTTTGCTAATAAGCAAGCAAATCACCTGGGGCATGCATGCATTTCAGCTGCTCCAGGCCACACCAAAGGCAACACACCCCTAAAGAAGCATTTGTGTATTACAGTCATTACAAGAAGTCACTGATTTCAAAATGCAAAATGTAGCATTTTTATTTAAGATCAGGTAAATTTGTTAAGTTACTCTAATTGGGGAGCCATGTATAAAGAAAGTATTCCTTTGTGGTTCATCCAACCTGTCTATCAAACCTAAATGTCATGGCCTTGTTCTTAGCAGGGTGCCCCAAGTGCATGTCCGCACCAAATAACAACTTAATTTCTTTCACTGTATGTAATTTATATATAGTCTTTGTTCCCTTTGTGTCCCTTGCAAAAACTTGCTAGTTTTTGAATACAAATCAGTTTGTGAACTCTTCCATCCTAGGTATTCCATGATCAACTGTGAGATGTATTATTGAAACATGGAAGCATTTAGGAACCACAGCAACTCAGCCATGAAGTTACAGAATAGGCTTGCCTAGTGCTGAGGCGCAGTGTGTAAATGTCGCCAACACTTTACTGACTCAATAATTGAGTTCCAAACCTCCTCTGGCATTAACATCAGCACAGAAACTGTGCACAAGATGCTTCATGGCATGGAAATCCACTGTGGGTGACACAGTTTTTGCCCTAGCAGCTGCATGCATGCCTTACAAATGTGTTCTGTGGAGTGATGAATCATGCTTCTCTATCTGGTAATCTGGTGGATGAGTCTGAGTTTGGTGAATGTCAGAAGAATGTTACCTATAAAGTTTGATGGAGAAGGGATAATGCTATGGGACAATTTTTTAGGGTTTTTTAACAGTTCACCTAGGCCCCTTAGTGAAGGAAAATCTTAATGCTTCAACATATCAAGACATGTTGGACAATTGTATGCTCCCAATTTTGTGGGAACAGTTTGGGGAAGGCCCTTTTCTGTTCCAATATGACTGTGTCCCTGTATACAAAGCAAGATCTGTAAAGGCATGGTTGTGTGAGTTTAGTGTGGAAGAACTTGACTGGCCCACACAGCGCCCTGACCTTAACCACATTGAATACCTTTCAGGTGAACTAGAATGGAGATTGAGAGCCAGGCCCTCTTGTCCAACATCTGTGTCTGACCTCACAAATGCTTTTCTAGATGAATGGGCAAAAATTGATTCAGACACATTCCAAATTTTTGTAGAAAACCTTCACAAAAGAGTAGAAGTTAATATAGCTGTAAAGAGAGGACCAATTCCATATTAATGCCTATGGATGTAGAATGGAATGTCATAAAGGCTCCTGTATGTATCCCAATACTTTTGTCTATACTGTGTACCACATGTGCCACACAGATACTGTGCTGTACTTTAATAAGTAGATATGTTTTATGTAGTATTGCTTGCAGAGTGATCTGATACACCCAGATTTTTAAAAAATTCATTCACTGTCGGATCATTAAAAGTAATTATAGAACTCAAAATGAAAGCCCCAAGCAGAGTCCATAAATATGAATCCATCTGTTCCCCAGCTTAGTTTGTGACAAAGTTCTCAACTTCCAAGCATTCCACCTTAGTTCAAATTAAACTGCCCCTTCTTTCAACATTATCTTTAAAACCCTAAAGCATTTTATCTGACCTGAAAAGGGGTCAAAGCAAATACATGGGTGAAAAATACAAAATTTTGCCTCAAATCTTTTTCACAAAAAATCTTTATTACCATTAGCTCCAAACATAGTGATCTCCTCCTCTGGCTGTTTGCTTCAAGAGGTGGAGCTCATCTGCCCACATCTATACCCAAACAAAGGGAGGTCATTGGAACTAACTCTGCCATCGTATAGAGCTCTCCTACCCCACACACACTTTCTGTAGCTTTTGGCTGGGGTTTTGACTGCACAGGCCAACATCCACCTCTGTGTTCAGGCATAAAAGCCTGAATGAAAAGCTGGAGTTATTCTGTGTCATGACATTAAAAAAATAAAATAAAATAAAATAATAAAAAATAGATTGCTCAGGACTCAGGGAAACTGATTTGTTACTGACAGATATGGTATGGCTGGAGTCTCTCATCTTTTTTAATGTATACAGCTTTGTATACATTAATATATACAGCTGTGTATATATGTGTGTGCTCATGTGTGTGTCCATTCAGTCTGACCTTAAATAAAACATGTTTATTAATGTAATCTCGTGACATTACACTAACAAACTTGCAGGTACAAAAATTCAGCGCACCTTGCCTATTTTCTTGCTACATTACATCATAGTATGAAAATAAACTTTTTAATGGATTAATAATTTATTGCATTAATTAACATATATCATTAATATTCTCCTCTACAATATTAAAATTGTGACTATAAAATTTGGCTCCCTGATGTGGCTCCCTGTTAAGTCTGAAAAAATGGATCTGAACATTGTGAATTTTGGCTCCACTTTAAACAATGCTTTGTGGAGTGGTTAACAAAAAAACACATTGCAAATAATGTGTATAAAAAATAAAGCAGGAGGTCCATGTATTTGATTGAGGACACAATCAGGGTCCGTATTACGACCGATTGGAATCTCAAACATTAGAGGAAACATTTCACTCAAATGACAGAGATTACCATCAGTAATCTTCATGCTGTGGACCAGCATTCCAGAGTAAATTGTTAAGCGATGTCTTACATTGAACTACCGCTTTGAAATCAGACATATTTCAAATCTACACATAAAACTGCTCTGTGCCGCCATGTGTAACATCTGTTTGGGCATCTGTGCCTTAATTAGGAAATGATAAATATAAAAGGACAAATAGAAAGGATATCAAAAAGCAGTGTTTCTTTTCAAAGGAGTCATGAACAATTTCTGTTTTGGAGTCTGCCTCTGCAGCAAGTGAAGCAAAGACTTAAAAGGATGTGAATCTGCCTGCTATTTCCTGGACAGGTAAGATGCCAGTGTAAGTCATGTATCCTGATGAGGGCCTGCATGTTTATATTAGGACAATTTTAAAATGTCCTTGACAACGCAAGCACATTTCTTCATACAAAGACCACTTCCTCTTCAAAGCTATTGCTTAGTTTCCATAGTGTCCAGGTGTTAATATTTACAAATAGCAAGAAAAAAAAATACACCTAACTGCACAGTTAAGGTTTCATGAGTATATTATATGACACAATTTAAATTTTAGGGAGCTTTGCATTTTCTTTTTCTTTTAGGTTTTTTTTTTTTTTTTTTATCACCTTAGCCCTTAAGTAGGCCTATTTGACATTATCCCTCAAAATCATCATGCAGTAGTCAAAGTCATGTGATACAAGGGGTTTGTAATTACTATGAGGCAGTGGGGGGAGAAGTAATACGGTGGTCACAGAAACATCGCTCAGTGGCCACCCACTCTGTAACTGCAGTCCTGGGTTATAATATGATGACCATGCAATCATTAACTTGTGACCACAAGGACTGCTAGGAGTCTTTGAGCACAGTTTACTGGAAGTGTCTGGGGTCTCTAGTCTACCCTGTGGGGGCCAGGTATTGTATGTAAATGTCACAGTTTATCCTATGTTGCTCCCAGGGTTTTGCAACATGTAACTCCTGAACCCAAGCAATTTCCCTCTAGCCAAACAGCAGCATTTCTTTTTGCCTATGAGAAGAGTCTCTGTGGAAACCTGCAACTAATCCTTACACAGCTCTTCTCCATTTGGATCTCCCTGTTAGAGTAGGAGAGACAAGAGACTTGGAGGAATGTCCCTCTGCTTCTCCTTCCTCAGATCTGGCTTTATTGTAAATCAATGAGCTTCTAGAGTAGATAATCCACCTCCTCTCCCAGGCTGGCCAATAGACATCCTGGCCCATGTTTCATCAGCCTCTCTGATTTGCATGAGCCATTAACTTGGGTTCCAATATGCAAAAAAGGTTCTTGCTGCAATAAAACCCATATTAAAATGTGCATGACTTATAATTCTGTGTGCCTGGGTGTGAGAGAGAGCGAGAGAGAGAGAGAGAAATCAAGAATATGTGTGCCTGTGTGTGTGAGAGAGAGAAATCAAGAGTATAGAGTACTGGCACCGGGTCAGGCTGACACCATGAAATAGGCTGGCTTTGGGCCAGATGAGTACCCTCTAGCATCAACAATGTGTTTATGGTCATCTTCCTAATGTAGCAGGCAGCTGGGTTATATTCTCCTACCTCTGGCACTCTGTGCTCACACCAGAGTATAGAATGGACCCTCTCTCTCTCTGGCTATCTCTCACATTCTCTCTCTATCTCGCTCTTTCTGGGTAGAATCAAGAGATAGGAGAACTTTCCACATTTAGATTAAGCTGCTCTGACTCAGCATATAGATGAGATGTTTCAGTGTGTCTGTCTGTGGAATGGATGAATAAAAAATCCATATTCTTATCATAATAATCTAATATACAAGAGATTTCAGTTGTGCAAAGCCAGCTGAATGTTATTCTTCCATGGGCCCAGTGTTACTTGGTTCTGCATGGCTAGAATCCAATAGCGTGCTGCATTGCCCAAAGTCTCCTTTGAAATGATTTTGAAATAATGTTTTTCTGTCAGGATATTACTTACAAAGACCTACAAAAACTGCTAGTGGAGGAAATGGAACAGGTGTAAGATCTCTAATGAAGCAAAGTGAGACATGCACAGGCATTTGTTGGATTTGGTTATTTTATTAAACCAGATTGTACATTAGCTGCATAAATCTCATTGAAAGAGGTTTCCATGGACCATGCCTCTGAAAAGTATGTTAAACATACAGCATTATACACAAAAACAAACATACACACACACACACACACACACACACACACACACACACACACACACACACACACACACACACATACATGTGTGTGTTTGTGTGTATAATGCTGTATGTGTGTGTGTGTGTGTGTGTGTGTGTGCATGGCCCATGAAGATTATATATATATATAAACTACAGTGCATATAAAAAGGCTACATATGCCCTAAAGGCCTTTTTCATCATTGTTGTGAAATTACAATATATTTGTGATAAACAAACATAAATGCTCTAGGGAAAAACAAAAAACAATACCAAGCTTACATATGTGTGCTTGCTCTTTTATAATCATGAATATGGGTGTGTTCAGAATAAACCAATCACTATCAATCTCATGTTAAATAGTTGTTAGTATATACCTGCCATGAAATAAAGTGACTTATTAACAAGAAATAAACTTGTTCCTACAAGAGTTCCTTGACACCTTTTTGATAACATCCAAATAAAAAAGTCGAAAACCTTACAAAACAGGTAAGGAATATTTTGTGGAAAAATATCAGTGAGGAAAAGGATACAAAATGTTTGCAAGTAATGAAACACTATAAAAACTAAAATGAACAAGCAAAACTATATGGTACAACAGTCATGATGTCCCTCTAAAACTGATGAGAAGACCAGGAGAAAACTGGTCAGGCAAGCTGTCATTGGGCCTCTAGTGACATTAATCCTCTGAAGTCTAAGGGTATTTTCTCAATTTTTGCATGTTTTCTTAAATTCACTTTAAAGGTTCTTCCTTATAGCATGAAACCCATATGTTGGGCAGCAATTACTAGCAAGTATTGGTTGCTTCCCACATATAATAACAATCTCCTGAATTCTTCATATATCTGGGCCTTTTTATAACAACAACAAAAAAAAAATTACAAAAAAAAAAAAATTCAGAACCCAGATCTATGCTCAAGAGATGCCCAGCCAGTTTAATTGTTAGAATGGTTTTGCAAGGAAGGCCTGCAATAATATTGCTAAGTTGTGCCAAACTGAGTGACTCTTAAAAGATTGAATGCTGTAATCAAATCTAAAGGTGCTTCAACAAAGTGTTAGTTTAGTATTAGCTGCACACTTAGGCAATAAGGTAATTGTATGTTTTCCCTAAATTATTCCTTATGTTTTCACTTTAACATATTGTGTAATTGCAATGTATAAAAGCAGAAATGTTTCTGAGATGTTCAGTCTTGGCTTCATTTCTGTACATCACAAAATCTGTCAGATATCCACCATACCCATCTGCCTGTCAATGTATGTGTGAATTTATACTGGACTCAGATTGAGATAATTCCTGGGATCTGTTGGAGCTACTACTCCACCTTAGGGATCACAGCCCCAAGTGTCCCTCATCTGTGTGTGTACCAATATAAAATGTATAAAATAAAAGTAAAAAAAAAAAAAAGCACAAAAAGAAATGTACACCAGTCAGCCACAACATTAAAACCACTGACAGGTGAAATGAAAAATCCCTCATAACAATGGCACCTGTCAATGGATGAGCTATATTAGGCAGCAAGTTAACAGTCAGTTCTTAAAGTTGATGTGGAGCAGGAAAAACAGGCAAGGATATGAACGACTTTGACAAAGACCAAATTGTGATGGCTAGACAACTGGGACACACCACCTCCAAATTCCTGGTATGCAGTTGGTGAATATCTATTAAAAGTGACCCAAGAAAGGAAAACCAGTGATCTGATAACAGGATCATGGATGGTCAAGACTCATTGGTGCATATTTACAGCAAAGTGCTCTGTGGAGGCAACCCAGCAGAGGCAGTTTGAGGCTCTGGAAAATGTTCTGTTAAGAAACCTTGGGTCATTGCATTCTAGATTTTTTTTTTTTTATTGATAGGCTTCTTGCCCTGCCATACATCCATGGTCCATTCCTTGATATTTCACTTCTTATCACAGAATGTGAGGTAGTGGTAGCTTACTTTTTAAGGTACTTGACTTGTAATCAGAAGCTTACCAGTTCAAGCCCCATCACCACCAAGTTGCCACTGTTGGGGCCCTGAGCAAGGCCCTTAACCCTCAGTTGCTCAAGTTGTATTCAGTCATAATTCTAAGTTGCTCCCCATATCTGCAGGTCTTTTGAGCAGGCATGTTGTTGAGCTTCGCACAAACCCTCTGACAGTGCAGCACCTTTCCTTCCATCCCCCTTCCCTGAATTCCACTAACAGGTCTGTGTATTTTAATTGTTTGAGCACCTGGTTGTGTCACCATCTGAGCCGACCCTGCATCAGTGAAATTTTGCAAACTGTCAGAGCATGCTGGAGTGAGGCATTGGCAAAAATTGTGGACTTACATGGCAGAGTGTCAAAAGTTGCCCTTTAAAAAGCTGAGATGAGCCTGTAGGAATATTCAGTCAGCCGACCTTCCAATCCCTTGGTTCATGACAACCTCCCATGTTGTCCAACGCCCCTATGCAACTGCATTTACACTGTACTATTTTTTCTCCATCCTGGTTACTTGAGCCAGCATGAGGTCTTTTGTCTCCTTCTTACTGGCTCTGGACCATAGGCTAGGTGGGTGACCTCATTCAAGGTTTTCACACCCAGTTTGGACCGTATCCTTCACTTCTGGTGGTAGTCTACTTTCTGCCCTTCATAGCCCTTACTTAATGTTCTCAGCTTGGTGGCCATATCCCTCAATCCCCCATCATAAAGGTTCCTCAGTGCTGTTACTATTCTTGACTTTTGTTGTTTATACCCAACGGTGATGTATTTTAGGGGTAGCTGCAATGTACAGTACAGTATTCAACCTTCAAAAGCCATGTTATCCTTGGGCACAGTGTGAAGTGATGGCATGAAACCTTATGCTTTCCAGGTAGTTGGCTTCAGATGATCCTTGCTAGGCCTGCTGAGACTGAGACTGCTGTTTTTTCCTATTTCCTTGTCACAGAGGCTGGCCAACTACTGCCTTCTCAGACTTGAAATGGGTTGCATGGCAATTTGGGGGATGCCCTCCCCACAGATGGTGAAGATTACTGTTAATATGCCCCCCTTTCTATAGAGAGACTCCTTTTTTGCCTGGCTTGAATATCATCCTTGCCCAGGTGATCAGCACATCTAGTCTTTTCATTCTTTTTATCACAGAAAAAAAGCTCTATAGTATAGCTTTATAGTGGGGGCAGCCTACATCCTGTTCCAATGAGGATCACTTCAAACATTGCCACAAGAGGATAATATGGTTCCTTTCCCTCAAACAGAGAATGTTATCACTTCCTGACCTTGGTGCCTTCTTCACAAAAAGACAACTTGGTATATATGACTTACAGACATTCTGAAAATTAGAAAAAAATAGGAACATTTAGCATAAATCCTATATATAGATATAAATGATCAAACATAAAATAATCAGACACAATCATAAGTGAATCAAACATGAGACATTGGAGGGGCATCTGAATTCCTTCACCATGCAATCCTCATGAGGATCCATAATGGCTTCAGCACTCTGACAGTTCTTGTACAGCTTACATGATATGTTGTCTGATGATGGTATGTTGTCTGAGTCGATGTGAATCTTTCCCAGAAGATTACATGCCTGACTAAGCTAGGTTAATGAAGTATTGAAGAGATCTGATGGTTCTGAGGGTTTGAGTACATACCCTGTGAGCCATAGATGCTCAGTCCTCATCAGATAACTGTACTGGCCATGAATGTATTATTCCAGATGTAAGTGTTCTGCATGAATTTTCCTTGAGAAATCTGGGTGTGAATTGGAACTTTTTTTTAAAGATTGCTTTTATTTTCTCCATTTTTTCTCTGTTGCCAAATGTGTTCTGTTCTCCTCAGGTTACCAAGCTGTCATTGCATGTTATTCCAGAGAGACATCATGCCTTCTTTTTCAGGTTGTACTGCCATTCTTCAGCACCTGTGGAGCTGCCTGTTGCTTGATGCCAGGCCCTTGTTCTCCTTCCCTCTCTTCCCTTTTATCCTTTCTATGGGTTACATCACCTTACCTGGTGCTACCTTCTTCAAAAGGTGGAGGTGTATGTTTCATGACTAACAAGAAGTGATTTGACCCAAGGAATGTCTCTGTTCTGCCACACTCCTGTTCGCCCAACATTGAACATGTGGCTAGCCTTTGTGCTAACTACTACCTACCTAGGGAATTCTCACAAGGGATCATTGCTGTTTATATTCTACCACAGGCAGACTTGTACACTGCTATAGCCATATGATCTCATCAGCAAACACTATGTCAAACACCTGGACGCAGCCCTCATAATGGCTGGAGACTTTAACATGGCAAACCTCAAGTGAGTTATGTTGAATTTCTACCAGCACATAACTTGTTCAACAAGGAGTTGTAATACGCTGGACCATAGTTACACTCCACAAAAGCACTCTTATAAAGCCACCTCTCGTCTGGATTTTGGGAAGGCTGATCATGCTGTAAAACAGGAAGCTCCAACAAAGAAGTGGTAGCTCAGTGGTACTTGACTTGTAATCAGAAGGTTGCCAGTTCAAGCCCCACCACTGCCAAGTTGCCACTGTTGGGCCCCTGAGCAAGGCCCTTAAACCTCAATTGCTCAAGATGTACTCAGTCATAATTGTGAGTTGCTTTGGATAAAAGTGTCAGGTAAATGTAAAAAAGAGGTCAGACACTTGTCTGCCACAACAGAGTATGTGTTAAGTGAAGTAGACTGGGATATGTTCTGTGCAAGCTTTGATGATGTGTTGGAGGTTATGCAATTCATTTCCAAACTAACTGATATTGGTCTTGTGGTGAATGTTAATCTTTTTCCAAATCAGAAATGGTGGGTTGATAGAACAATCCATGAGGCTATGAAAGCATGTACTGCTCAATGTTCAATCTATTCCAGGCCCATTCTGTTGTCACTAGATGCCTTAAGATATCTACCATCATCTCTCTTTCCAAAAAGACTAACCAAGCCTGCCTAAATGACTGTAACACTAACTAGGTCTCTCAATCAATTAAGTAGATTTAGCCACTGAACAGGTAGACATTTTGACAAATCATCTTCTCTACTATTCCGTAGACAATGGATGATTTCTCCAATTGGTAGGGTGCTTATACAACTGATACAATCATGATAATGATGTTGACTGACATGACTTGCAGTAAATGCCACCATTATTGTGAGACCTTTATTTTGAAGGACATGAAATTGAAATGCCTGTAAACATGTATGATCAGTGTGTATACCATATGATATATGCATAAAAGTAAAATAATCCTTTGACATGCATACATATATGTGGACATTATGTTTTATTAATTTATCTAGCTGTTAAGTGGGATCAATGCTGTGGATCAGTGGAAAAATTCAGTGGCATGCACAACTTTTTGGTGGTTATGCTCCTGAAATCTATTAGCATCTATTAGCATTTATTAGTTATTAATATCCAAAGGAGACATCTGTGAAATTAAATTTAAGATGAAGATTAAATAGATTATAGCAGTATGCTCATGTCAGAACCAATATGAGTTGATACTTTTAAATTCATATTGGAAAACTAAATATGAACCAAATCAGTTGTTTTCTGTAACATTGTTGTTTTTTGTAGTAGGTCATGTGAGGGGAAACCCTGTCACATGAAACTACATTAATACGAAATGTAATCTGAAATGTTTTAACTAGCAAAAAGGTTTTTGTGTGGTTTGTCACACAATCTAAGGAATTAATATATAATTTATCCACTAATCTTAAATGGAAAACCATTTCCTGTGACATGCACAGGATAGCAAGTGGAGGTTCATCTTTTTATTCTTATTGTTTTGAAGGCTGCATAGTGGTGGACCTCTGCCTCTCTATAGAGAGAAATGAAAGCCTAGGAAATCCCAAGTGGGATATGGATGGTCAATAATCAGAAGGATGTGAAGTCTCTGTCCTGAAGCAAGATAAGGTTAAGAGTGCCTGAGTGCCGAAGGGTGAGAGGCAGGACGCACAGACTTCAGCGAAGTGGACGAACATTTATTTACACAAAACGTATTACAAATGCAGAACATGAACATATAATGATTGATTAAAGACGAAACGAGGTACAGGTGTCTGCAGGCGTGGCCACAAATGAAAGTCCTCCCACTGCACGTGGCTGGTCAAACCACGTGCCTCGCGGGAGTCGAGTGTTCCGTGACACTGGGTAGATCACAAATGTCCATTTGTTCATTTTCTACCCACTCCACATGCACTAATAGATAGAATCAGTAGCTCAAGCCATCTGACTTATTTGTGTTCTTTAAGACACCTATATAATAGTGCAGCCTTGAATGATTGAAACAGCAACCAACAAATACTGTAAGAGGGACCTTGTCTGCTCATTATCTCAATCTAGACCTGAGTGCTAAGTGTGTGTGTTACATCAGACTGTGGGTGTAAATAAGGCAGATGAATCTTAATATGGATTCTGTCAACCACAGTATAAACCAATAGTATAAACCAATTTTAGAACCCATTAAGTATAAAATGACTATTATTATAGAGTTTATTTTTATTGAGATTAAGAATCTGTGATATTCTGTTTTGTATGCTACTTGTCATTGAATGACAGTTAATAGAGTGTAATGCCTAATGGACATAACACATTTGAGCATTTGTTAATACTGTGGTGTCCATCACTGGTTGGAGAGAGCACAGAAGAAGATCTTTATTTTATTAGAAAATAGTACTGTGGTTAGTGTATTTGTGTTATCTGTTTTCTCTGCTCCTCCACCCCCCACTTCCCCAGTTTTGCTTTGTTTCTTCTTCTGCCTACTTGCTGTGTGTGAGCTTTTTGATTAAAAGAGCTGTTCCTGAACAGAAATTACTCTTCTTTTACACTGACAGTATAATACTGTTAATTCTGGGATTGTGGTAGATTATAGGTTTTGTCCTTGCAGATCATTAGCTGTACCTGCAGGTCATTATTTGTTCATAGTCCCATGCTTCCTTTTCATAAAGACTTTTTCCAATAGAACATGAGTCACTATAGCAACAGAAGCAACAAAATTACCTTTCCACCCTTCAGTGTAGTTGAAAGAAGAGAGAGAGAGGGAGCGAGAGAGAATTTCCATTTGTTTGTGCATTAGAGGCTCACAATTTCACTAAACATATGGGCTGCAGCCTCTGAAATTTCTCTTTATGTCTATTTCCACCTTCTCCCTCCATTGTAGGCCATGCAGGCACACAAGGACAATATCCTTGTAAATGAAAAAATGTGTGTAATGGGACAGATTTTTTTAGATGTTGTAACTGAATATAAATATAGAATGAATGTATACATTCTGTATACATTCATTATTATCCCTGTCTTTCCATACCATCAGAGCCAAGTAGGATGCACATTTAGACAGCTTTAAAGATGTTCCACATATTGTTAGATGAGTCAAAGTGCTTTTGCTAGCAATGATCGGTGTCACCAATAATACAACTGAACTTCTTAAGAGATCAGTGGCAGATCTCGTCTCATAATGACCCAAATAAATCCACAAAACTAATTTATCATGATCAGACACTGATTGTTAAACGTTCCAACATAAAAAGAGGATCCCTTTCTTTGTCTGATGTTTCCCACTTTAGCTGTGTTGGATCTATAATGTATCATAAAAATATTACTGAACATGTTTGAAAAGTATCTTGAAACCTTGAAATGGCAAAAGCTGTCTATCAAGCACTGTGTGAAAGAAAATCAATTCAAAATTTCTTTTAACACATCAAATCAATGTACAGCTACTCATTTTGAAAAAGAAAGGCAGCCAGCCCGCTGTGTAAGAGATTGCATTGTATCATTTGTCGAGCCAGTACTTAATGCCTAACAATCATTATACATCACTCTAACTGATATAATGATTGCTTAAAAACCAATTAAGCAGCCTTTACTATATGTTAATCATGTAGCATGTTAACTTAATGGCTACAAGGCTTCAGTGTTAGCCACATGTATTTAACACATAGCATTTCAGTTAACGGTGCAAGAAGTAGTGAGCATCATAGTATTACAGTGTGCAGAGTCTCACAGGAGTGTGGCTGAACCAATATAGAAAGTTTTACGAGCTACTGAGATGAGTGGTCAATGGGTCATTGTCTACTTGTGGTCAGTAGGCAGTGGACCTGGCCATCAAGCAGCACCGCAGGGCTATCTGGCTAGATTTAATGTGCTAGAAGGTAGACCCTTATTAGCTTTGGTTACTGTTAAACCTATTTTCACGTCTTCATTTTAGAGTCTGCTTAAGCGAAAAACAAAAAAATATTCTGAGACACTAAATGTGTTGAGATGCAGTTTGAGCCATGTTTGTCTGGCCATTTAAGCATTTTTGAAATTGCATGTTAATCCCTTGTTTAAATGCAGGATTCCAAAGTTACATTTCTAAATTTATTGGCATATGTAACAGTTTGAGCATTACACCATGCTCTGTGTAAGAAGCCTTTTGCTTCAGAATTCCTGCACATCACTGTTCCTTAAAAGGAATTGTAGGTCAAGCCAAAAGCATTACCTGCATGTTCTCACTGAAGGATGAGACATTCCCAGACACTGAGATGGTTACATTTGCTTTCTGAGGATCAGGGTCTGAAATAGAGTAGCTGGCATGGCTTAAGGTGGCCTCACTCGAAATGATGCGCTCCATGAATCATGTCTGCCATTAGAGACTCATACACTTGTAACCACATGAAGTAATGACTCTGAAAAACCCTGGAGAGAACAGGAGGGGCTGGATGTAGGGTATGCGATGCCAAGGCAGCCAAAGCCTTTAATCATACAACAGAGACAAAGGATGAGTTGGGATGGTGCACACACATTCTCTTCCAAGTCCCTCACTACCCATAACTACCCATAACCCATAACCCCCACTCTACCCAGGGCATTTAAGCTTACAGCAAGATAACATTGTGTTTAAAGTCAGAATATATGAGTAGCTGCTTTTATGTACTTTTCTGGAATCAAATGGTGCTCTCAGAACAAGCTAAGTTAGATTTTCTGTGAATCAGCTAATTGTTCATGCATGTTGCTTGCCCTGGTCTTTCCTATTAGCACAAGCATTGGCTAACTGCCCCCACTGTTCAACACACAGCATTTATTTTGGTAACTGTGCAAAAGCTCTTCCCTTGTGATGTGCTACACTAACTGAATATTTAACACAAAACCCACACATTTCCTTCACAGGCGCATTCTGCTGTGTATTGCTTTTTTACTTGACAGAAAAAAAAAATGTTAGCCTCTGCCACCCAGGCTGGTGAGCACCGAGAATAAAAATCCAGTCATGTGGATCCGGGTCACAAAAACTGGGCCCTGAGTAGCAGGGGGCTGAGCAGACAAGGCAGCTCTAAGGCCAGCAGCCGTGACACTTTTGCACAGCAGAGGCACTCTGATAATGACCTGGAACTACTGTGCCACTGAGGAAAGAAAAAACAAAGTGCTGACTTTGACTGGCCTCTGAAACTGAGAGCACCACCCAATAGAGTTATAATTGGACCCTGTCTTTTTTTGTCTCTGAAAAAGTAAGTGGGTAACTTGGTCAGCTTTGCTTACACTAACTCCCCTGTCATGTAGGAAAAGATCTGGGATTTAATCTCACTTTAGATGTGAGGCCATGCAATATGTACTTACTAAAATTGATATTTAGTATATTATGCAACTATAGTGTATATAATCATGTACATCATGTTTACTAGAATATATTGGTATGCATTGTTTAGTATACTGTGTTTTGAGTGTGTCTCAGATTGAAGATTGCAGATGAGGCAGGAGAGGCCCACATGGTGCACAAAGGTTCCTCCATAGAGCTCATTCACATGCAAGCAACATGGCATAAGAAGTCTTTACCATCCTGACTAGCTAGTGTAAGCAGTGTGACACATTTAAATCACAGACCTAAGATAAGAGATTTAAATTTATCATATTAATGGCATGTAGCATGCTCAATACTTGATTGTCTAGTTACTTAGCAGCTTATAACATCACTGTACCCAACATTGTGTCAGATTTCTGGCTTGTGGTCATTGGTGCACACTTAAGAAACTAATATGGGATCACCATGAACTTGTACAATCTGCAGAATTTTAATCTGAAGACATCTGATTTTGCAGCCCTCCCTGGAAGAATACACCAGATGCATCCATATGGAATTCACTAAAACAAAAGAGTCATGTCTCAGCCACATTTGAACCTTCCAAACGGCACAGCAATCAGTGATGTAATGATGTAATGCTTCTGACCTAAGCGGCTGTATCTTTATCCATGAGATTCAAATTTTGTCTGCATAGTGTATGCAGTGCCAAATGTAAAAAGCTTGTTACTAAATTGTTGACATTTAGGCAAAAACTAAATGTGATACATTTAATCATCGACATACATCCAGTATGTCACATATGACACTGGCTAATGTGGAAGAAAAAAAAAATTAAAAACAAATTAGACAGGCCTAAGTATCTCACAGTGAAATACATAATACATCATTGATTGCTAAACATTAAGATCAACACCAATAAAAAAATATTTTCAGCAAAGTGTGACATTGACTAGCTATCAAATCCTTACAGTCTATGAAAAAGCTATTCTTTGGGGATGAGTCAAACTGTCACTGTAGTTCTGGTCATCCAGCAGGAGGGGCATGCCCACTGCTGCACAGAACCATAGAAAGCACCTGTCCTGGTCCCAATCACCTGTTTATTGATCATACTCACCTGTTCCTTGTTTCCCCTGTCTTTATTTAAGCCCACAGGTTCCTGAAGTTGGCACTGCACATTAGTGGACTTCAGAGCAACATGCCACTGATTATCTCAGTGTGAAACCTACACTTTAAATTTCTACAGCTCTCTTTCTGCTTTGGCAGAGCTGTAGCTCACTTACAAACTTTGAATAATGGAGAATAAATAATCCTTTGCCTCACCCTCACCTCTCAATCCCTCTGTCAGCATCACAGAATGTGTAGCCTGCATGGAGTGACGTGAGCAGCCCTGACTGGCTAGGATCTGCAGACAGGCCCTGCTACATCCACGGTTGGTAGCAAATTATGCTATGGAGTTCCGGACACAAGCAGCTGGGACCCAATGGAATGAACCAGCGCTAGTAGATGTTTTCCTTGGAGGCTTGTGGGGCGAGTTGCAGGCTGAACTCGCTTGCAAGCAGGAGGCAGTGACCCTGAATGAGGTGGTGCATCTCGCCATCACATATGACTGTCTCCTGCTGGAGAGACACCACTATCTCCACAGAGGGTTGCCTACCCGAGAGCCCACTTCACCAGCAGGACCAGCTGTGGCTCCCGAAGAACACACGCAGCTGGGCGACACCAGGGTCCAACGCAAGCGAGAGGAGACAAAGAGAAAGGTCTTTCCAATACCATCAGTGTTTCACATTTCTGTGAGAGTCTTGCACAAAGGTTGCTCTTCTCTCATTACAGCATTAGTGGACTCCAGTGTAGCATGGAACCTCATGGATCTGAGTTTCGCCAAGAAGCTGGGGATAAAGCCAATTCATAGTAAGCACTCTGGCTGCTGCATTTTGAACTAGCTGGAACTTGTTTAGGCACTTAGTATTAGAGCCTGATAGTAAGGCTGTAATGGCCCGAGTGCCACAGGACATACAGACTCCCTCAACGAAGACATTTATTAACAAAAGATAAAGACAACACCACATACATATAACGTAAACGGTGAACATGAATACACATATGACCAGCTTGAACATTGTGAACATTAACAAAGGCAACATGAACAATGATCAACACCGTTGCACACACCAACAGGGGTCTAAATACATATAGACATAATGAGACTAAACAAAATAGGTGCGGCTAAAAGACGACAAGTCAGTCAACGAGAAACTCCCACTGCATGTGGCAGGCTGTACCACATTATCAGTAGGAAAGGGAGCATTCCATGACAAAGGCATTACAGTATTCCAATCTTGAAGTAATACATGCATGGACTAGCTTTTCTACATCATGTGAGGACAGCATGTTCTTAATCTTAGAAATTTTCCTAAGGTGGAGAAAGTTGGTCCTAGAAATATTATTTACATGAGTTTCTAACGAGAGACTGGGATTCATAATAACTCCAAGATCTTTAACTGTTAAGGAACTTACCACTGAGGTTCACTGAGTAATTAAAGAGTGAGAACCTAGTTATCTCTGGGCCTAATAGAGGCACCTCTGTTTTGTCACTATTAAGTGAGAAAAATTTCCTGAACATCCAGTATCTGACATCCTTTATGCATTCGTGAATAATACTAAGATGATGTATATCCTCTGGTTTGGCTGAGACATATAGCTGTGTGTCAGTAGCAGTGGAAACTAGTATAGTGTTTTACATATAATGTCACCTAGAGGTAGCATATATAAAGAAAAAAGCAAAGGCCCTAGAATGGATCCTTGTGGGACGCCATAGCTAACCTTGTTGTATGCTGATAAATCTCAATATATGTCAACACACTGGTAGTGACTAGCTAGGTAAGATTTAAACCAGGAAAGGGCTGTTCCCCTAATCCAAACAACATTTTGAGTTTATCTAGTAAAATGATGTGATCTATAGTGTCAAATGCTGCACTCAGATGAATAAATATAAGCAAAGAGACATTGGTCAGAAGCCAACAACAGGTCATTAGCTGCTTTAATTAGTGCTGTTTCTATACTGTGATTAGGCCTAAACCCTGACTGAAAGAATTCATGTATCTGGTTCCAATTCACATATGAGCTTAGCTGCTGAGCTGCTACAGCTTTTTCTAGGATTTTGGAAATAAATGGAAGGTTTGAGATCGGCGTGTAGTTTGACAGCTGACATGGGTTGAGGCTAGATTTTTTTTTTAATTGTTTGATTACTGCTAATTTGAATGATTTAGCAGCATAGCCAAGGTTCAAGGAGGAGTTTATTAAATTTAGTAAAGGTTCAATTACTTCAGGTAGGATTTCCTTAAGAAAGTGTGTGGGTAGTGTGAGGGAAAATGCTCAATGCTTGCTTATAAGGGAGGAAGTAAGGAATATGTGACTTTTAAGTGACCTTTGCCCTCAACTTGACCAGTCTGCAAGAAAGGTGAATAGAGAAGTGATGGAGTATGACAGTTATCGCTTAACTGTTGCTGGGCAGGGGTGTAGCAGCAGGGAGTAACAAACTTGCTTTTAGCAGGAAAGAATGTTCAAGGACGGTTGGGAGGCCTGGCACCTGGAGTCATGAGATTAGCTCATGAGAGAACAATGGGGAATGGTGGGGGTATATGAGCTCATGTGAGAGAGAAGTTTGAGGCTTCTCTCCCTTGATGCATCTGCACATCTGGCTCGAGTCCTATTGATTTTTCCTCCACAATTTGGTGTAGTCAGGATTGCACAGCTCCATACCCCGCAACTGAGAGGGAGACGTCCGTGAGGAAAAAAGATAAATATCCTCATTTCCTAAACCCCATATCCGAAGGGAGAAAGAAGTTCCAGAGGCGGGATCCGGACTGCTGCAATCGACCGTAGAGTGAACCGAGGGTAAGGTGGATCCAGCGGCTGTCTGGGACCTCGAGGATCTGGGACCCAGCGCAGTGTGACGACACTGGGGCAAAAAGTGTAGACTCCAAAAGGTGAACTGTAAGGAAACAGTAGCACCAGAGTCCCCTCCCGTCGATGGACGCGAGTGGTAAAGAGTGGGCTCCGACGAGCCGCGGATCAGGGCCACTCAGGAAAGTTTGGTTTAGTATGGAGGACGACAGTGTGACCGAAGCCAGTAGTAAGTAGTAAATAACTTTCCAATATTGGTATGAAATGGATTGTTTGATGCCTCTGATTATGTACAAAAAAAGAGTGAGAGAATAATATTATTCTGTAACACCAACCAGTTAACAACACATTTTATTGATCTCTTGATTTTGATTTTATTATTGATGCAGTGATGGGTAATAATAAAAGTAAGAAACAAAACGCTGAAACAGCTGCACCGTCAGGGTGTCAGCCTCAAAAATGGAACTCGTAGTTATGTACAGATATGGAAAATAAATATGGGTCAGACATAACGGCTCAAATAACATTATGGAGTAAATGCAGGTTTCCACTGGGAGGTTGTGTGGGAATAAATAAACTATGACGTATACAATATAATCTGAGGGAGGCAGAAAAGAACAAACTGATTACAGTTGATTGGGGAGCATAGGAGAATTGGATGGGGGAGGCAGAAGAGAGAGAGAGGAAAAAGCGGGAGGGGGATGTTAACCGCATGTTTCAGATGCTTCAGTCTGTGCAGGTTTCCAAGGTTGATCCCGATACCAACTCCTGCCCACTAATGCTTCACGCTCCACCGATAGCAGTGCCCGCCATGCCAGTTCAACCACTGGTTGAAGAGGAACAAGGGGCTGTGACAGGAGCAGCAGCGTCGGCACTGAGCCAAGAGCCAAGGCAACTCAGGCCAAGGCCAAAGCAAGACACTCCGCCGACAGTGGTGGAAGCCTATTCCAAAGTCTCTCCCCGAGCCTACCCAGGATGACCCGGCCCTTACGGCGATGCCATCACAGCCATGCACGCAGCAGCTCTCGATAGTCAGCCACTGACTTCAGCGACTCCTCCTGCAGCGATGGAAAAATCCCAACTGAATCTGTACAACCCATTCCACAACCCTGTGTCACCGATACCGACGATTCAAGCCCCCATGTTAGAGGTGGTGGGGCTGGAAGGGCCAATACTGGTATATTGACCATGGACAATGGAAGATATGAAATCAGCATTGCAACATTTACCACGTCTAGCGGAGGCAGGAGGCACTAGATGGGGACAAGAGTTGTTGACATTTTGCCAGGCGTTCCACCCCACATGTGCAGAACTCCAACATCTCATAGTGCAACAAGCGGGACCTAACGCATGGGCCAAGATAAAAGGGGACTACCCGGGGAATGATGTGCACCTGCAAAACCTCGACTGGACTTGTCCAGACAATGCAGCGTTTAGAGGAATTATTGCCACACTCATTCAGCGTGCAACCACAGCATTTCCAATACGAGTTAACATGGCCATCATAGCTGGCTGCAGACAAGAGCTGGAGGAGAATGTGACAGAATACTGTGGCAGACTCATATAAATCCACACTACCCACTGTAGAATAGAAAGACCGGAAAGGATGGCAGCGGGACCGGCTGAGGTCTCAGCATGGGAAACCCACCTCCGCAATAGCTTCATGAACAGTCTGCGAGACGAAATCAGAAAAGAGGTATGCGAGCTATGCATCGGGTGGGAACGGCCCTCATGAGCACTATCGAGCAGTACGCCATCCACTCTGAAAAACAGCTGAGAACTGTATCAGAGAAAAAACGAACGAGGAAAGAGAATGAGGCACATCAAGCAGCCCTCACAATGTATCAAGCTGTCGCAGGACAAAGAGGCAGAGGCTGTGGTCGAGGACGAGGCTGTGGAAGAGGAAGAGGAAGAGGGGGCTATGAGCAGGACGACAGCGAAAGAGATGACCGATGCTACACGTGTGGAAAGAAAGGGCACTTCGCAAGAGACTGTAAAACATGGAAGGAGAGGGGCTATGATGAGGAAGCAGACTGATGGGCAGAGTCGGGGATGGGTCAACCGCAGCTACAGATAAGAGCACACATACATCATGCACACCGCACCCTCCCAGCACACACGCACCGCATTCTCTCTCCCTCATATCTGAAATATACCGCACCTCCTTACTCTTGCGTGCTGCAATTATCCCTAACAGTGCACGGTATATGTATGTCATTCCTGGTGGATTCAGGTGCTGCTAATTCTGTAATTCAGGCTAGGGAATTAGACGTCCCATTATCTGGGAAAACACTGACTGTGGTAGGGGTCACTGGACACACTACCCTAGAACATTACTCACACCCTCTCCTTTGCCAAAGTGAAGGGGGTTGAAATTTTACCCATGCATTCTTAATGTCCACAGTGTGTCCAGTAAATTTGTTGGGACGAGATCTGATGCGCAGACTGTTCATCGTACTTGAGTCCAAACCCGAGGGCCTAAAGGTAATTGAGCCAACAGTGCAACAGATGTATTCTGATAAAATTGAACCACTGCACTCATACCAGTGGCTGATTGTGCAGGAACCCACCAGAACTGACTATGTGCAGATGTCAGATATCCTCAAATGCAGTGAACAAAAAGGGGTAGAAGTAATGACACTAGAACACCTGCACTGTACCGCATATGTGTCTGTAGGGCCAGATCATGAGTATGAAAAGGAGTAGTTCGGCAAGGAGCTCCCAGGAGAGGTAATTTGCCTCAATTATGTGTATTGGGGAAAGGGGAAGTGCGCAGCCTTAGTGATACTAGCTGAAGGCCCGCCTACTCACCAAAAGGAGCATTTTGCTGTGGCACTCTCACATCCTCATGTGTCAATCACAAAACCGAGAGGCCTCAAATGGGAAAATTTGGGGTCTTGGGTGAGAGCAGAGCAGAAAGGTACATGGGAAATTAATGAGCAGGGAGAGGAGGTAAATAGCTGTATGGGAACAAGAAGACAAAAGTTGCAATTTACCCTCAAGGTTACAAGACATGTAGAGGTGGTAGGAGAACACAGGGGATGGCAGGAACAGGCTTCCAGTCCTCTTCCTGAGTCCCCCCTCCTAAAAAAGGTTCCCAATGTGTTGTGGGCACGAGGGAAGAATGATGTAGGCTTGATTAAAGGGGTAGCACCAGTAAGAATCACACCCAAGTCAGATTACAGGCCCACGCAAAGTCAGTATGCCCTGAAACCAGAAGCCATAGAAGGCATTAAACCAGTGTTCAAAGACCTCCTGGACACAGGATTGATAGTGCCATGCCCGGATTTGCCTGTACGAACACCAATTTTCCCTGTTAAAAAACCAGGTCGTAATGAATGGAGGTTTGTACAGGACCAAGCAGTCAATACAGAAGTTAGACAAAGAGCTCCAAACGTCCCAAACCCGCACACAATCCTCTCACTTATACCAGACGATAGTAAATGGTTCACTGTCGTGGACCTAGCTAATGCCTTTTTCAGTATTCCAGTGCATAAGGATAGCCAGTAATGGTTTGCCTTTCAATTCAAGGGAAAACCTTACAAGTTCACACGTTTGTGTCAGGGGTATTGTGAATCTCCCAGAGAGAGAGAGCCTAGCGCCACTCCAGTTATCAGAGGGCAGTGTACTATTGTACTATGTTGATGATTTACTTCTGGCTGCACCCACCCAGGAACAGTGTGATAGAGATTCCTTGCATTTACTCATGCATTTGGCCGAGACTGGTCACCGAGCCAGTAGGTCGAAGTTACAATTTGTACAGCCAGTATTAAACTTCTTGGGACACATGATTTTTGGAGAAGGGAAGGCATTGGCCACTGACCATTCATCAGCCATCACTTACATTCCAAGGCCCACCACCAAACGCCAGCTGCTTTCATTCCTAGGAACGTGCTCATACTGCTGTACCTTCATTCCTAATTATACACAATTGGAAGCTGCATTGAGAGCTATAGTCCCAACAGGGGGATCTCATACCAAGGTGGAATGGACCCCAGAGGCAGAGGAAGCGTTCGTGGGGTTAAAACAGTCCCTCCAAACCACACCCACCTTAGGTATACCAAATCCAGACAGGCCATTCACCCAGACAGTTGATGAACGAAATGGGTGTATAACGTCAGTTCTCCTGCAGAAGCCTGGAGACAGAAATAGGCCAGTTGCTTACTATTCCTGTAAACTAGACCCGGTGGCCACAGGCCTGCCACCATGCCTAAGGGCAGTAGCGGCGGCTAAAAAAGCCGCGTCACGAGACATCATGGGGTACACCCCACTAACCCTGCTGGTTCCACATGCTGTACATGCACTTCTTAACAACCACAAGACATCACACCTCACTGCGCAGCGATGGCTAAAATATCAAACCGCGTTGCTGGAAATGCCTAATGTAATGGTTCAGCAGTGTACAACTCTGAACCCAGCATCCCTCCTCCCTATGCCGGAGGACAGGGCGGCGCATGTCTGTGTGACACTAACAAATTATCTCTGTTCCTCTAGGGTTGACCTCCAGGATGAGCCCCTCAAGAATCCTGATTTAGTGCTGTGGGTAGATGGGAGTGCATCCAGAAACCCAGAGACAGGGAAGCTGCAGGTCGGGTATGCAGTAGTCACTGCACATAGTACTGTTAAGGGAGAACTACTCCCCTCACATTATTTAGCCCAGGAAGCTGAACTGATCACGCTAACAGAGGCCTGTAAAATTGCTAAAGATAAAACCATCACCGTTTATACAGACAGTCACTATGCCTTTGGTGTAGTGCATGATTTTGACATGATTTGGAAACAGCGAAAATTCCTCACTAGTTCAGGGCAACATATTCAGCACCATCACCTTGTTGGCACACTCAAATCCAAATTAGCAAAAACATATCAGGAGATGGGCCTGACATGGACTAAGGCCCTCCCACTGGTGCTCATGAGCATGAGGATGGTGCCAAAGGCAAAACATGGTCTTAGCCCATATGAGATTCTGTTCGGACACCCACCAAATGCAGGATTCGGAGGAATGGGAGCAATTAACAAGCTGGAAGGAACCATATCTGACATCATGCTTTCTTAATGTATTAGACTACATGCATCTCTTTTTCAGGTCCGGCTCCAGGTGAAGGAGAATCTTCCCACAGAAGCAGATGGACCACTCCATGACCTGAAGCCTGGGGACTGGGTGGTGATTAAGGACCTTAGAAGAAGTAGGTGGAACAAGCCATGGTGGCTGGGACCAGCACAGGTTCTCCTGACTAGTCACACCGCTGTTAAGACTCAAGGAAGGAAAACTTGGATGCACGCATTGCATTGTAAAAGAGCTCCTGATCCTGAGGGGTGATAAGATAACCAACCTAAGGGGGGAGCAGGGAGGAAAAGGCCATGTGCTTCCCTCTCGTCCTGAGGGAATCAAGTTTGGTTAACCCTCACCCCTCAACAGGATGCTGCTCCTCTTGCTAATGAAACTTGCAAGTTTGGGCACAGAGATATTGGGAACATCCACCTCCCAATATATCCTCATTAATGGCACCAAAGGGGTCATCACTTGTGCCACTCCCTTAGGAAATGGGGAGCCAAATTATTTGTGTAGAGACCCATGTGGTTGGAAAGATGTTGTGATGGTAGCGCCAAGTAACGGTTATACTAAAGAGGCAGTAACCCGCAACTGTTGGGAACCTCGGTGCAAGGCAATCAAGTCACGGGGGGGGGGGGGGAATACAGACCCATGACCTACACCTTCGATCCGGTCCTCCCCTCGGACGCAGACGTGTACTGGTGCAGTGTAGAAACGGCAGGGGCAGACAGATGGGTTAAAAGGTTTACCATACTGATCAGTTTTCCTCCAACACAGGAGAGTCTGCAACTGTCTATGACTGAGGAAATAGAACCGGAGTACATGGATGACCTAGGGGCAGAGGAGTCTGACCTCGATGGCGAACATCCCCACACTCCAGGACTAGCCCAGCACACGCTAGCCAGATGCAACGGAAACGTAGCCTGTGCATTGGCACTCCTGCATCATGGTCAGCTGAATACCAGTGGTCCCTGCTGGATATGTCACCACATGGCATAGAAATGGGCCAGCAAACCATTGAAATGGGATCCCATGGTAAATGGCGCCCTGGGAAAGAGTTCCCTTTCACAAGGCATGAGACGACTCCTTCGTGCCGGAGCATTAGTATGAAATGGCACCACCCTAAGCAGCTACACCTATCAAGTCAGGGCAAGAACAGGGCTGTACAAACCCCCCACAATCAGGATTGAAATACCACAGAAAAGGGGTGAAACCTGCATCTGTAGAGTAGGTGGGACGAGGGTGGGGGTTAGCAACTGCCTCACCAGGATAATATACAATGACACACAATGCACGTCAGATAACATTTCATGGACATGCAACATTACTTTTTGAACTCTGCCCGGGGCTGCTTGGGCATGCGGACGGCAAGCCTATTATATTATCCCACAAGATTGGGACGGGTGTTGCTTCCCTACTCCAGTAGCTCCCCCCATCATAGTCCTTATTCCAGAGAAAATTCAGGACAAAAGCTCAAGCAGGACAAAACGAGAAGTGACCATGCCTCACTGGTGGCGTGGGTATCATCTGTGAGACCCCTGGACAACCCCGGGGACAACAATGGGTTGGGCCCTATTACCTGGTGGCAGCAATGCTGCTACCTTGCAAATATTAAACAGGCTGGCATGGCAGACGCAACTTTTAGCAAACGAAACTGAAGTGGCTTTAGGAACAATAGACAGGGAATTGTCTGCCATTCGCACTACTGTCCTTCAACACAGGCTTGTTCTCGACACGATTTTAGCAAAGGAAGGGGGAGTGTGCAAGATGTTGGGCACTGACTGTTGTTTTTACATTCCAGATGGTCAACTTAACCGATTTAATTACAGCCATGAGAGATGATCTACCTGCCCCTCCAGAAGCAGAATCCTGATTATCTCAACTACAACATCAGTGGGGCCCATGGGGCCAGCTGTTAGTTCAAATTTTCATGCCCATTATCTGTGTGATGTTATTGCTTTTGTGTTTTGCTCCATGTGTGTTGTCCTGTTGTTCCAGGGTTGTAGCTCGACTAGTCGCTCCACAACTGTTGTTATTTCCCTACAATAATGGGAAGGTAGATGCCCTGCAGCTGCAGGATGACTTTGACCCCGACGAAGAACCAGACTTAAACCCTCTTCCCAATTGGATGATGGATCCCGACGTTTAGAAATGTATTCATGAACTTTATTATTATGCATGTTACCCGTTTGAGGACTAGCCTCAAATGAGTTGAATAAGCTTATTTTTGAAATCGATGTTAGGTAGTGACAATGTGTGATATTATCAAAGGGAGGAAATGTGAGGGAAAATGCTTAATGCTTGCTTAAGAGAGGAAATAAGGAATATGTGACCTTTAAGTGACCTTTGCCCTCAACTTGACCAATCTGCAAGAAAGGTGAATAGAGAAGTGATGGAGTATGACAGTTAATGCTTAACTGTTGCTGGGCAGGGGTGCAGCAGCAGGGAGTAACAAACTTGCTTTTAGCAGGAAAGAATGTTCAAGGGTGGTTCGGACACCTGGCTCCTGGAGTCAGGAGATTAGCTCATGAGAGAACAACGGGGAATGGTGAGGGTATATGAACTTTTGAGAGAGAGAAGTTTGGGGCTTCTCTCCCTCGATGCATAAGGGACAGAACCAATAAAGCTCCCTCATCTGCACATCTGGCTCAAGTCATATTGATTTTTCCTCCACAATAGTGAATCTAATAAGCAAGTGGAAGATTTTGAACATGTGATAAGGGATGTAAATTCTTGCTCTTGGATAGGTGTGAAGGATTCTAGAGTTCTCCCAGTTTGTATTCCGGATCACCTTCAGACCAGGGGAGAAGAACATGAGAGCAGATCTCTGCTTGTTTTTTGGATATCCCTCTTTGCTTGTACCTTGTCTGTTTTGTTTATTTCTTGGACTGATTTCTGGATATCAACCCTGGCTAGTACTTTGGATTATGATTGAGGAAGTCCCTAGTTCTCTAATAAAGCTGCATTTGCCTTATTGCGAGCGAATCTGTTTCTGCACATACTTGGAACATTACAGCCATTAAAGAAATTGAAAGACGTTGAAAAATACAAAACAGTAAGAGACAAGGAGATGTTTTGAGCTACTTTATCCACAGCTGAATGAAAAAAAAAAATCATATCCATGGAATTCAAGCTGCCTTTGTCATTGTCTTATGATTTAAAATCACTATATCTACATTTGAATTTCATATATTAATGGTTATGTATGGCAAATGAATTTGGACTACCTTAAGAAAAACTTATATCCCCAAAGCACCAATTAATGAAGGGAGGAAACGCAGCTTTTTAATTATCGTAAAAAGTGTTTTAAAGTTTATTTTACAGCTCTAAATTGTAAATAGCTCATGGATGAGAAAACATTGGCAATTTTAATCATTTAACTGATTTAATTAAAAAATGAACGAAATAATCAAAGAAAGAAAATTATTTTTCTTAAGGCATTCTAATAATAGCATATCTCAATATTTGCATTCTGACTGAAAATACCAGAATTAAATATTAAAAATGTGGTCCTCGTTTTTTATGCACAATGGACGGATCCACCCAGAGGAACTCTGTGCCTCATTCACACTGGTGCCTGAGAAGTCTAAAATTGCAATGTTAGTCCTGGAGCTCTGTCACTGGTGTGTCTCCCAACAGTAGACCACACACTGAGAATCAAGGATGACCTTTTTTTAGTCCACCAATCAAGCCCAGCAGTAAAACATTTACATTGTTTCGTCATTCACATTGCAAAGCTTCCCATGCTGGTGCTGGGTGCCCATCACCACTCTTGATCACCCCTCAGTTGTCACACCAGGCTCATGCGGCATATCCATCAAGGCAGACTCCAAAATTCAGGCATCTTTGCATACATCAGTGCCTGATAACTCTAACACAGAGTGTAGTGGGGTGTGGGCACAAGTTGGGGATGGGATGTGGATTCTCATGGAACAGCCAGACAGAGGCCCACTGAGCCATTTTCAAGGGCTCTCTACCCCAAAGCAAGCGTAATTCCAGCCACCTCAGAGAAAAATAATTCAGCATCTGCAGAGCCATTCACCCAGGAGGGGTCCCTGCCTGATACTGATGAATGCTTCTCACAAACAGATGAAAGGGTTTTGTCATTTCAAATGACAAGATAAATAGTGGAAAAAAAAAAAACACTTAACATAATGCTGTAGGCCAAACTCTGGTCTGTGAGGTATTGTTCTTTTGCTCTCCCCATTATTGTATCCATCTGTTGTCTCTTGCAGAGATAAGGGTGGTCACATCATAATGGTCCATTTTGCCCTGGCCCACCATGCATGGTCAATTGATAATCAGGAATGCAACTTAATGTCCTACAAGGTGTGAGTTCCTGTAGGAGTGATACCCAATTATTGTCTTAGGGCAGGGGATGCCGCAACAATGTGGTCAGGGTCAATTGGTCAGTGGTGGGCAAACCCTGTTCTTAGTCAAGATAAGACTGAAGGAATTCTGAGCCTAGGGGGTCATTGGAATGGAGCCAAGATTGGAGCTGGAGCAGTGGTGGTAGTGTCACGGTACGGCCCCTCCCCCTTCAAGTGTGTGTGCGTGTGTGTGTGCGTGTGTGCATGTTTGTGTGTGCATGTCTGTGTTGCCACGCCTTCTTGTGTTGTGCACCTGACCCATGTAGTGTGTTTGTGTGTGTTGAGTTGTGCTTGTGATTAAAAACGTATGTTCTGTTTAACGTGCCTCGTCCCCGCATCCTCCTTAACCTGTTAAATGTCACAGAAACACAGACTGACCAAGGATGCCTGGGAAAGGCAAGAAGAAGAAGGGGAGGAAAGGAAGTCAACGCTCTCCCACAGCACGTACAGCGAATTCTCCCATGTTCTTAGGCACCTTCCTGACTCCAGGTGTGGAAGCAAGGGAGTCATACGGAACTCCAGCGGATGACCAGGACTGGTATAACGATTTCCAATCCTCAGAGTCAGACTCTGTGGACCCCTACGTTCCAGTGGTAAGACCTTCCCTCATCCTGGCCTCGCTTCATGGAGCTAGCGGAAGGGAGGAACCCACTGATCGATTTTGGGGGGGCCCTGTGTATGGTCCGGCATCGGACAGTGCAGAGTCCTACGGAGAACAGCCGGACCAAGAGGACCGGTACTCGGAGATGGACTCTGCTGGGTCCTACAATCCCTACCTGGATGATCATATGGGAGACACAGATTATGGAGAGACAGAAGAGTGCAGCGACGTGTCTGCAGTCGGATAGGGGTTCCTATTGTGAGGAGGAAACTCCTATGGAGGTAGAAGAGTACCCTCTTGGGATCTTCCCTCCCACGGCGACGCCAAAAGCTCAGAGAGCAAGGAGCCTCCAGCACCCAAGGCACCGCCCAGTGTACACCACCCAGGTGTGAGCAGGCTAACACGGATGGCTAGAAGGGAGGCACTGTTGTCAAATGTGGACACTCCCCCACCTGAGGCGAAGAGCTCCAGAGCGTATGCGCCTACGCCAAAGCCTCATGCAGTAAAAAAGGCAGCGGTACCAGTACCAGAACTAGGACAGTCGCCACTACCTAGGCTGGCGAGGGATACTTCCTGCCAGGCTGGTCAGTCTTTGACCCAGCCAACGACTGGGGGCCTGACTGGAGTTCCTTCCCCTTCCTCGGACTATTGAATGTGTGTGGTGTTGTTCATGTGACTGTCCCTGTTACCGTGTCTGTCCCTATTACGCTAAATGTACCAGTCACTTTGTTCCCCTTTGTGTCTGTGCCCATGCCCATTAGTGTGTGCATCTTTGTGTCTGTCATCATCTTGGTCCCTGTCCTTCCTCCTGCTACCCTGCTCACGCTGGCCCGTGGCGGGTTGTCTGGTCCTCCAACATCGCCTTTTGGTGTTGGTCTCGGAGCCACAGCCCGATAGGCTGGCGCACCAGGAGTCGAGCCCTTGAGGGTGGGCTCTGTCACGGTATGGCCCCTCCCCCCTCAAGTGTGTGCGTGCGTGTATGCGTGTCTGTGTTGCCATGCCTTCTTGTGTTGTGCATCTGATCCATGTAGTTTGTTTGTGTGTGTCGAGTTGTGCTTGTGATTAAAAACGTATGTTCTGTTTAATGTGCCTCGTTCCTGCATCCTCCTTAACCCATTAAACGTCACAGGTAGGGGCTGAAGTAGAGACAGGTTTGGGTGATCTCTCTGTTTAGCTTTCAGATAACATTCATGTAGTACTTCTTTGCTACATTTGTGTTTTTTACAATGTCATTTGTATATCCTCAATACAATATGTAAGCCTATTGTAAATGGTCATTAATTGTCTTGTATGCCTTTTAATAAACCCTGTGTTACCTTTTGAAGTGTTAAACTTAGCAAAACCAGTCTTGATTTTGTGATGGACAGAGTGCTGCAGGGCAAGGAACAGGAATATACAATCCTCTCAACACAGACAGACATCTACTTACATGAAACACGAATGTTGAATGGTATGGCACTCACACCTGACAATAGGTGCAGCATGATGAGGACGATGAACAGAAACATAAATACAAACAAGAACAGCAAGCATGAACAATGAACATGAACTTACTCATAAACCATGAACATGAACACCAATGCTAACATGAACATTACATTAACAATGACCTGTCTGCCCACACAGGGGTTTACATACATACATCAATGACAAACGAACAAGGTGCAGGTATTTAATAACAAGAGGGGTTGTGATTCCAAACAAGAGGGCAGTAACAGGCAAAACAGGAAATAAACACAAGTCCCACAGCATGTGGTGGACCATACCACATGATGTGTGGGGCAGAGGAGTGTACAGTTACAGATTTTATTAATCTGTTTCCATTTCAAAAAAGGTGGTTACAAAGGCTACTCAGACACCAGGCTGAATTAATTCAAATATTGTTTTCCTTTAATGTGACAGATTAAATTTTTCTAAAGCTGTGTGGACACACGGATCTGATCTTTGCAGATTTGAACACCAGTAGCTGCAAAAACAGTTAAAGCTACCCATCTAGCTTTTTTACCTTCATCATGTACAACTGATCAACTTGCCATCCCCCATAGCAAAATGCAATGCATATATGAACTACTAGCTGTCCATTTTGTAGGTGTTAATACAATGAGCTGTCTCATAAATATGAGTTTTTTTTAAATTATTGGTTATGTTGGTGTTGCAGGTGCAAAGATGTCTCTGTGCACGTGCGCCATTGTAGAGGACAGACTTATTGACATTACAGACAGACAGATTTTGATATCAAGGTGGTCAATTATTTTTAATACTGAAAATGTTAAAATCAAAACTATTTCTCTGAATTAGGAAATTAGAAAAAAACTATTTTCAAGGTAAAAAGAACTTTGCACACCAGAATGCTGAATCCGTTTGTCTCTGTAAGGTTTAAGTACCTTTCCCATTCTATTAAACCTACAGTGAAGGGGGAAGTAGAGGAGCATTAGAGAAAAGCAGCCCTGTGTTGTGCTCTGCCTGCTCTCAGCTAAACAGATGAAACAGCCCTGGTGGTACATTCTAGCAGCCTGCCTAAAGTTTTAAATAAACCATCAAAATAGTCGAGGCCTGGCAGGTGATAGAAGACAGGTGCTCAGGAAGTTAACAAGGCCTGAAAGGCATGCTACCTCTGACCCTCACACTGCTCCGTTGTCTGCCATAGCTGGTCATAGTCTGCCATGGCCTGATCCCTGGTCCAGCCGGTGGCCTGACTTGGCGAGGATGTGCATCTTGCAGAATTTCTCCTTAGTAGCATCACAGTTCAGTCCTTCTGCTGAGACCATCTGTCAGCAGCACTGGAGTCAACAAGCCGGCCATCCAATTCAGGACAACGTGTCAGGTACTCTTTTTCAGACTGTCAGAAGATTTAAGGCAAGAAGCTGTGTAAAGTAAAAATATTAGTCACATATTAGCACAGATGTGTATGAGCACAGATGTTTATGAATTGCAAAGGCATTTTCTTGTTTCTCCTTCAGCACCAAATTCTACTGCACCTGTGGCAAAATTACGCTTTCTGCCAGCATTTGGTCAATGTCTGTTCCAGCTTCCACTGTGTTACACTGCAGCATAGTTTAGCCAGTCCTTAATTTAAATTATACAGACTTCTAAAGTCTCATAAATTTATTGGCATTTTCTAAGAGTCATTTTGGTTTGTGACTTCATTGTTTACACTACCAATCAAAAGCAAAGGAACGAAAAAACATACCTTCTGAATGATAAACACACCACACACACACACACACACACACACACACGCACACACACACACACAACAAAATCTCATAATCACAGTAATCAGAGGTTCCATCACTTTTTTTATCCCCACAGTTTTCATGCATCAGAGAAGACTAGCCAATTCAATCTCCACACCACTGTCACAAAACACCCAGCTTATACATAACCAATGGTTCTGGTCAGTATCCCAGACATGCATACACAGTTTCATAGGAGACACATGCTTTTATCATTTCAAACCAGTGCAGCTGTTCATTCTGCTTAGAAGATCGTATAAAGAAGTATGACTCCACAAACACACAACATTTTTTTCATTCTTACTATAAAAAAAGTATTAGTAACAAAAGCTCCATGTGCTTTTCAGCAGTTCTATACTACATCAAATATATTACAATACATAAAAACTAAATTATCATTAGATTAAAGTGTAAAATGAAATTTAATCTCAATAATTACCAGAAACCAGAAACTAAACATCAGTGTTGCAAATGATGATATCAGCCATATACCAGTCCTATGTTCTTCCTCAGGGGTACTTGTCCTAAGAGTGGATGCTTTCTTGGCAAAACCTACACAGCCAAACTTGTTCATTAACACCATAAATCTGTTCAGTTATCAGGTTGAAGAGCAATAATAAAGGTTGGAATATACTTTGGCTTGGAGATGGCACAACACATATGTTCTTTTGGCAGCTTGGCTTTGAAACATATACCTTTTCCAGCTTGGTCAGAAAACATCCACTCTTATTACAGCTGGACCAACCTCTAAAACCAGAGGCTATTAAATGGCATATTAGTCCCTGTCGGGTGGCTTTGTGGATAAAGATTAAACCTTCTCTTAGAATATATTACAATGTCAATGAGGATTCACTGAAAACCCTTTTTTTAGTTCAATGCAAGGCTTATTTCATGCCCTGAAAAGCATCAATCAGTCTTTGGTAGATAGAACCTTTGTAAATCTTTAAAAATAGATTAAAAAGTATTCTTTGTGCTTTCATTATCAGGCCCTCAAAAAAGGTCGTTGTTCACACAACATATGGAGGATGCCACTTACTACAGGTTACATATTTAAATCACTTATGAAATGCAAGAAATGTTTGAAAACTTATATCCCTACTATTGTACTGTGGTTGCAGCCAACTCTTATGCCATGAAATATTGCTTACCTGAACAGCAGGTACATCACTGTGAAGAGAAATTTCAAATGAAAAATATATAGCTTGAAAAATATTTATATGTATATCATGTTATATACATATCTTAAAATACATGTCTTTCTGCAAATCCACTACAGTGAAAATGTATGTTTGGTTAGGATTTGGCTGTAGTTGGTTGAGATTAAGATTCATAGTTGTTCTAGAATATAGGTTAAACTCAAGACTGTTAATCTGAAGCTGTTTACATGACCTGTTATGACATCTGATCATAACAGTTTTATTGGTACCAGATTAGGCCTTCTCTGCTTTTCATAGGCTGCAGTTTATGCAGTCAATTGTCTTACAGCAAAAATTCAGTCACACATGAATGCAACAGCATAAAAGTGATTCCATAATCAATATCATGGTAAGATCAGTGCAAATGCAAATTAATAAATAAACAATCAATTTATTTTTTTTCAGAAAGCAATCTGTGCTCTGCCTTTTTTTTTCTCTCCCTCATTTTCCATCCTGCAAATGTAACAGGTTCAGGCAGCCAGTCCATCTGTGTTATGAAAATGATCTCTCTTTGGTGGGGTATCGGGAATGCAAATGTATCCTGAGTGATGTGTTCAAATAGGTTCCATTATTGTTTTGTGTGGTTCCAATTTAGATAAGGGAATAATCTGCCTAATGCCCGTGATCGGGTTAATCTGAGCGGCAAGGCAGAGTGCTGATGGGGGGGGGGGGGGGGGGGGGGGGTGATGGAAAAGGGAGTGATGAGATTATATCTTATATATGGACAAAACATATTTGTCTGTCTCTTCCTCTGTCTCTCTGTCTATTTCTCTCTCTCTCTCTAGCTATCTCTAGCTCTCTCTCTGTCTGATGGACTCTCTCTGATACACAAGTCTAGGTCCTCAGTTACATAATGAAAATAAAAACATAATTTGACTCATTTGCCTTGTCAATCTGTTGTCCAGATATGCAGTGTCTCCACATTCTGTGATAAAAGTAAATATTTACCAATCATGAGATTTTAAGACTTCTCAACAATACAGCTGTGAGAAAGAGACTTGCACATCACATTGACATTGCTGCATAATTCAATTCATTTTAATACAATTCAGTCACTCATAGAGAATAACACTTTCTACAATAGACATTTACAAAAAAAAAAAAGGCTAGGCTACAATATGAAATTCTTGTTAATAAATCATGCTCCAGCACACACACACACATACACACAAAACTGTCACAAAGCATTTGCAGAAATATGAGTTTTTCTTTCATTTTAGTTTGCAAAAACTATAGGCTGCCTTAGCTATGCTTGAATCTTGCACGCTGCCTTTATCTCAGGAAGGCCGACTGATGCGTAAGACTGTGACCTCAATGCCAATGTTGTTTGTGTTTGGCTAGCTGAAGCCAGAGTTATTTGCCAGATAGAGTGAGGCTGAGATGAGCACCCCATTATTTTCTACATTCAGAAAAGACTTATGCGGCACCTCAACTGTCACAGCCGAGAGTGTGAGTATTGGAAGAGACACACGAGAAACCTGAGAAAACTGCTGATAGACAGTCAGAGAGAGAGAGAGAGACAGTATGAGAGAGAGAAAGTCATAGAGGCTTGGCATCAGAGTCAGAGAGTCAGAGAGAGTCAAAAGACACAGCGAGAGAGTCTGAGAAAGAGTCAGAGAGATGGAGAGAGGGAGAAGGAGAAAGAGGGAGAAAGATACAGACACAGGGAGAGAGAAAGACAGAGGCAAAGAGACACATAAAGAGAGAGAGGGAAAGGGAAAGGGAGATGCTGTGTGCTGGTCAGCGAATGTGACTGTATTGCCATCTGCAGCAGCACCCCTGCATTAGTGCCCCACTCATTAGACACATGATTATGTCATTAATAAGTCTGAATAAGTCATGAACTGCTGATTAATGCCTAGATGCCATGAGAGCAGCAGTCTCCTTCCCTCCTTCTGACACCCCATTGTTGTGGCAGCAGGGGCTGAGGTCCAGAGCAGAGGAAGGCCTGTGTAGAGTTGATCTGTACCACATGATGGAACGATCACCTGATGGGCTACGCGCCAGGATACCTGTCCGCATGCTGTACAATCTGACACAAGAAGCAGGGGAGGCAAAGAAATAAGGTCTGGCTCCTGAGCCACGATCACACCACATAGTTAGGGTCTCAGGTTCTGGGGCTGAGATTAGGTATGTCAGAGCTAAGACTCATGCCTATAATGCTAATATCACAACAATCTATTATTTATTTAGGCATTAATGTTTGTTATTTAGATAATACTTGCATCACAATGCCTATGTAAATGTGTTCTCATACTGCAAACCCTGCAGGTGCCACCCTATTGCCTTGTTTGTGCCTGAAGCATGATGTAAAATTCTGACCCCCACACTGCTCCATTGTCTGCCATAGCTGGTCATAGTCTGCCATGGCTTGATCCCTGGTCCAGCCGGTGGCCTGACTTGGTGAGGATGTCCATCTTGCAGAATTTCTCTTTGAAATTCATGCTGATAAAGTCATATTTTACCATGAAAACAAGATTTTTCAAAGTGGAACTCACTAGTGCTAATAATAACCAGGAAAGTTTTAATATCAGTGAAATTGGCTCAAAAATGTTTTGGTTTTTTTTAACCAGTGCTATTTCAAATAAATCCTTCTAACATAACCTAAAAGTTGCAATGCAAAGAGATTTATAAATATAAAACTGTAGGGATCATCATATTATAATGTTGCATTTTGGCATGGAGTGCATTGTGCTTGAGATCTCTCCATTGCTATCTGTCTAATGTCATTCTCTGTGGTGCTTCTCATTGAGCAAACTATGCAAATTGGCTCTTATTCTTCCCTGGGGTGGGGGGGGGGGGGGGTGATAAGCACTGTGATTGTGCAGCTCCAAGTTGCAAGCCAGCTCTGAACAAAACTCCAGCATTACAATCCTTCTGTGACATAAACAGTGTCTGTGGAGGATGAAAGCTCTTGGCTGTGGTGTCATGGCTTTGGTATCCTGAAATCAGAGGTATAATAAGCAATTAATACTGAAAGAAACTGCAGAATGCTATCAACATTCTTAATTTTCAGAGTGCTGATGTGGTAGGAAGTGACTGATAATTAGATTGAATACTCAATTTCTAATGTTTGTCTTTGCGTGTGTGTGTGTGTGTGTGTGTGTGTGAGAGAGAGAGAGAGAGAGAGAGAGAGAGAGAGAGAGAGAGACTAGCTTTTGGCTGGTTTGATCAGTTTTCTATGGAAGATATAACTAGAAAACATCTTCTTTTTTTTTTTTTGTCCTGTCAGTCACAAAGTATTATTACAAGGTATAATACTAATATCACCCAAGAATATTTCATCCATTAATAACTTAGACTATGTAGATATAAATTAAATATAGATACCAAATTTTTAACAATATTATTAAATACTAAATAATATAGTGAAATTATGGTAACACTTTCTATGAATCTGGTATTAAAGTCCATTCATAAAGATAATTCATAATTCATAATATAACACTTGATATAAGACTCTGTAACTGTACATAAAATGTTATAACACCATAGCTTCAAAACACAAAGTGACGATGCATTATAATAATTATTTTATCTGTTCTTAAAATTGTTGATGAGACATAAAGCTTTATAACATGTAATGTTAGGTTCATTCACATAAAGTTTTATAAAGACTCACATGGTAAAAACATGTGTCCCCTCTAACTGGCATACCCTTAGTGTTTCTTACTAACTTCAGAATGAAAATTATTTTAAGGTCAAATAACATCTAACTTTCTTTACAGACATTAGGTAAAGTGTTGCCATTAATCAGCTCTGGGGGTTAAGGGGTTAAGTAGACTCCATTAATATTAGCATATACCAACTTTTAATAAAATGAAATCATCTTGATTAAGTAAGGATGCCAAAGGAAGAATCCAGTCATTAGTTTAGACTTTGAACAGTGGTTATTTTATTGACAAATTACACTTTTACATCAAAATGTATAATGCTGTCACTATAAGACTATAAATGTATATATATATATATATATATATATATATATATATATATATATATATACACACACACACACACACACACACACACACACACACACACACACACACACACACACTGCCTGGCCAAAATGGAATAACCTGGTCATTCAGTATATTCAGGTAGTCAGTTGACCTCATTCTTTGGGCACATAACATTGCTGAACCTAGACATGACCAACTGGACCCCCTGCAGTTCGCTTACTGCCCCAACCGCTCTACAGATGATGCCATCTCTACCACACTTCATCTGGCACTCACACATCTGGAAAAAAGGGCACCTACGTAAGACTGCTGTTCGTAGACTTCAGTTCAACATTCAACACCATTGTTCCTCAGCATCTGATTGGAAAGTTGAGCTTACTGGGCTTGAACACATCCCTCTGCAACTGAATCCTGGATTTCTTGACTGGTAGACCTCAGTTTGTTCGGATTGGGAGCAGCACTTCCAACACCACCACACTGAGTACTGGTGCTCCCCAGGGCACCATACTCAGCCCTCTGCTGTTCACACTGCTGACTCATGACACATCATCAAGCTTGCTGATGACATGACCGTGGTGGGTCTCATCAACAAAGACAACGAGTCAGCATACAGAGAGGAGGTGCAAGAACTGGTGAGCTGGTGTTAGGTCAACAACCTGTATCTGAATGTTGACAAGATAAAAGAAATGGTTGTTGACTTCAGGAGAGCAAGGCGAGATCACTCCCCGCTTGCCATCAATGGCTCCTCAGTGGAGATCGTCAAGAACATCAAGTTCCTTGGTGTTCACATAGCGGAGAACCTCACCTGGACCCTGAACACCAGTTCCATCACCAAAAGAGCCCAGCAATGTCTTTACTTCCTTCGGAAGCTGAGGGAAGCCCATCTCCCATCACCCATACTCACTACCTTCTACAGAGTTACTGTAGAGAGCATCCTGAGCAGCTGCATCATTACCTGGTTTGGGAACTGCACCGCCATTAGAAACCATTAGACTCCATTAGACTCCTGAATTCTGGCTAACTCCAATGCCAATTCAGATTCCAAAATGGGCACTTCTATACATGCTTATAGACAGTCACACACACACACACACACACACACATACACACACACACACACACACACACACACACACACATACACATACATACATACATAGCTATACACACACTCACACATTGTTTTGCATCGGACTAGTGCTGAAGTCAAACCTCACACAAATAAACTATGCACTCCTGTTGCAGTCTTGCACATTATCCTACTTGCTGCTAGAGTATTGTACTAAACCAGCACTGTACTCTGAACTGTTCTGGCTGCTACCGGTGATTGCTATGTTCAGGGTAGCATGTCACTGATTGCTATGCACAACTCGCTTTACATATACCCAGTACTGTGTACTGTACTAAATTGCACTGTCTACTCATTTTGTATTTTGTATTTGTCCTGTCCTGTATTTATTATTGTTTATTTAATGTTTATTTATTGACATTTTGCATTATATTGGACTGTTTGCACTTGTGTAGCATGTTGTCTGTTGCACTGTTGTTTTTATGTTGCACCATGGTCCTGGAGGAACATTGTCTCGTTTTTGTTGTGTACTTGTATATAGCTGAAATGACAATAAAACCTCTTGAACTTGAACTTGAACTTGAACTTGAACTGCAGCAACCCCAGCACTGCCTCCACAGGCTTATACAGTAGGCACTAGGCATGATGGGTGCATCACTTCATCCTCTGCTCTTCTTAACATGATGTGCCCATCACTCTGGAACAGGGTAAATCTGGACTCATCAGACCACATGACTTTCTTCCATTGCTTCAGAGCCCAATCTTTATGCTCCCTAGCAAACTGAAGCTGTTTTTGCTGGTTAGCCTCACTGACAAGTGGTTTTCTTAAGGCTACACAGCTGTTTAGGCCCAATCCCTTGAGTTCCCTTTGCATTGTGCATGTGTAAATGCTCTTACTTTCACTATTAAACATATCCCTGAGTTCTACTGCTGTTTTTCTAGGATTTGATTTCACCACATGTCTAAGTAATCACCGATCATGATTTTTTTTCTGACCACATTCCTTCCTCGAAGATGATGTTTCCCCACTGTCCTTCCACTGTCCTTAATGTGTTTGACAGTTCTTAACCCACTTTTAGCAGTTTCAGCAATCTCCTTAGATGTTTTCTCTGCTTGAGGTATGCCAATAATTTGACCCTTCTGAAACAGATTAACATCTTTTCCACAACCACAGAATGTGTCTTTCGACATGGTTGTTTAACAAATGAGAAGCTACTCACTGCATCAGTTAGGGTTAAATAACTTGTTGCCAGCTGAAACATAATCATCCATGCAATAATTATCCAATGGGAGGCTCTTACCTAATTGCTTAGTTAAATAGAGGCAGCGTGTGTGTACATATATATATATATATATATATATATATATATATATATATATATATATAGTAACATACAGAGGCTAAGCAACGTTACGTAACTAAGACAAATTACGTTGAACAACAACATTTATTTACACAGACACCAAAAATTACCTAGCAATTAAGATAGCATAACATCAAACACTGACAACAGACAACAGAACCATAGGGGTTGTTTATATACACACATAAATGACAAGCAATTACAAACAGGTGTGACACATGGGGGCATGGCCACACGGAAAAATATATACACACACGGGGAGACACTTGGGAGGAGGGGCCATACCATGACATATATAACCTTAAGACCATTAACATGTACAACCAATCCAGACTACATCAAAAAGGCATTGATGTTCACATATACAATTAGCAAACAATTCCCAATACCTCCTTTATTTAATAAAAATAATCCTAAACAAGCAAACAAAAAACATTTTAAAAATCTTAAAAGCAGCTAAATTGGAGTATTCTAGCAGGAAACCCTATCTAATGTTAAAAGAATATCTGGGTATGAATATTTTTAAATGATTCTGTAATTGTGATGGAGTGTCACTGTACTGTTCATCAATATCACATCAATACTTATTATAGAAGGAACTACTGGAAAATGCTGCCAAACTAATATAGAGGTTTCTAAAAACTTGAATGAATGAATGAAAATAATAAATGGAAACAATCTATGTTATTTTCTGGGGCAGGGTAAAGCTGAAGCAAACTTAAAACAAACATATTTAGAAATGCCCCATAAAACATTGCAAGAATATCTTTAATCAGTAAGCTAATGGGCATTTGCCTGCCTGTCTGTAACATTTTATTATCATTGATCAAACAATATTATTATTGCAGCTACAAACTATTTTGTTACTCTCCATATTTTGATTCCTGATCTGTACAGATTAATACTAGATAATTTATCAACAGAATAAACAACAAATCAGATTTACAAAGTGACTTAACACATCAAAGGGTAATTTACCAAGCAGGAGTTCTCAGTTATCCTGATAACCTAAGCAAAAAGTTGAGGCTTGCCCAATAGCAATAAATCTCAGCTCTTTTCCTCTTGGTCAGGCTTAATTTATCTGGTTAAAATCATACATTCTGCTTTCAAATAACCCCTACATCCAGCTCATGAGGTTGTTATCCAGTCCTCCAGTTGAATTAGGTGGGTTTGGGGAACATCTAAAATTAACATCAATTAACAACAATAGACAATGCATCACACATAGACAATGCATTTTCACATAAGCATTTTAGCTCAGTTCACATATAAAAAACAATCTTAACATTAATGACCTGCTTTGCACTGCTGAGATGGCAGAACAGTGACAGTGTTACTTGTGCTTGGATTCATGTTTATATCAGAAGAACAAACCTTTCACTCAAGTGTTTCACTTGACACAGCAGGTAAACAATCTACAGGTAAACAATTATGTTTTTCTCAATAAATTATGAGTCACATGGCAGAAATTATTTAATTGTTAGTACTGCTTCAGCAGTATGGGTTTCAATCAAACATCCCAAATAACCTTTTAAAAGCATCAAATTTTCTCAGGGAGTGATACTGAGACAGTTTGATCTTGAATATGGAATTGCTGGCAGCAGCTGAATTCTGACCAAGATGACATCAGCACTGAAAAAAAGTAATAGCACTTCTATCACCCTAGTTACGAGTCAATTTCTCACTTCAGCCATAACCTCACTTAAACCGCTTTACAAATATATGTCAAATGTAGTAGTAATAAAAAAAAAATTTTTAAAAACCTTACTGTCGTAGCTTGTCTGTGCTCAAGGTCTACATCTCAGCAATGACAAAACATTGTCAGAATGGAGGAATGGGTATTGGAGGCCTGAACCACTTTGTGATGATAGACAAGAATACATTTTCACACAAAATAAAGGTCAATATCCTTTATCTATGTATGTATACATTTACAATCACTGGCCACTTCATTAGGTTTTTCCATCATGGCTTCCATTCTCCTTCAGCACGCTGAGTGCAACATGTTTAGTTATTCTTCTTCTGAGTCAGTGATAGTTTTGTCTGTGAGTGTACATTAATTGCTAGTTTGACGGAGAAGATTCTAGCGCTAGATGTGTGCATCCAGACCTTAGAAAGTGTTAGACCTATAGAACTAGAAATACAAGCTCTGGATGCCTTAGGGAAAGTTAGCAAGCCCTCAACTCCGGCACTATAGCCCTCACAGCAGGGCAAATGGGTGACATTATGGAGAAATAGCCGAGCTGTAGTATGATCTGGTCCCATCCCAATGCAGCATGGTGATATAACATACAAGCCAGTTATTTTTGCTGAACTGCTGGATGTTCAAGTGGTGCTCACAAAAGAATGTGGGGTTTATAGATAATTGGAACACATTCCAGAGCAAGCCTGGCCTTTTAGGGAAGGATGGTATCCATCATACTAGGGAGGGCACTGCTCTCCTTTCCTGTAATATAAGCCATAGTGTCATGACAGACCTAGTTAATCTATAACAATCCAGAGTGGAGGCCAGGCAGCAGACAAAGAAACTAAACCAACCAGCTGCTGGTCGCTACGTGACATCACCCAAGGTTCATCATATTGACATCATATTGTCTGTTCCCTGAGCTAAGCAAAACTACAGAAAACAAAGAAAAACATGTCTCAATTAACCTAATTAGTATTAAGTAACTGATTCACAGAACAATACCTGCAACTTTTATCTAAAGCTGGGTTTACTAAATGTTAGATCAATGTTAGATCTCTAACATCTAAAGTGCTTATGATAAATGAAATCCTAACAGATCAGAAATTTAATGTACTTTGCCTAACAGAAGCCTAGATCAAACCAAGTGAGTACATAGCTTTAAACAAAGCATGTCCTTCTGGCTATAGTTATGTACACCGCCCTCATCTAACTGGCCGTAGAGGCAGAATTGCAGTTATTTATAGTGACACATTAGGCATAAACCAGAAAGCTGGTTATGATTTTGATTCCTTTGAAATTATTTTTACTAGCATAAATGCCAGTGATAAGAAGCCCACCCAGCCTCTTCCACTAATTGGCATGTACAAGCCATGAGGACACTACTCAGAATTTAGAAACGATTGATTTCACCCAATGTATCAGGGAACCCAATAAATAACAAAAATAATCCTAGATTTCTTTTTAGTACAATTGCACATCTAACTATGAATAAAACTGACACCCATGCACAGATGACATCATCACACAGTAGAAATGAGTTCATGAATTTATTTAATGAGAAAAGTAAGCACATTAAAGATAACAATAGTATGCTAATACAAGCGTATTAGCATGACATCGGGCAGCTACTTACAGATCAGAACAACCAAGCCAAAAAGGACTCTAGGATCCTTCACACCTATCCAAGAGCCAGAACTTAAATCTCTGATCTCACGCTCAAAATCCTTCACTTGCTTAATAGAGTCACTGCCCACACACTTTCTTAAGGATATCCTACTTGAAGTAATTGAACCTTTACTAAATTCAATAAACTCCTCTTTGAACCTAAACTATGTTCCTAAATCATTCAAATTAGCAGTATTCAGACCATTTATCAAAAAATCTAACCCCACCCATGTCAGCTGTCAAACTACAGGCCAATCTCAAACCATCCATTTATTTCCAAGATCCTAGAAAAAGCTGTAGCTCAGCAGCTAAACTCATATCTGAATCAGAATCAGATACATGAAGTCTTTAAGTCAGGGTTTAGGCCTAATCATAGTATGGAGACAATACTAATTAACATAGTTAATGACCTGTTGTTGGCTTCTGACCAGGCTTATATCTATTTTCTTATATTGCTTGATGTGAGTGCAACATTTGACATTATAGATCACGCCATTTTAATAGATAGACTCAAAAATGTTGTTGGGATTAGAGGAATAGCCTTTCCTGGTTTAAATCTTATCTAGCTGGTCACTACCAGTTTGTTAATATAAATGAAGACTCAGCATACAACAAGGTTAGCCATGGTGTCCTATGGTGTTCTAGGGTCTTTGGTTTTTTCTTTATATACAGTGCATCCAGAAAGTATTCACAGCGCTTCACTTTTTCCACATTTTGTTATGTTACAGCCTTATTCCAAAAAGAATTAAATTCATTTTCTCCCCTCAAAGTTCTACACACAATACCCCATAATGACAAAGTGAAAAAAAGTTTTTTGGAATTTTTGCAAATTTATTAAAAAAAAAAAAAATACTTCCTGTAAATGTTTGAGTCTCAATATTTAATGGTAGGCTGAAAACCTATCTATACAGTCAGGCATTTTATTAACTACTTCCCATCTTAGGTCTAGATCTGGAGGTCCATTGACATTGAGAGTTATGGTAAACTGGAATGTTATGAAGCTGTCACTTCACCTCTCTTTTGTCAATTAAGTTTGTTGACTGAGAGAGGTGGAGTGCTGATGTTCCAGGGTGCCCTCATGCCTGTGTTTCCTTCTGGCTCAATACTTTTAGCTGTGCTGCCATAGATAGATCTTCCAGAGTCTATCTTTACACATTATAGTTCCCTAATTTACAAACCTTCGTACCTGGACATGCCTAATAATCTAGTCTCTCTTTCTGCTGAGGTACACCTACCCCTGATGTCATGATGTTACTGAGCCTCAACCCATCTCAGCTGCTATGGCTACTCCCACCACCCCCTGATGTCCCCTGTTGTAGCCCACCACACCTCCACCCTAGCAAACTACTTCTCCATTGCCCTTAATGGATGTTCTCTTGTGGGATGGGTTTTAGAGACATGTATACCACTAGTCCTAGACTAAGTAATTTAAAAAAATTGGATTAGACATTTACTGCCTATTTTTTAATTTGGTAATTTATTTTTCTCTTAAAATTGTTATTAATGTGGTCACCATTGTCGGCCAGTGGAAGATGTGCCCCACCTTTGAGTCTTGGATCCTCTCAAGGTTTCTTCCTCATGCTCCAGGGAGTTTTTCCTTGCCACTGTTGTCCTTGGCTGGACTGGGACATTTGTGAAGCTTCTTTGTGACAACATCTGTTGTAAAAAGTGCATTATAAATACATTTTTATTGATTTTGATTGACTGACTAGTTACACATACCTTGTATCTACACTCATTGTCCATTTATCAGCTCCACTTACCATATAGAAGCACTTTGTAGTTCTACAATTACAAATTGTAGTCCATCTATTTCTCTGCATACGTTTAGCCCCCTTTCACCCTGTACCTCAATGGTGAGGACTCTCACAGGTCACCTCAGAACAGGTATTATTTGGGTGTTGGATCATTCTCAGCATTGCAGTGACACTGCTGTGGTGGGGGCATATTAGTGTGTGTGGTGCTGGTACAAGTGGATCAGAGCTGCTGGAGAAACTGTTAGTTCACTTGAGGTACACCCACCTTGTTTATTCAACTTGAAGATGTAAAGTCAGAGAGAGTTTATCTGTTGCTGCACAGTTTGTTTTGGTCATCCTCTAGTCTTTCTTTGGACTGAACATTGCCCACAAGACACTGTTGGTTGTATATGTTTTATTGGTGTACTATTTTTACTCCAGTAGCTGGGGTAAGTCTTTTGTTTTTATGCAGAAATGTTTTACAACATTAGACAGTTTAAGCTTTTTTTCTGGTGACAGTGGGTGCTAGGAATTCTGGAAGTGTATACTGCCACCCAGAAGGTCATAATAAAAATAGTCATAGCGAGGTCGAGTGAGCAACTGCTACCTATAGTGAGGCACTATTGTAAGAAGAGGCACCAGTATCAACTGATGAGTGGTGGGCTTTCAGATCTTGTCTATGATCATCACACTGTTTGCCACAAAAGACCTTTTGTGCATCTTCTCACCAGGGCCCACACCTAGCACCTACAGAAGGCTTGTCAAAAATACAAGGTTAATGTGTGGCTACACTATGCAAACTGAAACACAAAACATCTAAAAGAATATCTGCTTCATGACATTAGAAAACTATATAAATAAATCCTGCAAATGGAGTGGCAATCATTCTGAATCTTGTTCTTTTCTCATAAAACCTATGAATAGAGAAACTATTGAGTTATTTTAATATGGTCATGTAGTTTGGGAGAGTGTTCAAAGATATTTTTGAGGATACTACTGTGCATGTTTTACAGGGAGATTCTTATATGCCTTTTAGATGTAAAAGTGTCATTTGTCATTATTCACTGTTCAAAGTCTGGATTCTTCTTTTGACACTGGTCTCATCAACAATTTTAAGAACAGTTAAAATGTATTATAATGTATTGTCACTTTGTGTTTGTGACATTTAACGGGTTAAGGAGGATGCTGGGACAAGGCACATTAAACAGAACATACGTTTTTAATCACAAGCACAACTCAAGACACACAAACACACTACATGGGTCAAACACCGACAACCTTGATGATATGACACGAGACTTATATACACTCATGACAATTATACACAACAAGGATCAGGTGCACAATACAAGAGGGCATGGCAATACGGACACACACAGACATGCCCGCACACAGACACAGACATTTGGGGGGGGGGGGGCATACCGTGACAGAGTGCCCCCTCAAGGGCGTGACACCCGGTGTGCCAGCCTACTGGGATTCGGCCCCGAGACCAACGCCAAAAGGTGACGTCGGAGGACCTGACAACCCTCCACAGGCCAGCGCGAGCAGGGTAGTGGGGGGAAGGATAGGGATCAAGACGATGATGGACACAGGGACGCACACACTAATGGGAATGGGCACAAACACAAAGGAGAACAAAGTGACTGGTACATTTAGTGTAATAGGGACAGACATGGTAACAGGGACAGGCACATGAACAACACCACACACATTCAATAGTCCGGGGAAGGGGGAAGGAACTCCAGCCAGTCCTCCAATCGTCGGCTGGGTCAAAGACTGACTAGTCTGGCAGGAAGTGTCCCTCACCAGCCTAGGTAGCGGCGACTGTCCTGATTCTGGTACTGGTGCTGCTGCCTTTTTGCCTGCACGAGGCTTCAGCATAGGTGCATACGCTCTGGAACTCTTCGCCTCAGGTGGGGGAGTGTCCTTATCTGACAACAGTGCCTCCCTGCTAGCCACCCGTGTTAGCTTGCTTGCACCTGGGCGGTGTGCCCTGGGTGGTGCCTTTGGTGCTGGAGGCTCCTTGCTCTCTGAGCTTTTGGCGTTGCCGTGGGAGGGAAGATCCCTATGAGGGTACTCTTCTACCTCCATAGGAGCTTCCTCCTCACAATCAGAACCCCTATCTGACTGCAAACAGACATCACTGCACTCCTCTGTCTCTCCATAATCTGTGTCTCCCATATGATCGTCCAGGTAGGGATTGTAGGACCCAGCAGAGTCCATCGCCGAGTACCGGTCCTCTTGGTCCGGCTGTTCTCCATAGGACTCTGCACCATCCGATGCCGGACCATACACAGGGCCCCCCCAAAATCGATCAGCGGGTTCCTCCCTTCTGGTAGCTCCATGAAGCGAGGCCAGGATGAGGGAAGGTCTTACCACTGGAACGTAGGGATCCACAGAGTCTGACTCTGAGGATTGGAAATCGTTATACCAGTCCTGGTTATCCGCCGAGGTTCTGTATGACTCCCTTGCTTCCACACCTGGAGTCAGAAAGGTGCCCAAGAACACGGGAGAATTCGCTGCATGTGCTGTGGGAGGGCGTTGACTTCCTTTACTCCCCTTCTGCTTCTTGCCTTTCCCAGGCATCCTTGGTCAGTCTGTGTTTTTGTGACGTTTAACAGGTTAAGGAGGATGTGGGGATGAGGCACGTTAAACAGAACATACGTTTTTAATCACAAGCACAACTCAACACACACAAACACACTACAGGGGTCAAAGACCGACAACCTTGATGATACGACGTGAGACTTATATACACTCATGACAATTACACAGAACAAGGATCAGGTGCACAACACAAGGGGGCGTGGCAATACGGACACACACAGACACGCATGCACACAGACACAGACATTTGAGGGGGGAGGGGCCCTACCGTGACAGTGTTATAAAGACTTATGCTGTGGTACATTTTATGGGTGTGACTATAATCAATTATAGTGTTGCATGGGAGTGTGGATACTGGTAACACTGATTTCACTGGATATGTCTCCAATAATCCATGGGTATGGGGAAAAAATGAAATAAATATTCCCATGGTGACAATAGGAATGGGGATAAGATTTATGGTTTTCCCATTGGAACTACAATAAATTATCTGCTAATACTTAATATGTCTGCTAGCATTTCTGCATAACTTGATTCAAAACACATATTCCACACAATTTAAACATTCTCAGCTTCTGTGCTGGGTTTAATTTGCCTGTTGGATGACGTAGTGCTTATCGGCAGTAGTGTCTGGCTAAAAAGTGTGTCAATTATTTTGGCAAATTTCACATCATCTATTATTTGACAGAAATCCAACTCTAAGATCAATGTTCAGTCACTTGTTTGTCAAAAAAGCAAACAGTTATATTTTGAAATGAATAATGCCTGGAAACAATTTTCCCTGATCAAAGTCGAAAGTTATGTGACAAGCATAGTCAGATGCTAGTGGATATAAGTTTGGGGTTTTATTGCAGCTCAAATCGATGGTGAGTGAACAAGCCAGGATCAAAACAAAAAAGACAAAGCCAGGGGTAATCCAAATCATGAAGTAAATCAGTCTGAGTAAAAAAAACAGAGAGCAATACGTAACCAGGCAAACTAATCTAAAAAGGGAGCAGGCAAAAATCAGAAAAGAAAGAAACCAAAACCAAAACCAAATCCGATACACAGTAGACAAAACCAGATAATAACACTCGGTACACACAGTAAACAATGGAGGCAATACTTCACAACATAGATGCGCTCTAAGAGATCTTTTATACATTGACCTAAGTGAAAGCAGGTGAAATCATTTCTCAGGTGATGAGGATCTCACAGTGTGTCTCTGACTGGATGAGCCATCCAGATGACTAACAGCCTGCTGGGCAATCTAGTGCACCATGGCGTCGGGCGGTATGACAGAAAGTGGAAGGACATAATAATTTTACTGTACAGTGCTGAGCATTACATTTTAGTTCACCAAAGGAGAGGCTACTTTGGCAAATGTATATTACATTTAAACATTAGTTGAATGAGTTTCAAGTGTTTGCGGTATATTCAGCTATGTTCTTAATTTTGTTCTTTGAACTATTATTGAAGTTAATAACTTCATATTCATCTGTTTTGTTAAAATAGTAAGAAAATTTTAATATGTCTCTTCAAGAACATGTCTGGCAAAATGAGAAATTAAATAAAAGTAATTTATTTACAATTTGTGCAATACTGTAAATTGTATTTGTACTCAGTATGTTCATTCATACTAATCATATTTTTAAAAGTTATAACAAACAACTCAAATCTAAAAATAATTTATATAATAAGCCCCCTGCCAAAAATGACAAATATTTGGACAATAGTGAGCACTGTTAGGCCACAGGAAGATGAGGAGGAGACAGGGATCAAGCCCCCAGGGATGGGAAGGAGATGGTACTAGGTAATGTGGCTGTGTATGGAGTGCAGTTGGTGTTAGGGTTGTCACGGATGGGAGGGGTGGGGACAGAATTTCATCCCTGTGCAGCTCTCAAGTTCCTGTGACTGTGATTGCTGATTGTTGCCCTATGGTGTGGGTGATACCAGCATGTATTCATTTTTGATTCGTCAATGGTGCCACACTGTTCTTGTTCAAGATAAAACTCAAGCAATTCTGAGCTAGAGTGAGAAAGTTTAGCTGAGAGGGTTGCTGGAGCAGAGCTGGTGGACTGAGGAGTTATGTTTGGAGAAATATCTCCCTTTGGCATGTTCTCTTGTTTTCTTTCTCTCTCTGCACCCTCCCTTTCTCTTTTCCTTCCTTTCCCTCTCTCCCTTTCTCTGTGTCGAGCTATCTATAACATTGAGGAAGTATTTTAGATGCTGCATTTATCTACAGTATAGTTTCTATTGCTTCAATACAATATCTGTCCAATTTAAATATGTAATTAATTGGCTTATGCTAAAAAATCCTGTGTTACCTTAAAAACTCATGTGAAACTCAGATCTTCAGATAGCATTACATAATGTGAATGCTTAAGTGTACACCAATTAGAATGAAGTACAAGCAACAGTTTTATAGATAAGACACCAATTATTTGTGTCTTATCTATAAAATCCTAATTTATTTTAGCTGAATGGTAAACACCCAAAAAAGCAGGTGAGTAAATAAATCTAGTAACAAAAAACCCAACAGAGTAATTTCTCCTTACAGTGTTTTCCTCAAGATTTGTTCACTGCTTTCCAAATATGAGGTATTATAGACATAATTCTTTGTTATACATTGTATTTTTATTACCGTGTGTGCACAATTATTAGGCAATTTATATTTTTGAGGATTCATTTTATTATTGAACAACTACACTGCTCTCAGTCAATCCAAAATGTTAATAAACCTCAAATCTGAATATTTAAGAAATGTCACAGACTGCTCCTCCCCCTATAGTCACGTGGTACAGCCCACCGCATGCAGGGTGATTCACAATTGTACTGTGTCTCTGTTTTTTAACCACACCCCCCCCCCCCCCCCCCCCGGATTGCACACACGTTTATAGGGTTTAATGTTAATGTCTTGTGTGTCTATTTAAACCCCTGTACATGTGTACTCCCTTTGTTGGTTATTGTCGCTACCTTTGTCTCTACGTGAGTCACTAATGTGAAATATAGCTGTAGCCTGTAATGTCTCTTTGTTTTCACCATTTTGTGTTTATGTGTATATTGTCAGTGCTAAATGTTAATAATGTTCACCTTTGCAATTGTATGTGAGTGCCACTTGTGTTGTCTATGTTATATGTCAATAAAGGTCATGCACGAATGAGGAACTCTGTGCACCCTGTGCCACTCAGGCCAGCAGCGTTACAAGAAAGTAAAAGTGAGGTTTTGCTTTTTCTTAGGAGAATACTTATCTGTGCATAATTATTTACCAATTATAAGTGTACAGAATTATTATGCAACTAAATGAAAAACAGACAAAATTTACAAATAAACATTGCTGACAAAAACAAACAAACAAACAAACAAACAAACAAAAACAATGACCAATATAGCCACTCTTCTTTTCAATAACAGTCATAATCCTTCCATTCATGGAATTTGTCAGTTTCTTAATCTGTTGATTTATCAGCTTTTTGTGTAGCAGCAACCATAGCATCCCAGACAATGTTCAGAAAGCTGTACTATTTTCCTTCACCATAAATCTCCCATATAAGAAGGGCCCACAAGTTCTCAATGGGGTTTAGGTCAGGTGAGGAATGGGGCCATATCAATTTTCTTTCATCTTTAAGGACTTTACTGGCTAGCCACACAGTGGAGTACATTGATGCATGCAATGGAGCGTTGTCCTGCATAAAAATCATGGTCTTCTTGAAAGATGCAGACTTTTTCCTTTACCACTTCTTGAAGAAAGAGTTGATTTGGAGTCTATCTTCAACCTGAAAAGGTCCGACTAGCTCATCTTTAATAATACTAGCCCATAACAGTACCCTACCCTAACCTTGCTGGCATCTGAGTCAAAGTGGAGCTCTGTGCCCATTGCTAATCCAGCCACGGGCCCATCCATCTTGTCCGCCAAGAGTCACTCTCATTTCATCAGTCCATAACACCTTCAGATATTTCTTGGCCCACTCTTGATGCTTCACCTTGTGTCTTGTTCAGTGGTGGTCAAGTTTCAGCCTTCCTTACCTTGGCCATGTCTCTGACTACTGAATACCTTGTAATTCTGGGCACTCCAGATCGGTTACAGTTTTGGAATATGACAGCACTTGAGAAGGACAATGGGTTCATGGTCAATTCACATTTGATTCTTCTCAAATCTTTGGCAGTTAATTTGCATCTTTCTTTCTCATTACGTTTCTTGCAACCCTGTTGACTATTTGCAACAAAAGGTTTGATGGTTCTGTGATCACGCCCCAATTTCTTAGTAATTTTAAGAGTGCTGCATCCCTCTGAAGGTCTATTTACAATTTTTGACTTTTCAAAGTCAGTTAAATCTCTTTTTGGCCCATTTTGCCTGAGGTAAACAAGCTGCCTACTAATTATGCACACCATAATATAGGGTGTTGATCTCCTTGGGCCACACCCTTCCATCATTACACAAATACACATAACCTGATATGCTTAAATTGAATAAGCATACAAGTTTATACAGTTTGGAGTTGGAAAATATGCATAAGAATGATGACATGGTCAAAATACTCTCTTTGCTAATAACTGTGCATGCAGTGTTTTTGAAAAATAGTGTACATTAGAGGTCTAGCAATTCAGCATGTTCATTGTTCTATTTGATAAGGCGACAACATAATATATCTTTAAATACAGCAAAACTTTGTTACACAAAACCAAGCATTACTTGTTAAAAGAAGTGTTATAAATAATCAGAAAATTATAATGAATCAAATGTTCAAATATATGAATAGTCTAAGTTTAGTGAGGTGCTGAGCCTGTGAGTCAATTAAAATCATGCCCATTGGCATTTTCTTTCAAATCATAACACTACTTCAGAATTCATAATTTATTTCTTAACCTGAGACCAGGAAACCAGCATGTTATTTTTATTGCTGCAGGAAATTACTTGTTGGCCTGTGTAAATTCAGGCCAGTGTATGGTTTTCTATAACTGGACATCCTACCATCTGTGCCAAATGACTGATGAACCTTTAGCTGGATCTTTATTGGAGCTACCAAGGTTTCTGCTCAGTGAAGCAATTATCCCTAAATTAAGGCCAGACCTGTGGACCTGTGCTACACTATAAAAGGGAAGCGTTTAATTTTCGCTCTCTCCTGAGAGTGGCAGGGATGTCACGCTACATTTAGCACCGCAACAGAACTGGATCACGCTTGTCTTGGTACCCATCAGCTTCTGGACTAGCCTGGATTAAACACCAATCTAAACTCACAGCCTGGTCAGATACAGACACAACCCTGCCCACAGCTACATGATAACACACACTCTTCTACAACAAGGACCAGTTGCATTCTTCTTCTATCGGCATGCATATTCATGTTACCATGCCATCTGATTCCATGGGTGCAACCCATGTAAATTATGATCCCTCTGCCTCAATAAAGCACTCTGATGCTCATCTTACACTCATGACTGTCAACTGTCAAGGTAAAATGTAAATAACATTCCTTTGGTCTTCTGGGCACCTGCTAGAATAATTTCTGGAAAAAACCCCTCAATTTTCTCAATGCTGATGGGGTTATCGTCATGCAGAGTTGAAGGATAACCCCAGAGTGGCTTATTTCAGATTCTTGAGGGATGATGCAGAACTTCTCTCATTACTCTGAACAATGTCAACTGCTTATTAAGTGCAGCTGGAGGATTTGATTAGTCGATAAAGGTCAAAAGTGCAGCATATTAACACTGTGTTTACCTTCAATTGATACCATCATTTGTCACATTGGGTGACAAAAGCCATTCGAAGTGCAATTCAGAACAGGCTAATTGTGTTCAAATGGCTGTTTTTAACCTCCATGCCAGACTGCAAATGTAGAAGGCCTTGGGTGTCTGGCTGAAAAGCTCTGACAAAAGGATGTGGTGCCATAATAAAGCTGTCTGATTAGTGTTGAGGAGATCTCTTTTAGTCAAGGAAATCCATTATAGACTAAAAGTAAAATATGAGCCCACTTCAGATTTGATCTGTTTTCTTAACCTGATGCTTACTGAGGTCTGTTTCTTTTTTCCTAGACAGTTTTATATTCTCTGCATTTATTCAGATCTTAGCTAGCCTAGTGGGATAAACTAACAGTTTTCAGGATTAAACACTGATGGAAGACTGACTTAGTCAGGTTCCTTGAGACTCACTGGAGTGTCTTCATTATGAAAAAGACATAAAGTATTGCTCAGAACCATTCCAATGAACATTCTAACTACAAAATAGCCTCATTATGTTACTTTCAACTCATTTATACTTGATATGTGGAATTCACACTGAAAATTGTGTCCTTGTCCTCAACATACTTCATTTTCATAAGCATTTGAAGTCAGCAATTAACTCCTTAACCTTGTTATTGGTGTATCCATTACTTTCATCCATGTCAACATGAAACATGACTAGTATTTTCACCGTAAAATACCAAGAGATTAAAGAAAACCAGTGTGACTAATAAACCAATCACTCATTTTATTGTAGTAACATCATTTGTCTGGCTGCCATGTGTAATGTGTGTTGACTTCTATTGAGATTTTAGTTTGTACTGCCAAACCAATGGATTTAATAAAACATCTGAACTAACTGACCTACATATAGAACACCTTAATTCTTCCAAAGGGAATAGAATTACCCAAATGTCTGTTCCACTATTCAAATATATGACAATGTTACTTATACAACAATTAGTTCCAACCAAGTAATTTGATTGGACAAGAGAAATTCTGAGTGCTGATAGTATATAACAGCAAAGAGACTTTGAAATGTTCATGTACCACTCTATTTACAGGTGAATTCTATCATTATCTATTTTAGATTGTAACAAACTTTGCTCTTAATTGCAATCACACATGCCACCATCACAACTGTTTGCATTTACCAGTCACATCCATCCAAAATGACTTACAATTATGACAATAATTTGGGATATTTTGGCCAATGAGGGTTGAAGGCCTTGCTCAGCGTCCCAAAAATGGCAAGTGGGAAGCTTGAACTGGGAACTTTCTGATTAACAGACAAGTACCTTAACCTCTGAGCTACCACTACCCACTTTACTGCACTGGTTGTACAATAAATGGAAACCTAAATTTACATGATACAAAGTAGCTGGCCTGCAGTAATGTAGAGCTGAACAAAGTAGCATCCTAGTGTACAGGAAAATGTTTGTGTTGCTTGTTAGAGTCCAGTTCCAGTCCAGTTGTGCAACTATTTGTGTTTGCAGTGACAAATAAATTATTAAATAAACAAATGTATCAATCTGTGGCTGCCTATTTTTGTTAACTAATTAATGTCACTTGGGGATCCGTTGTATTAAAGCAATATCACACTCAAGGTTGTGCAGTTATATATATATATATATATATATATATATATATATATATATATATATATATATATATATATTTATTTTTAGTTTTTTTTAAATTTATTTATTTATTTATTTTATTTATTTTTTTCCAGTAAGTCCTTTTCCCTTTGCACTTTGCGACTCAAAGCACAGCTCTCAGAGGCAAAAGTTTGATATGGGGTTGCTTTTTACTTCCCTCGCTGCTGTAATTTGGCACTTAACACAGAACAAAATCTCCCCACCTCTCTTTCTCTTCTTGTCTCTCCCATTCATCTGCCACTCTTCTGTCCATTCTCTTCTTCTCCCTGCCTTTCCATCCTTGTTATACAGTTCATGTCCTGTCAATTACTCCTTGATTAGGATAACTGGCTTGGCCTGATTAAGCTGCTCTGCTGTTTGATGCATAATAAACAAGGCTGATGAATAATGCGTGCCTGTCACAGAGGGTATTAATGGCTCCTGACTAAAAGAAAGAGGGAGGGGGCGACGTGTGTCTGAGATTTGCGGCGTCTTCTGCTGAGACTTGCTGTCTCTCTAGGGGTGAGGCGTAGGCAAAGAGACAGCGAAGTTGGCAGACACACTGAACTTTAGCTACGTCCAAGGCTGGAGGAGAGGGATGCTCAGTTTGCTCAGTTTACCACCCACAGGCTGTGCTTTGCAGACTGTGTTTTGCTGGCTGTGCTTTACTGGCTGTGCTTTGCTGGCTGTGCTTTCCTTTGCATAAGATGATGTGGAGTGGAGCAGATAATAACGTATCTTACAAGCTTAATGTGTAGTGCTCATCTAATTATTCCAGTAGATTTTTCAAGTAGTGTACTGCCCTCTTTATGTAAGTATCCACAAAAAAAGAGTTTCATATGCTCATTTAAAGAAGAAGGCTATAAGTTAAATAAATGCATATGCAGATTTTATAAAAAGGTAAACCCCCTATTTTCCACAGCTTGTAAACAATATGTACAATGATTATTTTACTGGGAAGCATAGCATTGCCGTATTGTCCCTCCTGCAAATAAACTCCCACACAACATTGGAAGTGTCTACTCATGAATAGCTTAATTACACTTAATTCTGATACAGGTGTAGTAATGAGGAGCATGCTGACCCTATAGTGTTTATTATGTGACATGGGCATATGTTCTCCCTCCCCAAAGATGAGACATGATTAAAAAAACACCGGGTTGCCAGAGTCTTGGTATGTAAGTGATATGTAAATATTGACTCATGCTTCTGCATGATCCTCAGTCTCCTGAATAACACAGAAATCTAACTGGTCACCACAGGTAATGGTGTTGGCAGACTTTCAGGATGCCTATTGGTTAGAGAATTCCTGAGTAAACAAAATAAAGAAAGAATTTCAGAATACAGGGTTTAACACAGCAAAATTTGTATAGAATACATTTGTCAATACAGGCTTATCACTGATTCATGTATAAATTCAAAAGTTTAACAGCTACCTTAACTTTGAAGCCTATTTATCGAAACCATTTTTTCAGCACAGAAAGATACTCATCACTGGCACAAAGTTCCTGATAATTCCCCAGTGCTGCCTATCATTTAAGATTAAATTTGTCAACATCTCTTGGGAAGTTAGCAAGCAATTTTGTACGTGGAATTTTCTATTGTGCATACTTTTTTGCCTTGTTTGACCAAGGGCAGCATTTCTAGTTGAAGTTGAATGTTGAGTTCAAAGAGTAAGATGCAGTACAGTAGGCCAGATACCAAAGGAACCATAATTGAAAATGAATTTATCACCCTTGATGAGGATTTAATGATAATAAAAGCGAGGAGAATTGCTCTGTGGTCAGGTGAAGAAGAAATGAAATTGGTCCCTTTGTAAAATAAATCACTTTGGAAAAGAGGGTTTTTTTTCAGTACAGAAATTCCTTGACATTTTATCCTCATGATTTTCAGTTAATTTTTTCATAACCAACTTCGTCATTGGTTTAATGTAATATTATGAACGATCATGTTCTGTAATTCACTTGACATTTCTCTTAAGAATACTCAGTTCTGTTTCATAACAGTTGATTTTTTTTTCTTTTTTCATTTCATGAAGATAGTAGGTTTAGTAGACCATGTAGTAAAGTATGCCTGGACATGTTTACTTAACATGTTGATGTGAGTGTAACAATCAGATCAAAGTGTGTCCTTATTCACAATTACGCATTGAAATAGAACTCTTGAACAAAGAAGCATTGAAAACTTTTCAAATTCTACCTCTCCACTTTCCATTATGGTTCCATTCCAAAGAGTCCTGTACTGCAAGCTCTAGCCAGCACTCTGATTGTTTTGTCAATGGCGTTTTGAGCCAGCCATGCATGTCAAAACCAAGCAGAGATGATAATTAAACTTGTTTTTTTTTTTTCTTTTAATTGGTTTTGAGCAGCAGACCAGAACATGTGGGCATGGCTTAACGGTAGTCCACGCTCCACTAAGCAGTCTTATGGAGAAATGTGAATAAAGCTGTTTCACCAAAATGCAGATGGCAAATCTCTGTACTCCACTACACTTTGTACTACAATCATTTTCATATGTCCCAGAATTACACAAAGAGCCCCCCTCCCCATTCCATCCCCCAAGTGGCATGTGAGAGGACCTACATCTGTGTAAGGTCAGGTAGGTCTAGGCAAGTGCTCTCCCTGAATGACACATCCAGACCAACCTGAAACTGCCTGTTTATAGCTGCTGTAACCAATTGTCCAGTTTTTGCTAACTTCCATCATGCTTAGCCAATAAAAGGAGTCCAACCTCTCCATTTAACTCTTCTCTCCAAAAACCTGCAGGCTTAGTTTGTCTTTATGTATCGAACCCACCATGTGCCATTTGCACATACAGAGTAATTGACAAGCTGGGAGGACCACCTTCTTGTAAAGACGTTTCCCAATTGGTTAATGTGGGTGAATCATGGTGAGATTTCTTTGCCCCAGCAACTACTTCAGTGTTCAAGCAATGCAATGAGAGCGATCAGGATCTAAAGACAACTTATCCAGTGTTAAAATATGCTGTGTACATTAGCTTCAAATGTCAAAAATGTGACACACTCATATACTTCACTGCAAACTGCATAAAAGTTCATAGTGTAAATTACATCTTGTGGAAAGATTTATGGAACATGTTGTATAACTAGTCAATTATTAGTTTAAATGATTTTCTGATTGGATCCATGTTGAATCTATAACTCATCATCAAAACGGTGATATGTAAAAGTTTGACTTTCATTTAAATTTAAAATTTTAAATGATGTTTATACAATAATTGGAGTTTGGCAGAAAGAGCTCCCACATTCCTTCCCAGTAGTTAATAGAGTTAATAATCTCCCTAATCCTCACCTTTTCCCTGTTTTCAATCCCCTCTATCCTGTAGAGGCACCTAGTACACACCTTATAAAAGAACACCAAGTTCTCTCCATCCTTTTCCACCTCCTACAGATTGCATTTTCTTGAGAAACTTAAATGCAAGTATGCCAATGATTGCAGGTGTGTTTTTCACTCACAGAGTAGGCTTGTTCACTTAGATGCTAACTAGAAGACAAGTTCTAATGAATTAACCAATTAAGGAGCAGGATGTACAGACTCCCTCGATGGAGACAGACATTTATTAACATACAGAAAATACAGTGCCACTCACACATAACATAAATGGTGAAAATGACTACAAATATGACTTGCATGAACAAAGGCAGCATGAACAATGACAGACACCGATGTATACACCAACAGGGGTTTAAATACAGACACAACGAGACTAAACTAGGTGCAGTTGTACGCTAAACATAGGTGTAGTTACAAACGAGACAGTGAATTCCCACTGCACGCAGTGGGCCGTACCACGTTACCAGTGGAAAGGGGAGCATTCCATGACAGCACCCCCTCTCAACAGGCACGGCTCCTGATGCGTTCATCCCCAGGACAGTGAACCCCAGGCTACCGTGCATGTATACACACAAGACAAATAACATATGGCAAAGCCTGGTGCGCACCCAACACAAGGCTGGGTAGGAGCCACCAACAAGGGAGGCCTCTCAAAGTCAACAGCCAATATTATGTGCTTGGTTTTGTTATAGAAATTCGGGTCAGAGTGTCCTTGGCTTCAGGCCTTCTCATCTCTCTTTCTCCTTACTTTCTCTCTCCCCTCTTTCCAGCTTTCTCCCTTTCACCTCTCCTCTCTCACCTCCGGTCTTTGCGCTAGATCCATTCCTGGCTCTCTATCTGTGTTTGAATACCTTATTACTGCTGACTCCAAGAAAACACTGTTTCTACAGCATCAGCTTGCTATGGGTGGGGCAAGTTGTCAAGGGGAGGGGAAAGCATCAGGACTGTTCTAGCTACTTAGGCCCAATGAGCATGAATTTGTAACATGTTTACATGTTTTACATGAGCTTCCAGGGTATGTCTATAGATATTATAAACATTATAAACAGTTTTTTTTAAAGAAATAAAGATATACAGCAGAAAGTGGTTTAGATTTTTCTGCCACGGAGAATACAAAAGTATTAAAATTGTTTCTCTTTAAATTAAATCAGCAATGTGTTTTAGATAATACATAAAATACCTTAGTATGGTTGCTTAGTGTATTGTAGAGATATACAAAATTATAGTACAGCAGCTTTGGATGATCTCATCACAGAATATCACTTTAATTTAGAAAAGAACTGCTGATACAAACATCATTTGAATATACAGGACGATTTCATAAAAAGATGTTTTTTTAATTTTGTCTACATATACGTATATATATATATATATATATATATATATATATATATATATATATATAAAAAATGAAACGTTAGGTATTTTGTCTATGCACTTTAACCATAGGCCTAATAAATGAAAACACAGAAGTTATTCAAAGATATAATGCTAGTATGTACATTTTTTAAAAGTAGGCCCAAAAAGAAAAAAACATCGATCTAAAGTTTTCACTGTAATAAGGTTTATAGACATTAAGTCTTCAGTATAAGCTTTAGTATATTGTTTTACCTACTCTAAGGCACTGATGGACCAAGATTTTTTGGGATATTTGCTTGAGATGTCAGTAAAATTGCTTTACCAATGTTGCTTTCAGGGAGAAAGTAACAGTAATTGGCATGAGCACATCCTAGATATGTTTGTGTGTGTGAGCGTGTGAGATTATAATCGACATGTTCCTGAATACAACTGTGCATAGATAACCATAATTGTTCAAGTCTGTCACTGATATTGTTATAATCTGCTGGCTTCCTTTGTCTAATTATTAGGACATTTCATTTTATTAGACCTTTTATTCAGAAATTGACCATATAATTGGCCTCTGGACTCCTGTGCTTTGGAGGTGTTCTCAAAGTGCTTCTACAACTCCCAGTCAGCTTCATTCAGACCAATTCCAATGGAAAGCATTAAACAATACATGTGATAATAAAAATTAAATGTAGTTATAGGAGCCTCAATAATTATATTAAGCAGAAAAGGGCAGGAAATAGGAGGAAAGGAACTCAGGCAGAGTTTTTTTGCTCTATAAATTGATTAATTGCATCTTGTGTGACAAATTTCACCTGACCTAACTAATGGATTGACAGTGACACAGAGGTTCACGGGCATGTGATTAATTACCAGGAGTAATTATGGCCACCCTCTAAGCAAAAAGAACAACAATATTCTGTCCCCCCCCCCCTCCATTGTTTTCTCCTGAGTGAAGCACTTTAAACAGGGACAAGCCCATTTTAGCACACATCTAACACATCAACTGTCTCTACAACTGTGTAAAAATGTCAACAGTGAATAATGTATAACTAGGAATTATGAGTACATATAATGAAATATGTTACACATTTTGTGTATGTCTGGATGTTTATATACATGTTTTGTTTGTATATTTGGTTGTTTAAAACAGGCCTCCACAATATCATCACACTATGCATGCACTTACCACACGGAAGCATCTACCCTATCTTTTTAACTTTTGTTTGATTACTTAAAATGTATAAAACAACTGAAATTATTTATTTATTTATTTGTGGCATTGTGTATGTGTGTAAAATGCTCACTGACACATTCCCCATACATACCCTGAGGGTTTACATTAGGTTGTTGGACTCTTGGGATGTTGAAATATCCAAGACCACTCACTGACCTTTGTCACTTTGTTTAACATTAGGAGTTGGGGTACTAAGAACTGACCATGATCAGTGTAGCAGAACAACATCTGATTCTGCCAGAAGTTTGAAATTAAAAGTTCAAGCAGATCTGTCAGAAACACACAGCTGACATTTACTGCCTTTGCATTGCTGATGCAGCTTGCAGCACTAAAGAGGACAAACAATGAACAGGCACTCATCTTTCTGTTTGACCTCATCAAACCTTCTGACACTGGTTTGTCTTTCTCTAACGCTTATGGATAATATGTGGAAGGGTGATAAAATAATTATCTTTTTTACCTTGAATTTTTTGTGAGATTTATAGTAGAAAAAATAGTATCCACTTATATAAAATGAGCATGTAAAAATTGATGTTGTAAATATATTCTGTGTAAACAGATTTTAAATAGCATATTTTCAATATATTACATTTCCTGTAGTATCCATTCCATTTGTTCAACTATTAGTTCATCAACTTGTATATGTGTCAATCTTTGCTGGGTTTTGTAGCACTGTGTATTTTCTTTGTGGTTGTGGCTCCTTGTAGTCATTATATTTTCTTATGCAATGTTTGACTACTTACCACCTGACCATGGGCCATGCTTTAAATTTTTGAATTACCCTTAAATCTCACTTCCACACACCTGCATAATGCCTCTCTTCATCCAGAGCTATATTTGGTCAAAATAAACACTTAATCTGCTGTTAGTTTCTAAAATATATTGCCCATTCACAAATAATTTTTGAATATTATATAATATCAAATGCAAGGCCTAAACTGCAACAAACTAGCATTACCAGTACAATGTCACTATTGCTGGAAGATTACTTAATCAGACATATTCTGAGATTACCACAGAAGATCATGTCTTATTTATGTCAGGAGTGGCATCTGAGCAGTCTGCAGCCTTGTCTAGGCCTGTAGTCTGCTGTGTTTCAGAGTCAAACATCAGCCTTTTTTGCAGTCATGTTTGAATATAAAGTGAGTAGAGGAGCTGCTGCCCTTTGATCATCCCCGAGGAGGTGGCAGGCAGTCCCTGGATGATCTGAAAGGTCAAATGTCAAGCACCTCTCTGTCAAGGGTTTTCTTTGAAGCTAATTTTTGTTAAATTGGATTTTTTTTTCCCTTACACCAGTGCTAACTGATGATCTTGTAAATTGTTCTTGTATTGATTAATTGTAGGCTAAACTATGAACTATGAAATCTTGTTCTCATCTACCCACACTGACATTATTTCACAGATCTCTCAGAAATAGTAGGAAACTAGGTGAAATTAACCAATTTTGCCAATGAATTTTATAATGCCATAATTAGCTGCCCAGGTCAATGGATTACACCTAGAAGCTAACAATGAGTACATCTTTCTTTGGCTCTTTTGAGAAGGGTGTACACTTAACATTGGGAGTAAACTTCAGCAGTTTCTCTTGAATAAGTTATATAAACTTGTACTGTCTACTTAATGCACCATAAAGGTCCTATAGGATTATAAATCTCTGCTGGAGAATATGCGCAAACTAAAGAACATCTGCTCTGAGGAAATGAGTAGAATGCTGCAAATAGACTCCTGTGCAAAGCAAAATGAGGCATTCACTAAGCAGTAGTCTGGTTCCAAAGTAAGTTGAAGATAGACGCTTTCGAGAAATGCTGTAATAATGTCAGATTTCCAGTGGCTACTCATTGACCAAATATGGATCCTCAAAATCACACTACATCTGTATTGGAGGACAGAGTTGATGATGACAGCCACAGCAGGGAGGTTTCAACTGTTTCACGAATTTTCTGGTATTGACAAGCCCATGCACAATAATGCAATTTTCTTTCAAACGCTTCTGAACAATGCCTGTCCTCATGTTCAGCATGCACTCATCTGTAGTAGCAATCCATCACTGGATATTTTTGAGAGGACTGTAAAAATGGTGTCCAGTATGGAAAGCCATATCAAAATGCATGGGGTAGTAGCAGCAATACAGTGTCAGGTGGACATTTCCTCAGCTCAGAGACCACAAAGCAAACTGCAGCTTGAGAAATCCTGCTCTTCCTGCCAGAAAATATGGCACAGTGCAGAAGCCATCACCCCAACTAATTTAAAGGGATGTGGGACATGAAATTACAAATCAGACAAGTACTGTAGCTCAAATACATCCATGTTTAAAATTCTGAGTTCCTGGTGCCAATACTGCAAAATCTGTTAGGAAGTGGACTAACAGTCCTGTAGCATTAATAAATACTATAGTAAATGTGGTGTACATCCAGAAATATTTTGTTAATCTGCAGTTAAACCAATTCTGGGGATAATTTCAGACATATGTGTTAAATATGTTGAACATTTGCATTCCTAATAGTGGTGAAGTGTCTTATTTCAAATATAGCACCAATCCAGCAACACCAAGAAACAAAAATCACCATTGAATATTAACATTTAAAAAATCAACAACATCCACGGGTTCCATACTCCTGTACAGCAAAACATACACCTGTACAGCTAAACGTACAGCAAACAAGTTCACAATTACATTCTCACATCATTCTGGATTTTCCAGGATATTCTTGTATATCACCAATGAATTTGTGTACATCTGCAATCGTGTACATCACCAATTGATAAAGTTTAATATTTTACACTCTACTATGCTCTTGCAGGAACATTCTAAGGACATGTAGGTGCCACATACATAGTTACACTACTACTTACACACATCACATGCTTATGTTCTCACTAAATAGAGTAAACAACTGGCTTTAGTTAAATAGATTGCGGACACCAATATATAAATATAAATATATAATAAATATCCAATCTACTGCACTTTAAGATCAATTCTAATGGAAAACACGTGGTGTTTTTGGACAGTCTTCTAAAGTAAAGTAACTATAATTAAAAGAGCAAATCACAAAAACTCAACAATCAACAAACCAGTACCTGATAGGATACTAAATAAATGTAACTTTAAACATTATGAATGGATTGGATTCCATTTTGCCATCAGCGTCAAGTTTAGAATTTAGGTTGAAGCATATGGACCTGCTGGGCATGATGGAATCTGACACAAAAGGGCACATTCGACGTGCATATACTGATGCCAAAGCTGCCTAAGCATCAACATATAATGAGTTGGGAATAAGTATGGGTTGAGACAGACCCATAAAATGCAATTAGATTTACGTTTAGAAACTCCCAAAACAGTCATGAAAAACACAGCATAAATCAGATCTTTCTCCTCCTGAGTCTGACTAGAAAAATGATTATTTTCAACCTCACCGACTGATCAGTAAACTAGTGTGGTTCCACTGGTGATCTGTGTTAAGATTTGAGCTCTCAGAGTCTCTTCACAGCTAAATAAAATTACATTTGGTTCACATGCAAACATGAAAACATTGCAGTGGAGGAGAGAAATGCAAATTGCCAAAATTCACAGAAGAATGACACAATATGGGCACCTGACACTAACTCAGTCACTAGAAGAGTTTTTTAAATGTGCAATCTACTATTCGCAGCATGCTGTGGCTCTTGCCTGTAGAAGTGGAGGATCATTTAATTTACACATGGACCTGAATTATTCAAGGAATTAAAAGGTTAAAGATTGATTTGTCTTTCTTTATTAGCAGAAACACCCATCAATAAAACTAGAAAATCCCATTCTACAAGAGAAAGTGTTTGTTTTGGTGAAGTGCATTTGCATTTATTTTTCTGTCTTAAAATATTTTAATCTTTGTAAATATTATTATTAATGTTGTATTTTTGTGGTGCCATTTTCTCTTGTAGCCAGCAGACATTCATGCAGTGGAGCAAGGTTTGGGTCAATCTAATTTCAGTTTCATCAATACACAAGATAAATAAAATTCATGAGTGAATTAATTTTCTCTATGGCATTAGGTATCTTTACATAAGGATACAGGTATATTTGAAATGTCAAGACAACTTCAATCTCGATCAATCAAAATTAAGATGACCCTGCTCTGACCCCTGTCTGACCTTCTCCTGATCCACAACCCTTAGATTTGGCACAACTAAAGAGACAGCCAGTGGTGGAGACTGCCTTCAATTAAAGGTACAACCTCTTCTAAGCTCTTATGAAACTGCAGCAGCTTTAGATAAACTCAGTGAACATCTTTAAATCATCTGGATTGATTCTTGCTTAAAAGCAGACCACAGGTTTGGACTTGATGTGTTGATTCTAGCTCTGCAAGGGGCATTTTGTTTGTCTGAAATAAGGAGATCTGGGCTGAGAGGGTTTGATTTTGAAAGTGCCCTACATTTGTCACTTATACTAGAGTTTCCCCAGTAGTTATTTTAGTTATTTTATTTTAGTAGACTTCAACTTTTCAAAGCCCATGTGCATGTGCACACAGCGTGCACACACACACACGGAAATCTAGATTACATGCAAAGTGATACCTTTGAAATACACATGCTCATTAACAAACACCTGTTCTCCTGCCTGCTTCATGTGCAAAGGAAGAAGAAGTTAAATAGATTATTGGGTGCTGCTTGTGGTGTGTGACAAGCTTTGATGTAATAGAGATGCCTCTTCTCAGCAGTGCCAGCCATCACGGGTGATGCTAGTTAATTGGTCATGGTGGTAAAAAAGTTCTACAAAACAAAATTTAAAAAAAGAAGATAGAAAGCACAAAGAAAAGAAACACACCCTTCTAATCATATCTGCAAATGTGGGTTTCTTGAATATAGTTTGATGAATTGATGTCAAGTGAAACTCATTGAAAAGTTTTTTTATGACTTTGTTTGAGGCTGAGAACTCTGAATTTCACTAAAGCTCTCTCCTTACTGCATGACAGTGCCACCAGTCCAAAGAGCTGAACTTGCCTTTTGTCACATGACATAACTGAGATGCAGCGTTACATGGTGTCATATGGCCTGACACCACTTCTAGAATGTTAATCTTAGCAAGTCCTAGCCACCATGATGCTTGTTATGTTAAAGTTTCAGTGTGCAGTTAAGGACAACCTTTTTGATGAACAGACAGGCAAGCCATGTGTGACGAAAGAAGGGATAGAAATATGTTTCTGTATTATTTTTTTGACTTCCTGGGAGCTTGTATTTCATCTCCTGCCTTATTTGTTATTAACAGGGACAGCTGATAGAATTCACAGCGCTAACTGGCTTACTGCTGTTAAATGAATTAAAACTTAAATTTCATGCAGAATGGGTAATTTCTTGACGATTGTTAGGACATCAAATGGAGAAAGAGCATACCATTTCAATTAAGTAAAACAAATGAGTATGGCAGTGAAGGGGTGTGGCCTAGTTTGGTCCGCAGGCTCCAGGTAAACAAGCGGGTGATCAAATCAGATGCACCTGCATCTCATTATGTGTAGATTACATTTCCTATCTTAGTAGGATACCTGGTGCAGAGTTTGTTGCCTTGTGATAAATTTAACACAACATTTACAAGCCTGAAAGTAGCTAGCTTGTTTCTGTTGTCTTTCATTTCATCTTGTATTATAATAAAAACTCTTGAAGCCAATCCTGCCTCCGAAGCTTCATCTTCTGGTTACTTAGGAGCACTTTAAGAGAGGTTTCTGTAAATAAATTGCTAGTATAGTCAAACCTTTTATTAAATTCCTTAGTCTGCGTGTACCTTACTGTTGGTCATCTAAGTGTGATCATGAATTCAACATTGCTAAAGTGCTTTAATATAGTACCTGTGTTTTATGCCAGATTTCTCTAAACCTTTCAAATTAGAGGTTGACACAAATGCTGAGAGAGAAGGTGCAGTGCACCTCACTTTTTTTTGACTTGTTGGGAGAAAATGGCTTGTATATTACCTCTTGACTTATTTTTTTTAGTTCTTTATTCATATTATGTTTTAACTTCTGTTAATTATTCCGTAGCCACACTGACAATGTGAAAAGTATGTAGTTACATGAGTAAGGATGGATGGTTTAGAACCACTGAAGTCTCCATGTAGGAGTCAAACTGAATGAAGGTTTGAAATGTTTTACAACAAAGTTTCCATGTGGGTTTTAGTTAAGTTCAACCTAAAGTTCAGCTGTCCCTCAATGGTTTTATCTCATCTCCTTCCATTACACCTCTGTGACAGGAATCAATATTTTGTCCATTCCACTATACCGTGAAACAATAGAAACCTCCTTTCTCTTCAACATCATCATGAGTCTCCTTCCATGAGCTGTGAGTTTCACTTCTTATCATCACATTCATAACCCTTATTTTGCCTGTTCTTCACCCTCACTCCACAAACCGAAAAGAAAAAAAGAGACCAAAAAATCCAAATCCAGGAAATAGTAACAGTTTAATGCTGTTGTGGCAGATCCATTAAGAGGGACAGCTGATAGAATTCACAGCGCTAACTGGCTTACTGCTGTTAAATTATTTAAAACTTAAATTTCATGCAGAATGGGTAATTTCTTGATGATTGTTAGGACATCAAATGGAAAAAAGAGCATACCATTTCAATTAAGTAAAACAAATGAGTATGGTGATGCCAATGATGCCTACAAAATAACCGTGAAGCTGCCTGCTGTTCATTTTTCCCCTTTATTTTGTATTTTTAACTTCTAAATCATTACATTTATTTTATGTTCCATATGACAATGCAGTGAGGAATTAAGTTCTTTTTCCTTATCAACACTCTCAGAACTTTAGAACCCCATGGAATAAGTACCATGATTTAAACATCTACTATATTGAATACACACTTGATTCACTTCCTAGAGTAATCTTCTGAGGCACTTCACTTTCACAGCTGATAAAGAATCTCTGTCTAAAACCATCCTGTTTATACACCTTGTGTCATATATTGAATTTTTTTATAGACTTTATTGATCATCTTTAATTACAGAATGAGCAGTTACATCTAGACTTCTTCAAAAAAAAAAATTAAAATCCTGTCTTACTCTTTAGGTAGGTGATCATACATCCTGGAGGTCCTACAACATCTCAGGCTTATTGTTCTCCACTACCATCTGTGGCTCCTCCCATTTGGATTTGGGGGTGTCCTGCTCATATGCCTTGGATATGTTCCTGTATTTGATCCCTGCCACTTGGGTGTGTCTCTCAGTGTCTCTCAATGCTCTCCCTGCCAACATGAAGTAGTAAAAATGTAGTACATGTAACAGTAAAGGGAGCTATTATACTATATATATATATAACTTTTTTTTAATTTAAGGAAAGATACCACCACAGACATTTTACATACTTATGTATAATGTGATAGTTTTATATTACATCCGCACATTATTTTACTCGTGTATTACACTTTGTGTTCATAATCTGTGTAAAGTATTATCAAAACTTCATGTCCTGCCAGTGTGTGAGAGGGCCTCTGTTCCAGTCTTTACAAGGGAGAGCACTCTGGTTTGCTAGGCCTGATCTTCACCACACTGGAACAGAAATAATGCAAGTACTGCTAGACCCTGAAAGAAGTAGCAGCCCACCTGTTTTTGACTGGGCAAAAATGTAAATGAAGTTTCGCATGTCTTTTTTTTGTGATTGTTTTGTGATCTCCCCAAATGATTAAGTCTTCATTGCCTCAGATGACAAATGAAGGGTGACAACACCCATGTTAGGACCTTTAAATTTTCTGCAGTGCCTGGCCAGGGAAGACTTTGTGTGTTTCTTGATCAAGGCTAATATCCACCACAACAAAAATGAATATTATAGTCACTCAGACAGTCAGTCATCAAATTTGGTTTAAATGGTCAGATTTACTGTCCTTGCCTCACCTCTCAGGCTTCTTTAAGTTTGAGCTGGTTTAGTTTAATTCACTTCCAATAGATGATGATCTGTCAGTTCTGTAATGTCAGAGCACCTGCTTCAGCTGTCTCTCCTCTCTCCCCCTAGGATAAATGTGACATCATCACCTGTCACTTTTACATGCAGCAGAAAATTATACACACATCCCAATGACCTTGTTCATGACAATGCCAACCAAGAGGTAATTAACTATCAATTAAGGTGTCTTCAATGACAGGGAGCTCATTTCAATGGCAGGGAGCTCAAAGTTGATCCAAGCAAACACAGTGGGTGAATACTTCAGTAAGATATATATTAATTCCATTCTAATGTTGCACAATTGTCTATTTATCAACTTCATAAAATGCATACTTCAACAATCAGCTAACCAAATGTACAGGTGCACCAGGTTTACCTGGCCACCCTTTGTCAAGAACATACAAAAGACACACACTGAAGATGTGGTTAAAACTGGTGCTACAGCATAAATAAACTAAATCTATAGTCAGACAGCCAGGAGGTAGCACAAACATACATACATTCTGACACAGAGTCCCACATGACTGAGCAACACACACATACAAAGCCAAGTAAGAAAACGCAAGGCATATGCAATTATTTATCAGGATGTTACTTAAAAGCTTTGAGGTCCCACATCCTCTTGGAAAGCAGCAATCCTGATTGGTGGATAGTCAAGGCACCACTGATCCCATGGTTGAGAAGCAGAAACAAGGAAGAGAAGAGAGAAGTCAATACCTTGTGAAAACATCCATGCTACACTGGTATATAACATGTCCCCCCCTAAAAAAAGCAACATTAGTATGTGACTTTTTTTCACAAAAACACTAATTTCCTTTATTCTACATATTAACTACCATATTACTTACATATATACCTGTCTGCAACATCACAATAATCGTCATGTTTACAAACCTCAAGATGAACATGAAAAAACATCTGCAACAACAAGACTCCTGCCCTTCTTGTGTCTTATCTCCAAACTGTGGTCCTCATTAACCACTGATTCTAACTGTACATTTGAGATAGCAAAAACAAACAGCTGGTGGTCTATGTACACTACAGGTGAGGTATTAGAACCAATGTTGACACTGCTGAAGACCTAAAAGCAAAGCTATTGCTTCTTTTTTAGTTGTGGACTACTTCATCTGGTGCTTATTAAACTTACGTGAGTAATAATACAGAGGTTGATCCACTCCATTATAATCTTCCTGCACTGCACCTTTTCTCTCAGCACTTGTGTCAACCTCTAATTTGAAAGGTTTAGAGAAATATTTGGCATAAAACACAGGTACTATATTAAAAGCACATTAGCAATGTTGAATTCATGATCACACTTAGATAACCAACAGTAAGGTACACACAGACTAAGGAATTTAGTAAAAGGTTTGACTATACTAGCAATTTATTTACAGAAACCTCTTTTAAAATGCTTCTAAGTAACCAGAAGATGAAGCTTCGGAGGCAGGATTGGCTTCAAGAGTTTTTATTATAATACAAGATTAAGTGAAAGACAACAAACAAGCTAGCTACTTTCAGGCTTGTAAATGTTGTGTTAAGTTTATCACAAGGCAACAAACTCTGCACCAGGTATTCTACTAAGATAGGAAATGTAATCTACAAATGATGAGATGCAGGTGCATCTGATCTGATCACCCGTTTGTTCACCTGGACCCTGTGGACCAAACTAGGCCACACCCCCTTACTGCCACACCACTGTAGTAACCAGTCATGCCCAAACATTTGCACAACTTGTGCTTAGATCACAATGACATCAAGGTAGGCAGAACAGACTGGAACATCACCTAACAAGATTTTGAGTCTGTGGAATGTAGCAGGTGCATTCGGCCATCACAGCATATGGTAGAAAGTTGTCAGGTGTTAAAAGGCAGATATATCAGAAGCTTCAAGGTTTACAAGTACTTGCCAGTATCCCTTTAACATGTGTAACAAAACTTGCTGTACTTGTTTTTCAACACAATCCTCTATACGCAGTAAAGGATACAAATCTTAAATAGTGACAGTACTGATCTTTCTTTAATCAGTACAGAACTTAATCATTCCATCATGTTTAGGACCTAGTAAACATGGTGAATTCCATAATCTAGGTTTAGCAAAATTGTTTCCCAACAGATAATTTATAGCTTTCCCCATAACTGTTCTTTTAGATGCAGCTTTTATCCAAAGCAACTTGTAATTATGACTGAGTACTGCTTGAGCAATTGAGGCTTAAGGGCCTTGCTCAGGGACCCAGCAGTGGCAACTTGGCACTGGTGGGGCTTGAACCAGTAATCTTGTAAGTAAACTTAACCACTGAGCTACAACTACCCATACATGATATTTCACTTCACTATGCAGAATGCTAAGCCTCCAGCTTTTGACATTTCAGTGCAAACTAATGAACATCCTGGTTGAGTCCCCTTTTTACTAGTACTCATACATGTATTCTTACAAAGATCAGTACAAATTTAATAATCATCAGTATCACTCCTATTTCCTATCCAGCACATTCTGAAAATCTCACTGTGGAAGACAACCCAGGCTTTCCCAGGCTTCATGCAACTTCTCACAGAAATGACTAATACAGTCTAGGACATTTGTGAATTTTCTGCAGCATCATTTGAAAGAAATGTCTCTTTGAGCAATTTCAAAGATCCATGCTTGGAATGACCAAAACAAGTTCTGCAGGGTTGAAAGAAAATTATTCCTCTACTACCCCAGATTTTGTGAATGATACCAGAAGAACACCTCTATTGCAAGATTGTCTGGTATCTACACAATATTTCTGCAACATTACCTTTAGTGTCTGATATCTTTCCAGTACACCCTGTGATTCTGCATGATACGGACTGGATATGACATGCTTCACATTCAAAGCATTTGTAACTCATTCAAATAGTTTAAAGTTTGTACCTGTTTGAATCACCTTTGGTAATATAATTGTGGAAGGGTGCTTTAATATATAACATTCCAAATCCTTTATATATAGTATATGAGCCACAAAACAACTGATATGAAAATGTCACCACACCAGATAAAATAAATGGCTGAGCTTCCCCTGTGTCTCTCAAGGGCCTAACAGGCTTTGGGTTTCCCTTCACTGAGAAGCTCACAAATCCACCCAGAATAAAAGGCTGATAACTCAGATCCATACTGGCCCCTTGTAATGTGGCAACATCCGGAACATCACATACAGGGCCTGTAAGTGCTGCACCTTTCACCTCACTGGATCTAGGGATTGCTTTACCCTCTCTTTCCTGTTTCTACTTAACACAGCAATTCGCACCAATATGTTCAGACTTGTGACAACAAAAACATTCCCTAGTTTCTTACTGCAGTGTGAAAGACTTACTGCTTTGTGTGGACTTACAACAATTCTCTGTTGAAGACTCAGCTGTACCTATTTTGAATACTTGCTTGTGTGTAAGAAAAAATTCATCTGCAAGAAATGTACACAACTTTTGAACTCCAGCAAAAAGAGCTCACCAAGTCACTTGTAATCAGTATCTTAAGTTGTGCTGCACTATTTATCAAAAAAGCTGTCTTTTCACGTACAAACTCAAGAAAAAGTCTGTGAGCTCTTGAAGTTTCTAAAACGCTGTCTATAAGCCTCGGGTATGAATTCATATACCCTTAGAATATATGCTTTTACCACTTCATACTTTAAGGTGTTGCTAAGTAATAAAGCAGAACAGATCTTTGGTGCTTTTCCTATTAATTTGCATTATAGTAATACTGTCCAGAATTCTTTTGGCAAATGCAAACTTTATATACTTGCTGAAATAAATGTAATTATTTCAAAAGGACCTTGACCAAACCCTACATGGGCAATTGTGACATAGGCTGCTTGCCATGGGAGTGGAGCATTTGGGTTGGTGGGTTGGATGAAAGGATATAGAGTGTGATATAGTTAACTGCTCAACAATTTTCAGACAAGTTCTGAAACATTTTCTTTGCACTGCATTTGAACTGTATTTGAAATATTCCATATAACCAAGGAATATTCATCTCATGTTACTTTTCTATAATGAATATTACAATGTGACAGTGATAATGGTATGAGGAATTCTGTAGTTATATACTTAACCTGGCAGAAACATGTTTATGTATAATGTTTTGTGGGATTCTCTGTGATTCCCCCAGCAGACAGCAGAAATGGCATCTACAGAGACAATGACTGACAGACCACTTCATCACTGTGCTATCTCTGGGAAACTCACAGCCTGTCTCCACGACTGGCAGCTGTCCAAGTCTTTCACACTCCATATGAAAGGAGCATACCTATTGGTCCCACTCTTTCTCCCTCCCACACTCTCTCTCTCTCTGTGTCTCATGCTCAATCTTGCTCTTATAGTATATATATATATATATATATATATATATATATATATATATATATATATATATATATATATATATATATATATATATATATAATGAACTTTCATAGTATTATTTAGTTTTACTACTTCCCATAGTTTTACTTGTCCCTATATAATTATATATCATTTTATTTAGTAAGGAAAAGCAGCACCAATGAATGTGGATCACCTCTATGTTGGCACACTATTGCTGGACACTGAAGAGTGATGTTCCTGAGATTAAAATCATACATAGGTGAATTTTAATTGTTTATACATATTTTTAGTGAAACAGCCTTTTTGTACATGTTTCAGTGTAAGAGTGTAACAGCCTTATTTATAAATAAGTATTGTATACTTTCTCTAATAGCGCTTTCACTTAAAAAGCATGCCTGATAGAACAATTCTAAAAACAGATGCAAATTCAGCATAAAAGGTACTCCAAGGTATCTTGGAGCTTTTGGGACAAAAAAAAACCCATTAAAAAAAAAAAAAAAGTGTTATCTCCAAATGCATAGTTTGAGCAATAAAATATATATATATAAGTTAAACCAGAGGTCAGTGACAGGGCATCAGTGTTGGAGTCCAGTGTTTGCTCTAGAATACATGGCATCTCTTTTTCCTGCTAGGTCTTGCATTCAATGTGTCAGGACAGTATAGTGCATTTTATATGGGCTGGGTTTCTGGGTTTCTTAGAGATGTGGCATATCCTACTCATTGCAATCTCATCGGATCAAGCACAGAGACCCAGTGACCGGACATCTGTACCATGGCAGATTTATGTCCTAGGAAAAGCTTCAGCTTTCCTCAAAAGGGAAGGAAATGCCAAGAAAAGATAAACGATTCAGTGGTTTTGGTGTAGATGAATCAAACTCGGACAAGCTGCTGAAAACAGATTGGATGGGACACTTATTGATGAGACAGAAAAGAAACAGATGGTTTGGCTCTACCTTTTTGCGATATGCACAAAGCAAGCACACATGCATGGTAACATTCATACATACATACAGCAAATGGTCATACCTCTTAGAGAAGCAGCAGCAGTTTGTGTCTCTTTAAGCTCCTCAATCCCCGACCCCCAAGTGATGGGAGTAACAGTGGTCTCCATGGTAACACAGAACCGATTCAGCCTTTCAAACCCCTATGGCTGTTTCACATGCATTTTATCAGAGAGGACCAGGCCCTTCACTCTCCCTCTCTCTCTCCCTTCTTCACACACACACTCACACACACACACACATATGCATGCGCACACACATATGCACACACGCACACACTCACTCACTCACTCATGCACAAAGACACACACACAGATGGAGCTTACAAGCTAAATCACGGAAGTTCTTATGGCAAACATACTTTGATACCTGAAGCATTGAAATAGATTTAGAGAATAGAGAGAGAGTGTAGGAGAGAGGATAGAGTGAAAGTAGGAGAGAGAAAGAAAGAAAGAAATAAGAAATGGGAAGAGAAGAGAGAAATACTGCAAGCCTCATGTTCAAGTCAGTGCAGGTATGATTTTTTATTTCAGCATACCACATTCTGAAACTGGCTGGGTGAGGGGTGCTTGTCTGCACACTTTCCTTGACCGAAATAATAAATAGATGAACTTCAAACGAACTGGTATCCATACAGGTGAGCCAGTGACCTTCTGCCAAATTGCTTACTGTCATTCTTATAAGCCCCCATATTTCTCTATGTATACTTTAACCTATGTATAGGGCTTTGATTGCCATTGATTTAAATCTGGCACTGACCATCTTGCTCCATGTTCCATTTTAAAAAAGCAGGTTCCTTGTTTTCCTAGAGTACTCTGTGGTCACAGTTACAGTGCCACTCTATGTAATACTGCAATCCCTGCTCACCTCTTGCCCTGGGCAGCTTATATGCCCATTATTTTAATATATGGCCAAATCTTGCCTGCGTACAAGCACCATGGAACCACTGAAATGAAGACATTGCACCCTGGGGGCAATGTATCAACCATAAGGATAAGGAGATCATACAAGTACAAAAGGCAGCATAAAGCTTATTGGATGTGGCTGCACTTCCTATATATTTTTTATAATTTGCTAGGAGTTCTGCACATGCACTAATGAAAAGGTACCATATTATGCCAAATATACTTTATCATATGATTACGAGGGGGCAGGATGTTGTTGAAACATAGGGCACATGATGCCAGGATCTATGAAACAGTCAATAAGAAAGATCCTGGCATCTTTTATTTCCTAAAAAGACACAGAAAAGGCAGGGAAGTTATAGCTGGTAATGGCAAATAACCATACCACTGGTGAAATTTTGCAGTCACGTTTGTACATAATGATTGCTAGTGGAAGAAAATGGAAACCATAATAAGGGTGCTAAGTTGTTGACAAGGAATTTATCAGGTTATTGCCAACTTGTTGAGAAATGCTGGCCTGGACGAAAGAAAGTTTTTACAAGGAGAAGATAATTGATATGTTATTTTCATCCTTCAATATAATGCTGGAATAACACCAACAAACAGGGTCTTATGAAACCCTGACAAAAGTAAATGTGTGGGTAGTAGGCTTAGCTACCTTATTTTTCAAATTTTCCTGTAATGGTTTTTAATATTTCAAAAAAATGAGACTGCCATGCATTTGCAGATAGCCTTGTAACTGTGTGGTTCTACATATTTTTTTTTTCCTCATTCATCTAAACTTTCAATCCAAAGAGCTGCTTATAGCAGACATTTTAATATAGCTGAGCTTTTTCCTTCAGGCAACTAAGACTATGCTTATTTTATAGACTGTAATGCATTTGGACTCAGTACTGCATATCACTAAGTCTTTATAGTCTTCTTAAGAGATATAGAAAGCATTGAAGGATTACCCAAGCCCTGCAAATAAATACAAGGTTGCAGGTCTAAATAAAGATGAATGAAGCTTGATGAATTAATAATCTTTTTCTTTATGTGAATGTCATACAATAAATGTATACAATGTTAAGGAATGTTGCAATGCTCATTATTTAGATAATACTGATTTTTACATGTTGCAACAGGATTTCCTAAAGAAACCCCAGAAGCTAGCACTCTGAAACAAAAGACTTAAGAACAGGATAAACAAAACATAGAAATAACTTGAGAAACAAAACAAAACAAAACAAAAAAACAACAAAATGCAATGTCTAAGAAAAATAAACCCAAGGAAAGGGGGCTTTGCATAAAGTGACAGAATTCAGACTTCACGAATAAAGTACTGGAAGCTGGGTTTAAGTAGTCTGATGATCAGTGCAAACAAGCAGCAGGTGATTAGGATTCCAGGGAAGCAGAGCAATGAGGGCATGCTGGGATGTTAGGATTCAAGACAAGATTCCCCCCTCCCAGACAATGTTCCAGAGGGGAAAGGCTGGTGAAAGGGGAATGGCAGTTGGGCTGCAGAGCCAAGTGTTCCAGATGGCATCAGTAGGAATCAGCCATGGGCAGAGGTCCAGCATGTCCTCAGCAGGGATCCAGAACCTCTCCTCCAGGCCACAACCCTCCCACTCGATAAGATACTAGAGCCAACCTGTTTTCGTGTGTGAATCCAGGATTGCTCTTACAGCATAAGTGGGAGTGCTGTCTATCATGAGGGCTGTGTGGTGGATATTAGTGTTAATTTATCATTGATCAAGAAACACAAAGTCCTAGTTAAGTTTTAGCATGCATTGTCAGGAAGCATGCTGCGATGATTATATTGTCAGGAAGCAAGCATCCCAGCATCTCCAAAGAAGGCATTTCACACACAAACATTTAAGGGACTTAATATGCATGTTGTGACACTTCATTGGTTGTCAGAGAGAGAAGACAATGAATTAGGTCACTAAAGGAGACAGGATCCATTTTAGGTGACTGTTGTTTCTTTCAGTGGCTATCAGCACTTGCATTATCTTTGTTTTAGCACATCAAAGGTCAGGCGGACTGTACCAGGCTTTGCTCTCTTGAGAAGGCCAGAATGAAAGACCCCTTAAACATACAGCCAGAGCATGAACTGTCCATAATACTTAATGCAGATTAATTGTGAATACAAATAATATGTAATATATGAGTAAAAATAGTATATGAATGAAATTGGAAATGAGATCAGTATGACAGCAGGAGGTGGAGTGTCCAGAGGGTGTGGTACCACTGGTCTAAGAAGAAAGACATGGAAAGAAGGCAAGACTCAGATTAGCAGAGAGATTAAGGTGTTAAGTAACCCAGTTGATGTGCGAGATCACTTTGAAGGAGCCTATGAATTGGAGTCAGAGCTTCTTAGCTATGTGGCACAGGGGCAGATCTCTAAGGTGGCTGTCAGCCTGAGTTCTGTACCAGCAGACAGTCCTCCCCAGGTGTACATGGGCCTAGGCCTATTCTCTGCAATGGAATACATTTTTGACTGTTGGGATAATCCACTCTCCAGGTGTCCATGGAAACGGAGAAGGCTAGTAGCCAAGATAGTACTTGAAGAAGTTAGTCTGTTGGACCTATGCACCAATGAGTTCTGGGTATACTCAGACCAAGGATGAAAGTAAGCCCAGTTATCTGGCTGGTCACTGCAGAAGCAGTGCAGGTCCTACCGAATTCCTGATTAAGCCTCTCCACCTGCCTGTTATGTGGTGACTCACATTTATACCCAGTACTGTGATGTGAACTGGCTATTTCTGTCAGTAATGATTATATATATATATAATCTGTTCTTCATGTGTCATGCATGGGTGGCTGGTCTCTAAGGTGTGAACCCAGGTAACTTTTTCCCCCAGAAGGGTTCAGGGATATAGTTTCTCCTAGAATGACAGTTGGATGGCTGGCATCCCTGGCTGCAACCCTGGAAATATAATTATTAATATCCCAGAGGATGATTTTCTTGTACCCAGGCAAAGAGGATATGGGGAAATGAAAGCAAGTAAGGAACATACACATCCATGGTGCCTGGTAGGGGATGAGGCATTGGAGGCAGCACAGATACTACAGGTTTTACTGGTCAGTGTAGGTGACAAATGCACAGTGCCCTCCAACCTGTGCCGCCACTCCTCCAGGAATAAGAGTTCCCAGTTCCCCAAAATTGTGATTGGCTAAAGAAAGTCAGATGAAGTTTCTTGGCTTCCCACTGCTGCTGGGAGTGTATGACCACAACAGTAGGAAAGTGTGACAGGTTGTGCATGAAATGTAATGTGTAATGTGGGATCACCATCATATTTCTCTGGTTTGGATCATTTAGAGTAAAGAGAGATAGCAGAGGATGCCTGGGTCGCTTCCCTGGGTAAGATATCACTGGGAGTGTGAAGTGCGGTCAGCTGTTGGGTGACTCTGTCAATTGTAGCAGTGAGATATTGTTATTACTGGAGCTCCAATTGCTGTTATTTAGTAGCCAAGATCTGTTTGAAGTTGACTACACAGACAGTTTATTTGCTGGCAGCTCCATATCTTCAGCAAAGTCTTCTGTAATGCAGATTGAACTTGAGCCACACAGGAAGCTAATGTTCGGCAACATAAGGTTTGATAAGAACAGGATAAAGAAAATATGGAAACAACAATCAAAAAAAGAAAGGCACACAAGGAACAAGGAAGTGGCAGAGTTCAGACTTCCCAACAAAAAGACTGGAAGGTGGGTTTAAAGAGACTGGAACCTGGGTTATCTCATAATCAGGGCAAACAAGTAGCAAGTGATTAGAATTCCGGGGAGACATGACGTGTCAGTTGGCTGATGACAGATGTTTTTTTGTTCTCTAACTGGAAAGAAGTTTCCCACCTCAATATTAGCAATGTAATAAAAGACTCTTGGAAGACTATTGGCATATATTGAAGCCAATGTAGGAAACCTGCAGATTTATGTCTCCTTCTTATTAGAATTAAGCTATGTTTCATCCTGGCTTTTGACATCCCTGGGTCAGAATCATTAAGAAGCTGAAATAAGGGTTAGTTGAAGGTTATATTTCTAGATCTGATTTAATTAGAGAGCTGTGACTGCAGTGGAATATGAATGGAGACTTTGAGATGTGGTCTGTCTTAGTGTGTTAGTGATTTTAACTTTGCCACTATCTGTGTATCTCACAGCATTTTTTATTAAATTTACTCTGGATTAATAAATGCAGGAATAACATTAGAGGAGAAATGTGTGAAATACTGTGGTAGCTCCCACACTCATTACTTTCTGAATAATGATGATGCATATTTAAAAAACATTTGGTGCATGAAGTGTGCTAAATTACTTACTATAACAAGGTATAATTCAGTCCGGTTCATTTCAGTTCAATTCACATAAATTAAATGCAAATGCATTGCTATTATACATCTATATGTGTACATGCATTTTCTTGCTATCTCAAGTGCCATATGAGTAGAACAAGAGCATTAAATCAGGCCAGTCAATGGGATTAGTGAAAAACAACACTGGAAAATTGATTTAGATTTTTTTTTTCTTATCCATCATTAAAAAAGATGCTCTGTGTCTTTGAAGTTTCACTTCAGATGTCGCCTAACCTACATCTCCTCAACCATGCTGAATAATGCATGCAGCCTTATGCAGGAAAACTATTTTAACAGCCATTTTGGGCTGTAAAAAATTATTTATTTATTTATTTATCCCAGCTGAGTGGCTTAATTTAGGTAGACACAGTTGGCTTGGTGTCCTGAGAGTTAATTAGACTAGGTATTACGTCTTAGCAGAGGGTTTGGCAGCAGGGGCCATCTGACTGATTGACTCTCTGCTTCCGCTTCTGCTACACGGCTGTTCTTGCCAGACTTGAAGCTTAAAGGGACGAGAACAAAAACAAGTAGAAACATTACAGCTTTTGTGTTCTGTTACAGTGTGTAACTCCATGAGAACCACAACTACCAAGATAATGGAATAAGTGAAATAAAGAAAAAAAAAAACCATACGTTTTTTTCTAGTGTGGTTGATGAACAGAGCCAACTGACATTTTTAAAATATTTTGGTTCTTTAATACTAAGTAATGAGGTAGTAAGATGTGTAGGAGGTAGTGACAGTGTATGAGGCTAATGCCACATGCCATTTATGCCAAAAGAACTGCTTCAGGGTGTCATGTATTATTAAAATCTGTGCAGAGAGTCATTAGAGAAAGCCAGAACAACAGCCTTAAATCTTTAAATTGTGTAAGCATAGGTCCTTGTTTCTAATAAAACAACCTTTTGACTTTTTTCACAATCTTGTTAATTATTAATAATTTGGTAACCAGCAGATGATAATTTTGCTTGAAGGACTGAAGGCCTGAATATGCTTTAGCCATCTGTAAAAAGGCACTGACCCTAATATAAATCTAATATTGCCACAAGGTGTTTGGCATACACCCAATGACAAGATGCGAGATGTCTTCTCCAAAATGTTTCCATTTTTCAGTCTTCACAAATTGTCAGTCAAATGATTTTGCTACTGAGCACATACAGCTCAAGGAGTTATCTGTCCAAAACTTCTCAAACAGATGGACAGGGCTAGGCAGCTCTTCAAATTCTACATTGAAGAATGAGCACATAGATTTGTCAATAGAGGTTAATAGCTAGACTCTGAGCTGGTTACAGAGTCACAGTGCCAGTCATTATGTCTCAGGTAATCAATAATGTGGATCCTAAATGACTCTAATTACCTGTTAATGAGTAAACCACAACAGTGGTCAGCCACTCTGGCCTGAAGGTGGTCATTAGGCAGGGTCTTCATTATAGTCTCTTTGTCCTGAATTTAGTTCCTGAGTTCTGAAAATAAAGTGCAGCCTTTTAAAGAGTTTATAACATGTCAACTATGAGGATTGGTATGATACATTATTATTAGTACTTTATTTCATGGTTTGTTTATTTATAATTTTACTTTGACTTTCTGTTTTTTAAATCAATTTGTAATTAAAAAAAACATTGGCAATGCTGGTTTTGTGATGCATTTGTGTTTGTAATAACTTATTATTAATGATGATGATGATAATTATTAATAATAATAGCAGTAGTATTTACTTTTTCATACAATATGCATATTTGTCAAGATGACAAATCAAAGAAACTGTACTTCTTAAGAAATTAAGAAAATGTCTGATGGAGACTAGGCTTAATCTGTAACCAGAGACTTGGCCTAGAGAGATGCACAAACATGCTCAACCTTCTAGAGTGTAGCACTGCATTTGAGTTTACTGGAGAGACATTTTATTGCATGATGGCTGCTTCTTTGTCTGAAACAATAGCAAATACAAAGAATGGGCCATGTACCTATATGTGGATGGCCAGTTTCATGGTATGGCGTGCTCTGAGAAAAAAAATCAGAATTGCATTGACTAACTCTCTCTCTCACTCTCTCTCTCACTCTCTCTCCTTCTTTCCCCCTTTTCATGCTCCCCTTGGTCTATCTCTCCCTGCCCCCCTTTTCTCTTTCACATAACCAACAGTCCTCTTTCACTGAATCAATAGCTCTAGCTGCTGCTGCATCGTCTGACAACCATGCTTGCAGCCTCCTCTAGCCTCCCCCTCTTTCACGCTTGTCTTTATCAAGGTCATCTGAACCAGACACATGGCCTCCATCATTAAGGCATCGCCCACGCGCTGCTTTCCTACTCGCCCATGCAGCAACAGCGCCCACCTCTGGACCTATGGTGGAATGGCGTGCAGCCAGAAACGGAGACATTCATATCGCTTGATTTGGGCTTTTGAATGCTCGGCCACTCTGTCATGTGTTTAATCAGTTGCTGATTCACACATCTGCCATAGTTTGACACCTGAAGGAGACACACGATCAAAACATTTTGTCAGATTTCGTAGGGAATGTTGCAGACCAGCTCCAGTTTTAGCACTTGTACTGTGTGTAAAATAAGCATGCTTTGTGTTTCTGTCTCTTTTGAATGAGTCACACAAATGTGGCTTCTATGGGAAATATATTCACATGAAAGGCAAAGTGGCACCAAGGATGATTAACACATATCTGCTTGTTAGAGATAAGAAACAACAGCGTGTTGTATTTTGACCCAGGGGTATGTGTATTTATACAAGTGTGGTATGTATGAGTGTAATGTTATCGAACTGGAAAATTATATCCTGAGAGTTATTACTAAGGAATCAGTTAGTTTTGCTTATTTCAAATGTCAGTGGATCTAATTCAAATTGCAAAGCTAGGACAATCTACACTGATTTCCAGAAAGTTGAAAACAGCATTTAAGTATTATTGTTTATAAGGAAGATTAGTTTTATATCAATGTGACAGCTTCAAATAGCCAGCTCTCTGATGACTACATTCCATTTGTTGTTGTTATTTATTTATTTATTTAACTTTTGTGCACAATACAAAAAACAGATATGGCAATATTTGGATCACAATGTAACTCACAGCTTGGACTATCACTCCTAAACTCTATCTACCTACCGGCTGGTGAATGTTCATGTTCCACTGTTAAAATGTCTCTAGTTCATAAAAAATGCAACTTTCATAATCTTTGTTTCTTTTTCTTTTTCTTTCTTTCTTTTTTTTTTACAAAAGTAGTTTTTTTTGTTTTTTGTTTTTTTTAATTTCCTAGCATCTGTTTTGTTTCTTCTCTTTTTTTATTTTGATAAATGGTACAGAGGAGAAAGGCCAGGTAAGCATGGGAAAGTCAAATGACACTCAAACATCAGCTCTTTACAGCAGTGGGATGCAGACGGCCTTGTCTGCTTGCACGCCTCATTTAATGCTGAAGCAGATGGGCAGTAGCAGTAGAACCACAAATGGGCCCCATACCATGCTCCTCTGCTGTCAGCTATAGGCATCAAGATGAAGCTCCGTGAAAAATGTGGTCCCTAAGCTAGATGTCTGGAGACTTGAGAAATAAGTTGACTTTAAACAGATTGACTCTTAGCTGCCTTAAATAAATCTAAAAGTATTTTGCCCAGTAGAAAATTAAACATGAAAATATCAACTAAACTAAAGCAGGGCATCTGCTTTTTTTAATAATAAAACACCAATAATACAATACATTTGATGTATTTACTGATAACAATGTAGTTTGACTGTACAAATACCTGTGTGTAGCAGCAGAAGGTGCACCATTCAGACATTTGAAGTGTTATATTGAAATGTCTGGCAAGAGTGGGATATATGGCATGTACCAAACGTGCATTGCATGCAAAGTGATGCAGAGAAGGTCTATGTATGGATATTTATTGTTTTTTTTTGCCAGAAAGGACAGTGTAACATTTCAAATTTCCATTATACATTTATGCCCTTAACTTTACATTGTCAGTGCAAATATTTCATCATGTTACTTAGACTGTTGTTCAGTTTTTTTGTTCAAATTTTGCAGTAATTTTTAAGAAAATGTAGTGTTGTTACTTTATATGTTTATTGCTAATGCTGCTCTATCTGCTAAATTTCCACTGCAACTATATGTGTCTAATGTAAAGTGAGTTAAAAATGCCCACTGATGGATTCTCCATCTCCCACATTTCCACCACTTCCACATTTTCCGCACATAACTTCCAGAACTCCTCTAACCCCCAAACCCTCCACTCCACAATACTCATAACTCTCATAAGTCCCCACTCCCATAGTTTCTCCATCCTCTAATCTTATCCTCCCAAGCCCTGCATATCACCACCCCCAAACTCCCATTACTTCACCACTCCCAAATTCCCTGACTTCCCCACTCCTATAAATTAGCCACTTCCAAAATTCCCTCTCCCCCACTCCCACAACCCCCTAACTCCCCCACTTCCATAACCCTCCAGTGCCTCCACTCCCATAACTCCCAAAACTCCACTAATCCCACAACCCCAATGCCTACAGTCCCATAGACCCTCCACTGCATACACTGCATACATAAGGTTTTTGAAACACTTTCATTAGAACACCACTGTTTCAGCATACTAGCCCTTACTAGAGAGATAGCTGTTTATCAATTTTTTTCTTGGACTTAAAAACATTCTACGTGGAAACCAGCAACTTCCACTAGACATAGAAACCTACTTTATTATCAAAAACTACATCCAAAGAACTACAAAAACCATAATTAACATTAACATTTTTCTTTTTCTATCATGGCTGCTTCTGTTCTCCTTCAGTTTGCAGAGTGCAACATGTTAGCTCTTGTCATTAGCGATTGTTTTATCTGTGAGAAGTGTAGATTAATTGCTAATCTGACAGAGAAGATTCTATCACTAGAAGTGTGGAGCCAGACTTTAGAAAGTGTTAGACCTATCGAGGAACTAGAAGTACAAGCTTTGCGTGCCTTAGCGGAAGTTAGCAAGCCCTCAACTCCAGCCCTACAGCCCTCGCCGCAGGGTGAATGGGTGACTTTACGGGAATTAGCCGAGCTTCGGTTCACCCATGGGAGCACCACACATCCCCAATTTGCGTATCCAACAGGATTGCCCCACTCAGCAAGGCACCCACTGAGAAGCCTGTTGAAAGAGCTCTGGAGACTCTATTTTGCAACATGTGAAATTAGCTAGGCCTTTAGGGACACCAGCAGCAGTAGTTAGATGTATACCAGGGGACAAGGCGCCAGACATTGCAGGTAATCTTAAGGCTTTAGGCAAGCATAAGTTTTCCAAGATATTCCAAGTTATTCAAGTAGGAGCTAATGAAATATGCCTTCATCAGTCAGAGATTACTAAAAATAATATTGAAGAGGTGTGTCAATTAGTGAAGGTGATGTCCAATGCTATAGTATGCTCCATCCCAATGCAGCGTGGTGATATAATGTATAGCCGTTATCTTCGCTGAACTGCTGGATGTCCAAGTGGTGCTCAAAATACAGTGTGGGGTTTATATATAATTGGAACACATTCCAGGGCAATCCTGGCCTTTTAGGGCAGGATGGTATCCATCCTACTAGGGAGGGTGCTGTTGTCCTTTCCTGTAACACAAGCCATACTCTCATGACAGACCTAGTTAATCCATGACAATCCAGAGCAGAGGCCAGACAGCAGACAAAGAGACTAAACTAACCGTCTGCTGGTCACTACATGATGTCCCCCAAGGATAATCATATTGACACTGTGTCTGTTCCTTGAGCAAAGCAGAAATACAGAAAACAAAGAAAAACATGACTTAATCTAATTAGTATTAAAGTAACTGATTCACAGAGCACTGCCTGCACCTTTTATCTAAAGCTGGGTTTACTAAATGTTAGATCAATGTTAGATCCCTAACATCTAAAGTGCTCATGATAAATGAAATCCTAGCAGATCAGAAACAGTACATTTAATGTACTTTGCCTAACAGAAACCTGGATCAAGCCAAATGAGTACATAGCTTTAAACGAAGCATGTCCGTCTGGCTACAGCTATGTACACCACCCTTGTCTAACTGGCCGTTAGACATGGAGACGGCATTGCAGTTATTTATAGTGACACATTAGGCATAAACCAGAAAGCTGGTTATGATTTCAAGTCCTTTGAAATTATTTTTACTAGCATAAATGTCAGCCCACCCAGCATCTTCCACTAACTGGCATGTACAAGCCACCAGGACCCTACTCAGAATTTATTAAGGAATTTGCAGATTTCCTTTCTAATCTAGTCACTCTAGTAGCAAGAACCATTATTGCTTTTGATTTCAATATTCACTTTGATAGTGCCCAAGACCCTCTGAGATCAGCCTTTTAATTCTATATTAGAATCAACTCGTTTCACCCAATGTATCAGAGAACCCACACACTCTGGTGGACATACGCCTAACTTAGCACTGACATGTGGTGTAGACATAGAGAACGTAGTTATACTACCCCAGTGGATCCCATCTCAGACCATTCCCTAATTTCATTTGAACTATGTATGAGCCACAATATAGTAATCTCACCTCACTATCATTCCAAATGCCATATCATATCAACCACTGCACCTAGATTTATTGTGAATCTCCCAGACTTATCATTTGCAACTAGGATACCCTCAAACTCCACAGAACTTGATCAAATAACGGAATGCTTAGAATTAGTATTCCGCTGCACACTTAAGAATAAAAAAAATTAGGAACAAAAAATTAGTGCCTTTGTATAATGACCACATTCACAATTTAAAACAAAACACTTGTAAATGGTGCCACAGTAAGTTTTTTTTTTTCACCCAGCTTGCATGGAAGCAGAGCCTTCTCAAGTATAAAAAAAGATTTATTTTTAGTACAATTGCACATCTATCTAACAATAAAACTGACACCAATGCTCAGGTTACATCATTACACATTAGTAATGAGTTCATGAATTTCTTTAATGAGAAAATTAAGCACATTAGAGATTGAGTATTAACATGACATTGGGCAGCTACTTAGAGATCAGAACAACCAAGCCACAAAGGACTCTAGAATCTTTTACACCTAGCCAAGAGCCAGAACTTACATCTCTGAACTTGTTCTCAAAATCCTCCATTTGCTTACTAGATTCACTACTCAGACACTTTCTTAAGGATATCCTACCTGAAGTAATTGAACCTTTACTAAATTTAATTAACTCCTCCTTGAACATTGGCTATGTTCCTAAATCATTAAAATTAGCAGTAATCAGACCACTTATCAAAAAATATAACCTTGACCCATGTCAGCTTTCAAAAAAGATGTAGCTCAGCAGCTAAGCTCATATCTGAATCAGAATCAGATACATGATGTCTTTTAGTCAGGGTTTAGGCCTAATCAGTATGGAGACAACACTAATTAAAGTAGTTAATGACCTGTTGTTGGCTTCTGACCAGGGTTATGTCTCTTTGTTTATATTGCTTGATCTGAGTGCGGCAGTTGGCATTATAGATCACATTTTACTAGACAGACTCAAAAATGTTGTTGGGATTATGGGAATGGTCCTTTCCTGGTTTAAATATTATCTGACTGGTTATCTTAACCAGTGTGTTAACATAAATGGAGACTTCACCCCATACAACAAAGTTAACTGTGGTGTCCCTGAAGGATCTGTTCTAGGGCCTTTTGCCTCTAGGTGACATTACATGTAAATACTGTGTACTGTGCTAGTTTCCACTGCTATGCTGATGATACTCAGCTATATGTCTCAGCCAAACCAGAGGACATATATCAGCTTAGTATTATTGACGAATGCATGAAGGATATCAGAGACTGGATGTTGAGGAACTTTCTCTCACTTAATCCTGAGAAAACAGAGCTGCTTCTATTAGTCCCAGAGACAGCTAGGTCCTCGCTCTCTAATTACTCAATGAACCTCAATAGTCTCCCAATCACATCTTCTCTAACAGTTAAAGATCTTGGAGTTATTATGGATCCCAGCCTCTTGTTCTAAGATCATGTAAATAATATTTCTAGGACTGCCTTTCTCCATCTCAGGAACATTTCAAAGATGTGTTCTCCTCACACAATGCAGAAAAGCTAGTCCATGCATGTATAACTTCAGGATATGACTATGCCATACTAACTGGATGTACCATTAAGTGCCTAAACAAGCTCCAGCTAGTTCAAAATGCTGCAGTTCTTACTAGAATTAGAAAATTTGATTACCTTTGATCACTCATATCTTAGCTTCTTTAAATTGGCTCCCTGTAAAATTTCATATTGATTATGAATTAATTCTAATGACCTACAAAGCACTGAATGGTCTTGCCCCACAGTACCTTAGAGAACGTCTAGTGCATTATGATCCACCATGTCTGCTTAGATCAAAAGTTGCAGGCTCTTTACCAAGAATAAGAAAATTATTGCAGGGGCCAGATCCTTTTCCTATAAAGTACACTAAGAAATAACCTTCCTGTAAACCTTCCCCTGCTGTAGCCCACCATACCTCCACCCCAGCCAACTACTTCTCCATTGCCTTTGATGGACGTTCTCTTCTGGGATGGGTTTCGGACATGTGCACACCATCACATCACAAGCCACCAGTGAGCAAGACAAGGGTAATGGTGGCAAGGAAAAACTCCATAGAGCATGAGGAAGAAACCCTGAGAGGAAAGGGATTCAAAGGGGGGCCCATCCTCCTCTGGCTGACAATGGTAACAATAGTAATATCTGTTGCTTGATGCATATTCTATAGTTGTCAGCAGGAAGTAAAAACTTAAGTATGTGTTTTAGCACACTGCACTGTGAAAAAATCTGCCACTGTCTTTCTGCGGTGGGCCTTTTTAGTGTAATCAACATCTGTAGCTGTTCAGCATGAAGCAGCACCTGAGAGGAGGGCTCGAAGTAAAGCAGGAGCTCTGTGCCAGGAGGAAGAGCTGCTGACTTGCTCTGCATGTTTGAATGCTGTCCTGCATTTGCTCTTTTACTTCTTTGTGGCACAGCCACAGGGGGACTCAAAACTGGTTTTGGACAATTAACTTCTGGCTCCACATCCTTAGTCAAAGACGACTCTTCTGTTACAGAGAATATATTACCCTGCATAGGGCCACCACCCTGTACCCTTTGGTCACCACCTATTAACAGCCCCACACTACCTGCTCTGACCTCACCGATGTCAGAATCTGGACATGCCCTTACCCTTGGTAGCCTGTTTTCCACCAATACCACGCCATCCTCTGAATCATCTGAATCTGACTCTACACTGAGAGATGAACTAGGCTGATTCACACAGGGTCTAATATCTACTCTGTTCAACCTCTTTGTAGCCCCCCCTGGGTTTGCGCAAATGTTGCCCATTATCCCCATGACCTGGTAAACACAATTGATTTCCAGGGATCCTGTATTTGTTTATGGTCTGGTGGCCTGATTCTCAAATAGAACAGTGCATCAACTTCAATCTTAGGACAATAGATTTTGTCTTTCAGCAGGTTTCAGTTTCGAACACTCTTTTGCTCAGGCATCACTCAGTGGCTTCTGGTGTGTAACTAACCATATATATATATATATATATATATATATATATATATATATATATATATATATATATCAGCTGGCTGTTCCTGCCCGAGCAGGGCATCCGCAGGCAGGTGGGGTTCATCCCCAAATAATATGGGGAATAACCTGTGGTGGAGTGTGGTGTCACATTATAAGCATATACTAATTCAAGTGCTCAGGCCACTGGCGCTTCTTCTCTGGCGGCAATGTGCGCAACAGATCATGCAACATTCTGTTGAAGGGTTAGCACTGAGTATTGCCAGTGGGATGGTGAGGGGTGGTCCAGGTTTTCTTTACAATTTACATCTTGCAAAACTCAGATATGACTTCACTTTCAAACTCACAGCCCTAGTCTGAGTGGAGTTGTTCAGGAAAGCTGTACTTTTCAAAAACCATTCCCTCAGTAATACTTTAACTGTGGTATCTGCCTTTTGGTCCCAAGTTCCAAATGCTTGAGTGAAATTGGTAAAAATGTTTCTGACTATTAAGACATTCTCATTCTCATTCTCACTTTTTTTTTTACACATAATTTACGCTCGTTACCACTATTCTGGCCCCACTGCTTTCTGAATACACCTAGTACTGGGTCCTGTTGCTGGAAAGTATATGTTGGAATAATCCGGGAAAGCTGGTGTGTTGGCATGATTTAGACCACTAATCTCATCCACACCAGCTTCAAGGGCACGGATCTGTCTGAGCTTTGAAGCCCTGCTGTGACCAGTGCTGCGTCAAGGGCTGTACCTTGGTTAATAAGACTGAATATTGCTACACATCTGTCAAATTCTGCATCCTCTGAAACAAGTTCAGGCTCCCCTGCGAATGGCTGCCTAGAGAACACATCAGTCACTGTGTTGCTCTGGCCCAGACAATAATGATACTGGACGTCGAAATCAAATATGGACAATTGTGCAATCGCCCCAAACTTTGCTGTTTTTAAATGGCATAAGGGGTTGTTATCAGTGATTACAGTGAATTTAGAACCTAAAAAGTATCTCCAAAACTCTTCAGCTATCGCCCATTTAAGTGCAAGGAGCTCCAGTTTTGTGTCAATGTCATTCTTTTCTGCATTTCTCAACCATTTTACTGGGGCTTCCTACGTTGACACACAGATTCACCACATCATGCAGGAGGCAGGCTATCTTTGAGAAGCCTTGAATAAATTGCCTGTAATAACTACAGTGACCTAGAAATGACCTCAAATCCTTTATGGTAGATGGTTCTGGCCACTGCTTGACTGCCAAGACATTCTCAGGATCTGTACCTATCCCTCTGGCTGATATCTGGTGGCACACTAACTTCACCTCTGGCTGAAGGAAAATGACATTTCTCTAACTTTACTTTGAGGCCAGTCTCCTTAAGATGCTTAATCATGGCTTCAAACCTCTCTAAGTGTTCACTAAAAATCTAAGATTACACTACAATATCATTCAGGTACACAAGCATAATTTGAAAGACTAAGTCATTAATTGTGGCTTGATTAAGCCTTTGAAAATGGCCACCTGATGGTAGCCATTGGCTATGTCTATGGCTGAAAAGTACTGTGCCCTCTGCAGTGCATCAAAACTTTCATTGATGTGAGGTAGAGGGAATACATCCTTTTTGGTCTTAAGATTTAACCTGCGGTAGTCCATGCACAGCCTTATATTGCCAATAGTTTTTTGTACCACCACTATAGGTTATGCATAAGCATACTGGTTTGGCGGAATGTGGTGGTATGATAGTGTAACAGGTTCGTCATCAACCAAATTAATCTCATGCTTAACATTGTCGGTATAACCAAGCTCTTCATCTTCATCTGCAAATATATCAGAATACTTAGCCAATAATGTTCTTAACCAGGCTTGTTGCTCATCACTACCATCAATATCCAGTTTGCCTAGAATTGGCTGTAAATCGCACTTACAATGCTCTTCACTTGCCTCAGGAGTCACCTGCTCAACCTAAACTGAAATCTGCTGAAATTTCACTAAACACTGTTGGTCACCATCTATGCACTCTACCTTTGAAAAGACGCCCAGTCGAGTATGAGATGAGAGCCACACATCTTCTGATGATACATTTAACACCTGTACATGAGGGTCAACCAGCATGGGAACAACTATGAGGCCTCCAACTCACTGTGTTTTTAAGGTGTTCAAACAGCAGTTGATTGGGGTCTACAATCTCTTTTAGAGGCCATCTCTGTTGTGATGGTGACAACAGATTCAGCAAGTATGTGATCAGTACCTGTCCCTGCTACCTACACAAACCTCTTCCAGCCTACACTACAGTTCTGCATTCTCTGGAATACATTCCTCCAGTTAGAATCCAGTTTTCCCCCTAAGGTAATATCAAATTCAGCATAGACAAGTTGCAGACACTGACTGATAATATTCATAGCCACGATAAATGGCTCAGACTGTACAGTGCCAAGGGGTCCTTGACCACCAAGAAGCCACAACTGGGTATTTTTAGACCCAATGCCTCAACCTCCAGCTCTAGATACCCAAGGTATGGTATATCGAGCCCATTAGTGGGGGTTAACTTAAGCCAGCCTGTAGTGGGCAACATTTCCTCATCTTCCCCATATAAATGCTTTTGGAAAAATTGCTCAGTAATAGTACTCACTTGACTACCCATATCCAACAGGCAAGGAATAAAAACATTGCAAATCTTGAGCTCTACTACAGGACATGTTCTAATAGCATGCTGCAATAATTTATCAGGGGAGGGTTGTGCACTAGCTGAGTCAACATGGTTCCCCGTGATTGCCTGACCCGGGGGTGGGGGGTGGGGGGGTTGGCAGTCTAATTTCCCTGGGAGCTAGAAAACATTGGGTTTGCATTTATTATGCTCCATTTCTATGGGCAGTTCTTTGCAATATGCCCTGGAACCTCACATTTGAAACAGACTGGCTGCTCATCCAAAGTATACTTTGGCTGTGACTTTGGTCTGCTAGTGTTACTACTCTTCTGTACTGTGAGGTCCTTCACTGCTTGGGTTAATTCACCTATGGCATGGCTTTGCTCTGCTACTACCTTGACGGCATCCTCCAGAGTGAATGACTTTGGTTCTTGCACTTTATAAGCTGCACACTGTGCTTGACTAGTACTACTACAACCTCTCAACTTTACAACCTTTGCTTTTGTTGAGGACTCCTCAAGAGGTCACGATTAAGCCTCCTCCTGCACCTCTATCATAGAGGATTCTGCATTGTTTTGCACATAACTGAAAGCTTTCTCCTAAGAGAAGAATCTCTGACTCACTCTATGAACATCTACATCATCAGGAGAACACTTCAGTAGCAAGCTAAGGGCTTGTGCCAAGGCATATGAAAATGCTCTTATGTCTTCACCCTCCTGCTGTTTACAGCTGTAAAAACAATGCAACAGTTGTGATGCACTGCATTTGTCTCAAAAAGCTTCTGTGAGGTAGATAAATAAGTCACTAGCATTTTCATGGTCAGCATTGCCGCACATACGTGCCTCTTCTAGGGCTGGACCTCTTAGCAGGGACATAAAATCATACTGGTCATGGTCAGACTGATTCCTAGCACAGAGTACCCACTCAACATCTTCAATCTTTATCAAGCTCACCACTAAATGGGGGAATATGCCTCTCCCCGAGAACATAAATATAAGATCTATTACTCAGCGTGGCTACTGTAGCCATAGCTTCCTCATGTTACTAATTTGTTCTTGCAACTCTGATTCTTGTTCACCTGCCTGTTCTTCTACTTGTTCACCTGACTGTGACATCATGCAAACTTCAGTCTTAACAGTCCCTAATACTAGCTTGGTGAAGGATAAGAGTCTCTTAAAGTACACCAGCAGCAGCTGAGATGATGAGTTGGCTGGCAGTCCCTCTTGCCCAAAGTTCCTGGTGTTGTCCTGCCACATCACAATGTTGATCTCGGTAGCTCTGACGTGGTTCACCACTGTTGCAACCAGATATCAGAACACCACTCAGTCTCCCACTAAATGCCAACCTGCTCTTCACCACTACTGTATTATGTACTTCACTCTATACTTACACATAAAAAACTTCCTCTAAGCTACTTGGAATACCAATCCGCTCTGCATTCTTGGTGTAGCTCAGACTCGCTAATTCGGGACAACCTTTGCTACGAGGTCGTTGGCAACGCAATGGAATATTCAGGATCGGGTGTGTGTCCAGCCTACCACGGCCACACCTAAACTTCAGTGATCCATCTTGCATGGGCGGACCAGCCAAATTGACCATTGTAACTGGGAACTTAAGTAATAGCTACATTTCCTTGAGATAAGCTTGTTCAGGTTAATATTTCCTCCCCTCGTTAGTCGATACAATAATAGAAATAGGAATCTTCTCATCTTTTAGGCAACCCCCTGGTAGTGATGTTCACCGCTAGCTCCGTTAATTTTCTGGGATTGGCTAATCTTAGTTAGCACCCTAACGCTAGCTAAACAGTTCTCTGGTTTGTGCAAAATTTCTTCTTTATGATCCCAGTTCTTGTATTTGTTGTTGGCTTATTATTATTTAATTCGTTTTCTTTATCTCCTCTAGCCCCCGTTCTTTTCTCATCCAGTTGTCACTCCTTAGGTATTATGTATGCCTGAGCTAAACCATAGTATTCTATAGCACCCGTTTCTCAATGTCAGTCATTTGTTTATTCATTGATAAATAAACTTACCATTTATTCAGCACGTTAGATGTTGTGGGAAACACATTTGAGGCACTGGTATTCGGTCACTGCACAAGATATGAACTAATTTAGCAATGAGACTGATATAACGTTAATTAGCCTTTGGTACTTCATTGCTAGTTGACGTATTTTCCCTATATTTTAGGGTGGTGCCCCTTTTCAATAGTTCATAAAATTATTTGCTTTTGCTACAGGAGACAGGATTATTGCTTGTTGTCTGGAAACTATTCTTTAGTCATTCTGAGCCCAGTAGATGTTTGTTTATATTCAAGTCCAACATGGTATTTTTAAGTGTGGTTCAAAAATTTTACTATTATTACTAATGCTGAGGAAGGCATTGAAACTGTATGCCCAATATAAAACTGTATGCCAAATCATTTGTTACTGAGCTTGAGGCACTTATTTAATTTCTTATAGATGCTGTTACAGATATACAACTGACAGCATTTATACATAGCATGCATATCCATGATAATGGGGCTAAGTCAAGGGTCCTCTAAAGTGTGAAATTTTCTTGAGTTCTCTTTGGCTGGCTTAATAAAGTACACATACAAGTTACACTGGGATATAGTGTATTTTTTTCTTTTCCTTTACTGTCAGTATAACAGGGGGCTTGTATAACATTGCCTTTGTTATGCATTTTTAGTTTGTGGCATTATGCGAAGTATGGCAGAGAGGTCCTTTGAGTCTTATAATATGTATCTTCAAGCCTTACAACCCAGTTGCACAATCTGCTGTTACAATCTGCTCTTAATATAAAGAGGCTTATAAAACTAAAAACTCTGAATCACTTAAGCACCTTGTTTATCAATGACAACTTTTATTTTACAGTGATATCTGTAAGTCTGGCCATCTTTGCTACAGATGCTCTGAACGAATGCCAAATCCATGAATGAATAGAAATGCATATGATTTACAGAACATAGCTAATAGGTAAGTTAAAGAATGGAAAGTTTACTGCAATAAATTCACCTTGGAGTGCCAAAATTAGGTTATCGATTCCTAAATTGAGAAAACTATATTTATCTGGCATAGGATATTGGACTTGAGCAAGTGATTATGCTCTTGTTATGGGTGTCAAAACATAAAACATTAAATACCGAGTATTTAATCTTTTCATGTACCTTATTTTCTCTCTTTCTTTTTTTATCTCTCAATCGCTTTCTCTCTCTATTCTCCTTCTCTCTATACCAACTGTGATATTCTATAAGATCAGAATGCAGTGTTATTTGAAAGTCCAGAGCGATAATGAAGCCTTAATACAATACAACAGAAGTTAGAAGGATATGCCTTCAGGATATTCACTTTATATCCAATAAATTAAAAAAGTATTTTTGTCTGGTAAGTGTGCTGCTTAATTCAAGATCACTGGGAAGTATTTTGTAAAACTTCACAAGATTCACAAAATAGTAAATTGCCTACAGTGAGTTTGAGGTGGCAGGGACCAAAATCCTCCAACATCAACATTTCTTTATGCAACTGCAAATGGGGATATTTCTAATATTTAGCAAAACTGAGCCTATGTCAAATGCATTCCTCAGTAAAGACTGTATCTCTGTATCTGTCTCTGTTTGTGAGTTATTCTCTACTATATTAGGACATAGAAAAGACCCTAAAGAAGCACAGACCAGTGTTGATTTGTACCTGACAGATTTACTGGAATCCATTTTGTCATTGTAATGTTTAAAGAAAAAACTAAATGGAGCCTGGCATTACAATGAAATAATAAGGGTGTCTACTTGTGTTAAACTACATAAATTGGCCCAATACCAGCTGGTGGGAACTTGGTAATGAAGACATTGCTAAGAATACATTCTGCTCTGGAAGAGAGAATGAACCTCTCTAGGGAAGAACATTTCTGCAGCAGAATTCATATAACCCCACATTTGACCACTTAATGTTACGTTACCAGTTGTTCCTCCTCACCTAATTATAAAAGTGTGGTGTGTTTGTTTGTTTGTGTTTGTGCGAAGGCTGTGTGGAAATCTTGCCTACACTGCCGTTCAGTGTATTGAGATACACTGAGATCTGCCTTTTTTCTGCTATTTGCCTGGCTGGAGGTCAGGAGGAACAAGTGGCCTGGGTCTTTCCAAAGAAGGGTGAATGAGTCATACATACAGGCCTCATGTCACACCATGCCTACAGATTTTCATAGTCAAGAAAGTAAACGAAATACACATTCACCCATTTAGAAATCCTATGTAATATAGAAACTCTGCATAGTGTGCTTGTCTCAGCATGCAACTTATTTGGGCCAACTGTTCCTGTCACTGTTTACAGCATCTGCTACTGTGGTATTACACACAAGAACCTGGAGCTTAGAGACTGACCCAGTCCTATGGTTAAAAACATGCACACACATCACAAAAAACAAAACAACTTGTCAAGAGCAACTTTTTGCAGATGGATCTAGAACATATAAGACTAATATCATCAGCGACAAAACTGACAAAGTTGTATCCACAGTAGCATGGGAAAAAGAATCTGCTGTTTTTCTTTGAGTGCTCTAAAGTTATTCTTTGGTTAGTCCTGTTAAAAAAGACACTATCTGTATTCATACACACATCAACTTCAAACTCATTTTACCAACTGTATGGAGTAAAAGTCATTGGGTTAACCACACTGTGGGTGTGGGTGTGCAATGCAGTTTCTAATGCTTATGTGCTGGCAACTTACAGCCACAAAGTGTCAGAAGCATTTACTGATTTTACATTTTTGAACTGTTTTATTATGAGATTTCAGTGAAATTATGTTTTTTTGATGCTATGAAGTATTAGCCTATAGCAGTTTTTAAAGACAGTTGTTTAATATATAAATGTATGTATATATAGTTTTCCACTGATTCGCGTGTATAAAACTTTACAAAATTTAAAATAAAAAACCAAACATGAGGGTTGCACCAGCACCTTACATTTCCCTGTCTAGCCACCAGAGGGAACTCTTGCTAGAATATTGGCCCTATCTTTCACCTGTTCCTTATTTTCCTCTATGCATATTTATTACCCCATTGTATCTCTGATTTCACAGAAGTACTATGGCAACCAAGACCACTGAGCTTCCCCTACTACAGGTTACACAATTTATCTACTGGCTGGCACTACAACCCCACCCCCATAGAAGAACCTACCCAATGTAACACCTGGGAAATTTGGGCATGCAATAATTTGTCAAAGAGGCCATAGTTCAGGAATACATAAGCCCCTTCCCCCTCCCCAGTTACTGCAGCATTTTTCTTTATTGAGAAGAAGGAGAAGTGTCTGCAAAGATTGCCTGAGGCTTATTGAGTGACAGTAAAGAAATCATTGCCCCTTACCATTATTGCCCTTGGCCCTTTAACAGCTATAATATACTCTACACAGTATTTGAGGAATGCATACAATCTCATATGTGTCTGCAAAGGAAATGAGTGGAAAAACTATGTTTATATTTAACAATATCCGGTGAAAAATAAAGAGCTAGTTAGGTCCGCTCTTCCAGGGCTTCATTAACAAAGTCCTTAGGGACATCCTAATGTGACATCTGAGACCAGGCCTGACGCTTGCGGAAAACTGGGTTTATTTTATAGTCAAACAAGCAACAATCGCAAACTGAAACAGGCAAGAGTAATAGCCAGAGATATAGCAGGAACGTGCTCAGTACCCTTGATAGAAAAGCAATAATACTTCTCAGGGAATGAACAGAACAGGAGAGACTAAATAGCCTAGCAAAGATACGATACAGGTGACACTAGTAAACTGGTGATGAGGCTCTGATGAGGTTGTGCCGGGGAAGATGGGAGTTGTAGTCATGGACTGGGGTTGGTTGCGTGACAGTTAAATTGATGTTATTGTTTACGTGGATGAAAATTTGATTTAGGAAGGCAAGCATGTTCATAGTGTTCTCCCCTGTCTGCTCCAAAACCATCTCTATGTGAAGATGGAAAAATGTGATTTCCATTGCTCCTCCCTCTAATTTCTTGGCTATGAAATAAGCCCTGACAGGCTGTCTGTGGACATTTCTAAAGGTTGAGCAGTAACTGCATGGCCATTACCACAGTTGTGCTGGTTCTTAGGCTTTGCTAATTTCAGTAGGTGGTTTGTTTACAACATTACTTCAGTCCCCACCCCCTGACTAGGTTACTCAAGGATCAGCTCAAGAGAACGTACAGGAGAGATCAGGCCTACCAGGCATTCCAGAACCTAATAGAATGCTACCATCCTAAAGTACCATGACACCTCACTCCTTTTCATGGTCGAAGTGGATGCCTCTGAAACAGGGGTAGGGGTTGTACTTTCACAATACCTGGGCACCCCAGAGAAACTTCATTCATGTGGTGACAAAACTCACTACAGCTGAGAGAAACTATAACGTAGGTAAACAGGAAAGCTTTTGAAGAGTGACATCACTAAGGAGTGGAACAATCTTCTCATCATTATAGACAATTGAAACTTGTACAATTAAAGTTATGTGTATATTGTTTTCAATTGATTCATGTAGATTAAACTCCCACCAGCCCTGGTGGGCATTATTGTTTTCTCATTTTAGTTTTTCTATGTAGTACCACCCAGGTTCTAAGAAGAGAAATTCAGATGCCCTCATCCAATAGGTTGGATGTAATCTGGGAAACCCTTATAATTTCTTGGTGGCACCAATCGGATAGATGTTCAAAGCCATGAGTGGGCCCAGTAGAGGGAACCTGCCCCAGCTGATCCTCAGATCCTGAAATCTATCTCCCAGCCACTCTTCAAGACCAGTTGTACAATAGCTGCACACCTCCCCCAGTTCTGGGCACCCTAGCACAACATGCCTGGTCAGAAACTAATTCCTTTGGCCCTCTCCAGGTACAGATTCCACAAATTATATTAAAGCATGTTGTATATGTGACACTTCTTTCATTCCTCATCCTGCTGCTTTGATTCAGTCCGGGCCCATACCTAAGCACCTTTGGTCATACCTCCAGCAGTCAAATTTATGACCAATATGCTCCCTTCTGATGGGAAAGCCACAATAATGGTCAACATCGATCAGCTCTCCATTTATCAGATTTCCTGATAGACATTTCCTTGGATAGGAGGGGTCAAATGTGCCTCATGTCTCTGCAATTCTGTCAGCACCTCCAGGTAAACATGTGCTCAGCTACCAGCACCCCCACTTCCCCAGATCAGCTTTTGAAGTGCCAGCTGTGGACAAGTGGATGACACATAGCCAAGAAACCTGGGAGGCTCTACATGTGCACAAACAAGCTTACTGCCAAGAGGGCTGGACCCCAAGTACTAGCCAGGGCACAAGGTTTGGCTTTTGGCAAGGAACCTCAGCCACAATGTGCACAAAGAAGCTAAGTCCTTGTTTTATTGGGCCCTTTCAGATCAATAAGCAGTTTAAACCAGTCAGATACTGCCTGAACTTGCCTTTAATGTTCCTAGAATTCATGTGTCCTCATGAAGCCCCCCCCACTCTGCAGTCCGTGCCTGACACGAAGATGACCCGTCCACTGGACACTGACATACCCACCTATGCCATTAGGTCCCTACTGGATGCCTGGCATCGGGGTTTGGGGTTTCAATACTTGGTGAACTGGGAGGGGTATGGGCCAGAGTAGCATTCCTGGGTCTTCGCTGAAGACATCCCGGACCCCTACATCATAGTTTTTTAACCTCTCCATGGCTACAGGGCTTCACAATATTAGGAGTAATCAGTCGGGGGTGGGGTCTCCAGACTTGCTCCTTCTCTTTCCCATTCCAGTCACTGAAGTGTTGCATCTGCCACTGAAATGTATGGAATGGACCAGTGAGAGAGTGGAGAGGAGCATGGTAAGGACTCTTATTACTCTCATGGTAAGACTTTATTTGGTTTAAAATGTGATGTTAGTGTTGTTGTGGAATTGTGTATGCCTTGGTTTCGGTTTAATCATGTTAGTTTTAGTTAAATAGTGGGTTAGTAGTGTTTTAATGCAGCGCTAATTAGTTTTCCCAGTAGTCCTCTTTCTGTCTTTTCCATGGTCATATATAAAGTGTTTACTTCAGAAAAGGAAGTAATATTTTGTGACTCTTTTCCACCGAGGCTACAGGAGAGAACCCTTGACAGAATATTATTTGCCTTGTGTTACTAACATTCAACTGTTCATTCTCTCCCTGTGTGTACATTTCCAGTATAAGTATACCCGTGTTCTTTGTAAGGTCTTGCCAATCCCTGTGAAAAGCAACTTATTGAGTGTTCATTGCTTAGTGTGTTTTCCCATGTAATTACCATTTCTTATACTCTTTATTATGATTTTTGATGTTCCCTACTGGTTTTGTTTGCTCAGTTTGAATGGCCTGTTGGTTCATTGGACTTGGTATTTCCTCTCCTCGCTATGAGCTTAGCTTGTACCTATTATTTTGCTGCCTTGTGACTGCCATTAAAAGGATCCTGCAATTGTGTCCACACCACATATCTGTGCCTGGTCCTTTGTTGCACAGTGTTTTTCAATAAAGGGACGTGGGCTATGCGTTTACATTTAGAACTGTCATAGAGGAAAAAAATTAAATGTTAATTCCTTTTGTATCTTACCCCTTTAATTTGACATCAATACCACAAGGATGATAACTGGCCCCTTTTTACTTTAGCTCTCTTTAGCTCATTATAAATGCATATCATGTTGCACATGCTTGCTTCACTTAACCACAGACTTCCAAATTAGCAGTTTAACTCTCCTACAGCAAAGGCCCACTCCCTTTTTGACCAAAAGGGGTTAAGAATTCAGGATCAATGTACTTCTAATATTCTCGACAAACTTGAGAAGAGATCTATCCTAGACATGTCCCTATGCCCATCAGCCTTACATTAAATGTCTAGTGCTAGTCATTAAGTAAATTTGTAAGCATGGAATTAAATAAATAAACAAATAAATTATATAAAAACAAATTAAGTGAATTGGCCATTTTGAGACAAATAGATATAAAAATATTTCACAGCTTTTTGATTATTAACATATATATATATATATATATATATATATATATATATATATATATATATATATATATATATATATATATATAATGGGGGGGGGGGGGGGGCGGCGGAGGTTCTGTCCTGGGTGTTATTTTGCTGGCACTTAAAACAGACTTTGTAAGATAGAGTGAGAGCTTGCTCTCTCTCTCCCTCACTCTCACTCTTGTTCTCTCTCTTGCTCTTGCTCTCTCTCTCTCTCTTACACAAACACACTCTCTCTCTCTATTTATGTGTGTGTTAGCCTCTGATTCCAAAGGACTTCTTTCACCAGAGTGTGTCAAGGCCGGGTTGCTGTCTGAGACAGCATGAGCAATCAAGTACAGGAGACTTAGAAAAGGAATCAATCAAAAAACACAACATAGATTCTACATAGCAATCATTGAGGAGATAAGCCAAAAAACAGTATGAAGAGCCTATTAACTACAGGAACCATTGATTTTCAGACAGTTTAAAGAACATTATACAGAAAATAGGATATGAAATCTTTGCATGTCAGATGCTCCATGTGGGTATATTGCAGATTCAGAAAAAAGTACCTGTTGTATAGCTGGTAGGGTAAGGCATTATAGTAACACCAAGTCACAGGTTGATCCCAAAGGAGCATGCATCCTGACAAAAATGTATAACACTACCATTCCAGTAACCAGTAGTTTTTGTAAAGTTTTTCAATTCAGGAATTTTCTCTTAAAGGACCTGTGAACATTTTAACCATCATTATAAAGACAGAAAAGATAGATTGTCTTTATTTGTCAAAGACAAACTGTCTTGATTGTTTTTAGTTTATTTTCACCTAACATGTGAATTTAATGCATGCTGATGCAGCTTTGAACTGAATTCTGTTTTCCCAGGGACCTTTAGTTTTGTACAAAAACAGAGCTCAAAGCTCTAAGGATGGGTGTCAAAATATCAATGACCATGAATATATGGACTGCACAGTGTGTAAACCATTTGAAAGTATTCATGTGGCATTCTGCACAGATCTCATATACATCAAAAGAGCTTGTAGTCATGCTGTCCTAGATAACATGCTCTTCTTCTGTATTCCCCTCATTATATTGAAATTTATATTGTTTATGTTTGCATGCCAACCCCATTCATTGTAATTTTTCAATTATTTTTAAAAATAGCTTATTTTTCCAGTATATATCTTCAAAGTCTTTTTTTATTCATCTGTTTTCCAAAAAAAATAGACAAGATAATATTCCATATCCCTCCTGAAAATATATGAAGTCATATCTGGTGTTGGCTTGATAGTATATTTCCTAGTCAACTGGTGTAGGATTGATTCCTTGTCCAATGTAAATTACAATGCAGAATAAATTATAGTAAAAAATTGTAACGTAGTACGAAGATTTCCAGAGCAACAGAGCATTCCACACAAAGGTCCTTCAACAGCTGTGCAACAAAATTGCCCTTGAAGCTCTTAGAGTTCCTTCAGTATTTCAATCACATGCAGGCCCGCATTCTCTTTGAAAATTACTTGTGTGTTCCTTGCACCTTGCAGCTGTAACAAGTGAATAAACAACTAATTCTGGTTTTTTTTTTGTTTGTTTTTTTTTATCCACTGTAGACATGGTCATGCACAAAGGCACAAAGGCACAACTGGCTTTTCTGCCTTGGTCAGCTGCATGGACGGGTAATACCCACAGCACAGTCTATACAGGGCCCAGGATGGCTCCATGCTGAGCTCACTTTTCTTATCTTTTATTATAGCAATGTTGGAAAAAAACATTCTCATTCAATGTCATTCTTGCTGGAAGTATTGACCTGCGGGTGTCAGCACTCTGGCCTGTGGGCGGGTCCCACATAAAGCTCTGCCCTCTCATTTCCATGTAAATACCCTTCCTTCATATACTGAAAGAAACAAAATCCATTGGATTTACTCAGGTGAAGTATGGACATTGGTTCCACATGAATCATCCGCTATATGCACTACATTTTTGCAGTTTGAACTATATTCATTAGGGGCCCACACATTTTTTTCTATGTATTCATTCTATCATAATACAGGTATCGATTATCTTCACTAGTGATCATATATCTACACTAGTGTTATTTCACTTTGATTATCATCAAGAAAGACTGCAGTATTGTGTATCTCATTATCTTTTTTTCTGCTGCTGAGCAGAAAGGAGCCTTTTACTTATTTATGAGTTGATGACTCTCAGCAACAGGGCACATCCCAGATGACCACTGGGAAAAAAATGGAACAACTGGTCCCACCTGTTGAGGTTCCACCCATTTGGAGGGGTATAGAGAAAGAGAGAAAGAGAGGTCGGAGCACTCTACACCTGAACACCATTCAGGCCATCTACTCCGAGGGACAGGGCACCACAACACGGAAGGCAGGTTGAAGCCCATGGAGTCCACGGAGCTTCCAGGTAATCTACATCCCTGTTGGGCCTGTTTTGCAGAAAAGGATTATTATTAGCTAGTCAGGTCCATTTTTGTACATCTCACAGCTCACCACTCATTTTCAGCTCTAAAAAGAGCTGCCTTTCTTGAATGGCTTACTGCACAGTAGTGCCACAGTAGTAGTAATGCCAACTAGAGCTTCATCCATAAAACTGTGAAAACAGATTACAATATATTCTATTTAGATTTCAGGAAAAAAAGACAAATGGGGATGTTTTGAATTGCATTGTTTTAATTTGGCAAAAGTTTTATGTTTTTTTTTTGTTTGTTTGTTTTTTGTTTATCATACAGACTAGCAGAAGTTATCAAATCTCACATTTGTGTTGCCATAACTCAAATCTGCAGTCCTTCTAATTATTAGTCTACACCTTGTGCAGACATTTTCTTTAACCGTAAAATAGATAGCACACTTCATTTTGGGATTTGACATGCATATCAACGTTCATCTATTTGAAACAAATTGTTATATGCTTTAAAGCCCTTTTAAAGCTATGCTCTACTGGTTATGGTCTAAACTGTAGAAGTGGAAAATCACAGAGATTTGCAGAGCAATAAAATGCTGTGCAGTATCGCTCCAGCAGTGATTTAGCAGAATATTTCTAGTGACACCACAGATTGCATTAGAAATAATTTCATTGTTTTTGTCATAGTGGCTAAGTTCTAAAAAACTTGCTTAAAAGCATTTTAATGTAGTTCAGAGGGCAGTTAGAACATACATGAAAGACTAACTGTGCCTTATAGGTGACCTCTTGAAAAGACGGAAAATGTATTACATTCTGTAAACCGATTTTTTGCAGTTTAATCAAATAGATATCACTTATGTGCATGTAAAAGTAGGCATACTGGTCCTTCATCAGAATTAAACTCGATTTGTGTACATTGATCTGAAACACTGATAAAGCCTAAGGGCATTCTTCATGTTTGTAAAATCAACCCTTGAGCTGCTATTCAATGAAGGATAGCTGGCAAGCGGACTAGTAAACTGCAGCTCACTGTGTAATTAGCATGGCCCTTGAGACCAAGTGTACACAACAGGTGCAGTTTGACAGTTTATCGCAACCAAATGGGAGAGGCTGGAAGTTACAGGCCACACTGTGAACTTCACATTTACCATACTGTAATCTTATACATACAGTACATTCATTAGGATTAATGAATATGGGATGTGTGATTTATCTTGTCTCGTGGCATGAGTTATTTTTGGTTATTGCATTTATTTTATTTTTTTATTTTTTTTAGAAAAGTGTTACTTTTCATTGCTTAAATGCAATGTTTAGAGACCATCAATTCCAAATGCTTGGAATTCTCCCTTTATTCCCCAAAACGTGCATAAGAAGTGTTATTTTCCAGTCCATTTAACACATAGAGAATGTCACACATAACTGAGAAGAACATTAATAAAGGAACATTTAAAAAATAGCCACATTAGATGATACCTGATAAGAATAAGATCTTCGTATTGTGAGATTCACTGCTGGGGAGTTGGGTACACACCTGTCAATATGAGAGCATTCTCTCTATTCCTACTATTATAGCGATAGCTACTTCTTAAGGAGCAATGGTGGTTGATATATTTGCAGTTGCATGGTCAGTTCACATCACAGCAGCTGAGGAGGGAAGGGGTGTGGCCTCACCCATTGTAATGGGCATGTCTGATGAACTGAGAGATGATCCATTAAACCCCACTGTGAAACACGAGAAGGTAGGACCTTTGTTAGCACAGTGTCTGTATTTTTACTTATTAGGGGAGGGAGTTGTAACAACAACACTACTATTACTACTTACTACTACTACTACCAACAACAACAACAACAACAACAACAACAATAATAATAATAATAATGATAATAATAATAATAATAATCCTCACAAATGCTTATAGTTTGTATGTTTCTCTTTGAGTAGAGAAACAGCTTTCTGGTCGACAAATTCAGATCCCAACACTGTGTGAATCAGTTCAGCACTTTAGGCACACAACCCTGTCCATCTCCTTCTCATCTCTAGGATGATCCATGGTCATATGACAGCTCTGCATCCTCCTCCGACAGTGAGGATGATGATAAGGCCAAGAAGAAGAAGAAGAAGAAGAAGAAGAAGAAGAAGAAGTTGAAAAATAAGAAGATCAAGGTAACTGGATATGTACCTACCATATTCCTACTAAGGTAACTGGATACATGTTCCATATTCCTCTGTGTAGATCATATATGGAAGGGTTTTTAACCTCACTGCAGCCAAGGACAGATCTGTGCAATGCAGTTTGGAAATGCATCATAGCTTGAGCTTATTACTCCACCAAGCCCAATGTGTTCAGTTCATTTATGACAAGGTATGACCCTCTGAAACATTGCCTAGAGGAAAATGTGCTTCCCCACTCACAAGCAGGCAAAATGTGTAGTTAGGATTGATGATTAATGCATTCTGTGAAGGTTTGTACCATTGTAAAGCCCTGTAAACCTGATGTAAATCTCTAGGCAGTAACTAATTCCACCACCCCCCATCTCACCCCCACTCCCACTACCAATCTACTTGCTACTTTCTATGCAGAGATCCAGGTCAGCATCCTCTTACAGTAGTTCTTCAGACAGTGCCAGCAGTGAGGTGAGAAAATCTGATGAAATACAGAAAAGGGAATACATTCATGTAGAATAGTGTGGACAAGGTACTGTATTCTGTATGCATGCTTTTACACTTCACTGTATGCATGTATGCATGTGATACCCTTCAGTAACTAAACTCTTTAAGGACATTTTAAACTATTGCCCCCCACCCCTGCCCAATGCATACACACATACACAAACACACATACTTTTTCTTCTTAACAAAGCTAACTGTATGCTAGTTGGGAGAATTTAATTTGCATAGGACTCCTCAAGTTTATACCCAGAATTGGCTTTTCGCCGTTCTTCCAAAATGTCAGTTGTTGCTTTATTCAAAAGTGATTCATCACCTCTTATTCACTGATATTTTGATGACCACTTCAATTCCCTTCTACCCTCAAAACACACATGTTCATTTTCAATGTATGTCTACATTTCTATGGTGATAAACCACATCTCTCTACAGGATGAAAGGAAGAAAACAAACAGGAAAGAAAAGGTTGTGACTACAGTCATACCTGAATTAGGTAGGGCATAACACACTCATATATGTATGCATACACATACACATGCACGTGCACACACTTGCAAGTGCACATACACATGCATATGTGCATTCACACACACTCACACAGAAGAAGATGAGAAAAGGTATTCCTGAATCATAACACTCACACATGCATACACATAAAGAGGATATCAACAAACCAGTAAGTCATATTTATGAAAAATATTTATGTGAATTAATTTACATGAGAATAATAGAGCACGCAGACAACACCCCCCCCCCCCCCCAATTCAGTAGTATGACTGCAGTTCTGAAATTGCGAAATTCTCATTGCGATCAGGCTTTCATATTCCTTATCGATTTATTTATTTTTTGCTGCCCCTATTTCTTAAGTTAATCAGACATTAGTCTTCATAATATCTATGTTAAAATATTCTCATAAATCAATTATTTCATGACTTTTGGCAGCCAGCCATGATAAGTATTCATATCTTATCAAGGCAATGAGCTGTCCTGTGTCTACACAGTCTGGAACACACCCTCCATAGTTTCTTTTCTAACATCAGTAGTGATTACAGAATAATTTCTCCCAGATATCATTTAATTTACTGATTGTGCACATGTCTTTGTTTCTTGTGCAACATGTTCATAGTTCAGGTTGAAGAGATCTGCAGTACTTCTGTGTCATAAAAGTCAAGGGACAAAGTTTTATTGTGTTTCATTATACTAAACCCCACTTTGCATTATGCACATATTCAGCAAAGCTCCCCTCCTTCCTGGTCAATATACAGTATAACTCCAGCAACTACATCAACAATGCACACACACAGTGCTGTGTCATTGTGTAGTGCAAATAAACGTCACAAACGTCACCACAAATGATGAGTGAAAGTTTCACTCAGTACACGTTACAAATAGGCCCCATAAATTGATAGTATTGTGCAACACACACACAATCAAAGCACCATCACAGACTGACAGATTTCACTGTTTACATTTATGGCATTTGGTAGACGCTTACAAAAGTGCTTTATCATTTACTCATAGAATCCTATCCAGTACAGTAGGTTAGAGTCCAAGGTACCTATGAACTAGAATGCTGTTGAAATATAGGGATCAGTGCTGTTGCCTAGAAGTGCAAAATACATAAGCTGTCTCAGACAACAATCAGTAAACAATAAACAGTAAACAATCAATGAACAATAAACATCAATAAACAGTAAACAAGCAATAAACAATAAGTACTAGAGTTTCTGTTAGTCAACATAGGAACAGGGTCAGTGGTCATTTAAATATTTCACAAATAGTCTGCGTTCCACAAATAGTCTGCGTTTGAAGACTGCAAGGGACTCTGCTATCTGGACAGCAAGCAGAAGTTCATTCCACCATCTAGGAGCCAGGACAGAACAGTCTCAGGATCAGATGCTGATTATTCAAATTTTCCTCTGTAGTAGGATGACTTTGCAGATGTTACTTCCAGTAAGAAACTGGAAAGGCGAGACTGGTATGAGGTGAGGTCTGAATCTAGGTGAGTTTTCTTCTACCACCTATCTGCAGTCCTTAGTTCTCTCCTTTGACAGTGTTTGTTAGCCAGGGGGCAGGTTGTGAAGGTCTTGCAGGTCTAGAGGAGAGAGGACACAGAAGATTCATTGATGAAAATGTAGAAAGGAAAGTATTAGTAAATGTATCCAGAGAGAGAAGGATGAGGAAAGGTGGACAAAATAGTAGAAGGGAAGAGGGAGTGATTGAGCGCAGATTGCGCATTGGGGAGGTGTGGATGGAAAGAGAAGGGGTGGAGAGAGAGAAGGATAGAAAGAGATGTTCTGAGAGGTGGAGGGGGGTGACTGTGATGGCCAATGTGGTAGTCTGGTGAAAATCAGGTCCAGAACATTGCCTGCTCTGTGAGTCAGCGGAGACTGGTTGAGGGTGAGTTCAAATGACGTCAACAGCGGAAGAATGCAAGAGGAATTTGACTTGACTGATGGAAGGTTGAAGTCACCAAGGAGAATGAGTTGATTTGCTTCAATGGGCAATTGAGTCAAGAGGACATCAAGCTTGTCAATTAAGTTATCTAGGGAACCTGGAGGGCAGTAGATTACAATGATGTGAAGTTTGGTAGGGAAAGATACTGTAATGGCATGAAATTCAAAAGAAGAGATGAAAAGAACAGAGAAGAAAAGTAGAGTGAAATGCCACTTTCGAGACCCTAGTAAACCTGTGCCACCACCCCTGCCAAAATATCTCAGAGAATGTGTGAATGAAAAGGAAGACGACAGGGCAGCCTAAGTCGCTGAGTTCTAGGGGTTTGCCAGGTCGCTGTTAGAGCCAGGAAGTGTAGCGAGGGGAGGGATTCTATAGCCGAGATGAAATCAGCCTTTTGGACATCAGATTGGCAATTCCAGAGCCCTCCTGCCACCACAATGTGTGATTGTGCTGAACGTTGGGAGTAAATGAGGTTGATGAGATTGTGGCATCTACCATGAATACTGTCTAGGCGATCTGTGGGATATGTGGACAGAAATTGCAAAACACATTTCAGATTGGAAAGATGCTAGGTTTGTTGACGTAGGTGATGAAAGTTTGAGAAAATGTGAGAAAAAAAAAAGATTAGAATACTTAGAAGAGTATCAAGAGTTCCAGTCTCAGTGTTGATGAGGAACTAAATGAAAAGCACAACAAAAGCCTTCTACAGGTGTTCTATATACCAGATCAGATCCAGACACATACATCTGTAGTAGAGTCATCCTAATTTAACAGTTCAGTAAGTGCTGAGTTTGCACCCCCCCCCCCCATTTACACCTAAGGCCAAGGTGAAACTAGACCTGCAGTGAATAATTACGGCTAACAGCAAACAAGCAACTAGGTTCAAACAAGGAGCCTTGAATTTAACAGAATCTAAGGCAAAAGTAAGTAAACTCAGAGCCTACCTTAACCAAGCAGAGGATGATCCAAGAGAAAAAAAGCACACTCCCTCAGGTCTGAAGTATTACAGTGATGTCTGGAACAAAGTGTTGACCCAGTGCTCTGGACCCGAGAATGTGATCATCTGGGACAGAGATTTACCATATATAGCTCTCATAAAAAACCCTGAAACCCTGAAATCAGTCACTAATCAATCCCACTGTAAAATTATTGCCAAGCCCTAAGGAATCTATGCCTTTACACAGCATCACTGTCAATCAGCTGTCATTTCTTACTGCTACAACACTACACATGCACATATGAATAAAAATAAGTGTTCTAAATGTTATACATACACACACACAAATGCTTTTAACACAATATGTACAATACGCACTAACTAAACCCCAGAATTTGGGTTGAACAGCAGCAGGGATTCGTGTTTTTCCCTCTGACATTTCTTGTGTCTGTTTTTTTGCGGATGACTCAGCTGTGCATTGCCTGTGTGCCCCTCAGGCCTCATGCTGGAGATAGTTTTGACGCCACTGAAGGGGCATGATGATGAGCAGGAAAAAAAGGCAAAGCTGCGCAGTGCTAGAGTAAGCATGTCCAATGTTGAAGACCGTGTGTGTGTGTGTGTGTGTGTGTGCGTGTGCGTGTGTGTATATGTGTCTGAGTGAAACGTACTGACACAAAAATAGTTTTAGGTTTTGTATAGACTTAACAGCTGAAAATTGTTAATCATCTTTACTGTTTGCATAGACATTTTTACCTGAATGAGAAAACACAGCTATATAAAATAATGTTTTATTTTTGTTTTCCAGCATATGACAACTACATACTATCATAATATAACTTCAATTTTAAGAGCAACTATTGAGAGCATCAATTTTAAATCTAAATGTCAGTGGACCACAGACACATTTGGTTTCAAGGCAGGGATGCATATAAAGAAATAACACCCACACTCTCCACCAAGTAAGATGGAAGTGGAACATTGGCTGCCTGGTTTTCTGCTAGGTTCACCCCAAGATCAATGACATAATGAATTCCATCATGTAGCAGGACATTTATCTCAAAACCAGGTATTTTACAGACTTAGGTGGACTTTCCAGATGCCAATTACCCCTAGCATACCTCAAAATCGATGCAGTGTAATGATTGAGGGAAAAAAAGAACAGTAAAAAAGAAACAAAAATCTATTTCTGCAGTGGTCATCTCAGTTTTTTTAACAGCCTTGGAAAACCTGGATGTGGCAGTGGCTTATAATGGAAAAGATCTTGAAAAGCTTTGCATGAAAGAATGACATAAGAACTTCTGTAAACTATACATGATAGCCAAAATCACTGTGAAACCTGTTTTGGAAATAAAGTTAAGCTTGAGCATTCCATATTTTGAGCAATCTCATTGTGTCCTTAACAGAGTCTTCCACATAGAGGAAGACTATAATATAATGTCTCAGAAATGGCATTATTTGTTTACTGCAGTCCCTTTTGTTCAATTTTCATCAAGAGTGCCAGTTACTCTAGACCTGACTGTACATCTTTGTCTCTTGCCCATAAGAAGAAAAAGAAGAAGGACAAAAAAAAGCAAAAGAAGAACAAGAAAAGGAAAAAGAAAAAGAAGAAAAAGAAGGTAGATGAGACGAAAAGATGAAAAATTTTCTTGTTTACAGGAAAGAGTGTTGTAAATGTTTTGAATTGTTCTGCCTTTCTTTCTCAGGATTCCAGCTCTTCATCATCCTCTGATAGTTCCTCCTCAGACAGTGAAGACAATGACATGAAGAAGAAGAAGAACAAGAAGAAGAAGAAGAAAAAAAAGAAAAAGAAGAAAGTATAAAGCTGATAATAAGTGTCTTTGTTCATTTGTTTGTTTGTTTGTTTGTTTGTTTTTGTGCCAGCTTTGTGTGTCACCTGCTAGGATTCATCATCTGGTAGTTCCAGTGACGATGAGAAGAAGAAAAATAAAAATAAGAAAAAACACAAGAAGAAGCAGATGCAGAAAACCAAGTCAAAGGTAAAACAAAGAAAATTGCATTTTCTGAAACAGGATGTTCAAGATACCCACAGAATTCCATATATTTAGATTCTCCCTGTCAACCTCAGTATCCGAACTCCAGCTCCTGTGCCAGTTCTCCTTCATCCAATAGTGACAAGAAGAAAACAAAGAAAAACATTAAGAAAGTAAGTTGATTTTTATGTACTATACCACTGTAACACCTTATTAGAATCATCTACGTCACTCTTAAAATATGGCTACATGCATTTATTTTATTTAAATACAGAGAAGTCCACTAAGACCAAAGTCTCAGGACCTTACAGCAGGGCTCTGTAACAAGATTACTGTTATCAATACATTATCATGACTCTACAATAAATGCATTTGTTTCATCATTACCTTATTGCTATCCTAAAGATGACTTGTTGGGATAAAGTGCCGGTTAAAAATATGGAAACAAATGCAATGTGACCACAGTTCTGAAAACACCATGGTTTTTTTTTGTTCAATAAAGGTTATTAAAATTAGCCATAATTGTATCTTGTAATTATCAGGCCTCTTTGGGGAGAAGTCCCACCCACAGTCACCCGGTGTACAGTTACAGACTGAAGTCCATCTATTACCATACATTACCCCATTCATCAATGATTAATTACTGACCAGGGACCATTAATGACTACATTATCGTCCCTGGTGGGTCATAGAGTAGTCCACCACAAAAAACTACGCAAAAAAAATATACAGTTAACAGTGGCCTGACAGGAAGCTGGAGGACAGTGAGTACAAATTGGGAATGTCACCAAATGGGCTATAGGCTCTGATTTTACATCTACAAGGCAGTTCATAAAAAAAAAAAAATTGTTTCTAATAAAGTGGTCTGTGAGTGCATGTCTTGAGTGTGTTTAGTTAAGGACTCAGCTCTCTTAGGCAAGCAGAATTTGATTTTGCAGTATATGCTACCTGATCTACACAGTAAAACTGGGAAAAGACTCACATGATTAAGCTCAACTCTTGCTCTTGTATGAATCAGGACAATGGTCACCTTGGTGTGGTGATTGTGATAAAAGCAAGGTATGAACTTTAAGCATGTAGAATTTACTGTCAAATAACAGAGGTCACAAACCAGTGGGGATCATTACATGAAAGCAACTTTTTGTGATCACAATAAAGACCATTTGGAGAACTTCCTCAGGTCCCCACACCTTTTGCTGTCAACCTCAACTCTCTGAATATAACATGTGCAAATACTGTATAGTACTGAGTTTCTGTAGTGTCAGACCATTCTCATTTTTTTTCTAAAGGTATGTGATTCTGAGTGTTATCTTGGCAGTTATACTGTATTAAATGGTGCTGCTTCGTTATCAGAAGGGTTTTCAGCTCGCTTTTTCCCCAGAGATCAAGGCTTTTTGGACCTTCTGTTTTAATCTGAAAAATTAATAAATAGGATGAAATTGGGGTTGGGGAGTTGAGTGGCTTGAGTAATTTGATTATCAAGAGGGCTGGGCCATCCTTTAGATTACCAGGGGAAAATTAGCCTTGTCCAAAACCCTGAAATGTGGGGCCCTCAGCTAAAATGTCCCAATTTTACACATGGCAGCACTATAAATGTTCAATTCTAAATGGGAAAATGAACACCAAAAAGTCATTTTGTGCAAGACAGTCTACTTTAATTTTCTACTCTCTTTGTATATTCTCTCTCTCTCTCTCTCTCTCTCTCTCTCTTTCTCTCTCTCTCTCTGTCTCTCTCCCTCTCTCTCTCTCTCTCTCTCTCTCTCTCTCTCTCTCTCTCTCTCTCTCTCTCTCTCTCTCTCTCTCTCTCTCTTTCTCTTTCTTTCTGGATGTGGGTCACAGGAAGTGTGGACAGAACTGGAGGAAGGGAAAATAGGTGAGGAATGTTTGGCTGATGCATCAGGTGAGATTTCCTAATTTGTGTAGTCAAAATTTATCTTAAGCACAAACCATTCATCTTTCCTTCTAATTGCATACCATTGTGTGCAAACTCACAATAATATGTCATGGAACAACTGGGGTCATTTAAGACCTATTCTCTTTAGTTGAATTAAAATGTAAACAAAGAAAGTATATCTGTAATGGCTTAACTGAATGTTGCATACAGCTATTCAGCAGGGTAAACACCCTCATGCAATGACTCTTGAGATCATGATGTGACATTCACAGTGTTTTATCATATGATGTAGAACTGAAAATACAAGCACATACAAATGAATAATGCTTACATAGAACCATACGTACAGAAATACACAGAACAATGTGTTCTCTCGCTGAATGCTTTCTGTTTGACTATTTCCCAGTTTTTCCTGTTCAGCCAGCAGGGGGCACTAAATTGCAAACACATTTTTCTGAACACATGTACCCTCATCCTGTAGTTAACAACCTGTAGTTAGTCATTGCATTTGATACCATGCAGAACATCCCTGCAATCTTCTCACTCTAAAAAGCAATGAAACATCTGTTGGATATCAGCCATGAAGACAACTGTGTTCTTCCTGCATCTTATAAGGACACCCAACAGTCTGTTGTTCATGTCGGGGCCAGAGAGCAACACTTCATTAAGAGAGACCTCATCAAACTAAGCGCTGGAGTTGATGTTTCTACCCATGTTTCTGGGTAGATTGTGTGGGTGATAAACCCCACAGTCCAGTACTCTTTGCCTTCCTGTTTGGAATTCTACAAAGTGAATCTCCAGATGCCTATTAAGGGTACAACAGAGACTGTAAGTGATTCAAGACATATTGCCGTTATTGGACAGGCATCTTCTCTGGTTTGCGGAATGGTAGTAGGGTCACCCAACTCTTTGTAGACTTTTGAAATAATTAATTTTCCATTATATTGACAAACAACAGGTCTTACATTAAATTGAGCAATTTTATTAGTATCTTTGGTTTGGCTGAAAACAGTGGTCAAGTGGCTGAAGGGCTGGTGCTGTTTACACAAGCCAATTTTTTTCTTTGACCAGTAGGTGATTCTCACTTGGCTGAAAGCGGCTCGGTCTACCATACTCAAGGATGAACGTCTTCAAGCTAGTGACAACTGGTGGTCTGTAAACACTGCCCAGGCACACTACCGATTATCACCCAGCCCAAATCTAGCTTGTAGGTATAAGGGGCATCATGAGGACCATTGATTTGCCTATGAGCTTTGTGCACCCTCAATATGTCCCTTCCCATCAGCAACAAGATCTCAGCATCTGAGTCTAGAGGTGGGATTTCAGCTGCTATTGTTTTAACATGAAAGTGGCTTTGTGCAATTGCTGGAGTAGGAATCTCATCTGTTTTTAGGAATCATATTGCACTTCAACACCATTGGAAGGAAAAGACTCAAGGATGGAAGAGGCTTTGTGCAATCACTGGAGTGGGAATCTCACTTCTGTTGTTAGGAATCATTTTTCACTCCAATAGCAAAGGAAAAGACTCTACGAAAAAACAGAATCTACATACACTATTATGTAGCCTGTTGCTCATCTGCTGTTGTTTCTGCTCACATGTTTTAGTGTGTATTGAGATATGGGGCCATGTATGATGAATATTTACCTGACTCTGACTGCGCTAGTGACCTTTTTCTCTGGTCATCAAGCATAGCATATATTATTTTGATTTTACTGCAGCAGCCAGCTAGAGAAACATTCACAAGACATATGTTTGAGCAAGACTTTCCACTGAAGCCTTCCCCACACACCTCGGTGCATTTAGATGTAACATCAGCATCTATCATTTCTTCTTTCTCCCCGCCATGCTGTGTAAGGAGAGGAGGAGACTTGGAAAGCCACAGAGCTGGGCATAAATGGAGGGCAGTGAGAAGTCGTTCGCTGTCACATTCAGAGCACTGATCGGCTGCCTCACATCTCCAAGCTATGTGATTGTTCACTGCACTGTATTTGAAGCAAATATTGTGTGTTTTTTATATACTTTTCCTTTTTTCAAATGAAAGTGGCGTGTGCTGTAGCAAGCAATGCTTGTCTGGGTCATTGGCAGATAAAGCAGACATGGAAGAAGTCGAAACATCTATTTTGTGTACAAAGACTGGCTTGTGAAAAACATTGTGATTCTCAATTAACCTGTCTCTCTTGTTTGAGACTGTAGGGAATGAGGAGCTGGCTGGATAGAGATTAAAGCTGTATTTGTTGCGTGCTTTAGCTTGTCTATATATGAACTCTGAAAAGAAGGAGAATAGTGGAAAGGAACCCTATGTTCCTGCTTATAGTGGGAGCCTTTCATCATCCATTTCTCCTGAAGCCCATATGGGAGCTTCTCAACTATTGGATTGACACCCCTAGCGGTGTCTAGATATGACAGCCTCAGGAGATACCCTTCTTGTTTTACTGCCTCAATGTTAAACAGCAAGTCACTTAACTCTAAGCCTTTGGTGATCTTTGGGGGCTATTTTGGGAAATTTCTCTACCTTTATCAACAAAACACATTCAATGGATTCTGGTGACCCATAGATCTCTTCCAGCCTCTCCCAGATAAGAGTTAGCCCAACAGATGGGCTCCTCACTGATCTGATCATGTGTGTTCTGCAGAGTCTTTTACTAGCTACTAGATTAACAGATCTATCTTTTCTCCAGCATTAAGATTTAAACCCAAAGTCACTGAGAAAAGATAAATAAGGATAAATAATTCTCAGGGTGATCATTGAATCCATTTAGGCCTGATGACACTACTTGGCTGTGTGCCAAGTATTTTGCTAGATCTGGTGAGACTGTATCCCAGGAGCAGCAGGCATCAGTATTCCGGAGCAGGGCATTGCAGCTTGTGGGCTTATATGACATGAATGGCTTTTCAAAGGGTTGGGGCAGCCCTTTTGTTCTAGAAGACCTTCATTTGCACTTGTGTTAGCATCGACTGGATGGTGAGGCAATGACTGGCTCTTTTGTGCTAAAAGTTTATCTTCTTTCTTCACTTGCTGCTGTGTCATAAGAGCGAATATGCGGAGTGCCTCCATCATTTGCAGTTCTGTTTCCAAGTGACTGTGAACTGGTGCTGAAGTGAATATGTTCCTTTACAAACTCTTCAGCAAGCTGCTGCTGGCTTTGCATAGGTGAAATCTGAGTTCTGTGTTCGTTCTCTGCTGCTTCCAAATTTGTGGCTGCATCACAGCTGCTTCAGCTAAGGCAGCCTCTGCCGCTCTTCCTCTTTCCAAGGCATCTAGTGTGGCTTTTAAGCAGGACTTTTCTATCTTTATTTCAATCTCCCTCTTTGAGAATGTAGCTATAGCTTAGGCAGCTTTAGCTTTAGCGCATGCTCTGACTGCAGCTATACTGACGCTTGAAACAGCAGAAGATCTAGTTGAACATGACGCAACAGATCAAACCTTCATTTTCTTCGTTTTCCATGTTCAATCTGACTTCTCAAAGCTGATGTGGATGCAGTGTACCTGTGATGACTTCTGCGTTTATCACTGCAGTTGTATCGGCCTGGAACCATGCATGATTAAGCAGCCTGGTTGGTCTGCAGGAATCCCTTTTGACTGTACTGGCCTTAGTGAATATTGCATCCAGTTATCCAGCAACCTAATCACTCCAGTACAATGACTCTCGGAGCCACAATGTGATTTTCTATTGTATGAGTGTTTTATTGTATGAATGGTGTAAAACTGAAAATAGAAACACATACAAATGAGTAATGCTTACAAAGAATCATAAGTACATGCTTACATAGAATCATAAATAAATTTGCTAGTAATTATAGCATATGCTGTTGATCTGCAGACATCAACCAAAAGACTATCAATTTTTACCACTCAAAGATTTGTTGTGAAGATTCAACTAATTAATAATATACATCATCCAAACATCATTATCCAAAAGTCCACTTAAAATATACATTAGAAATAATGACACATTAGTAATCACAGTTAATGCCTTCTATCCAAGCAATAAGCATAGATTACAACAGTTTCTAATATATTGATTAATGTGTTCACCCTGAATGCTTCTTGTTCCACTGCTTCCTACTGTTTTTCATGTTCAGCCAGCAGGGGGCACTAAACTGCCAAAACATTTAATTGGCCTGGCCAGAACAATACCTTTGTTGGTTGATGTATCTGTACCCATAATTATGCAGTACAACCCCTCACTCTTGCGTGTTTTTCCCAGCATTCCTTGCAGACGGTGGCGAAGAAAAGTGTTATGGCAGGTGTGAGAAAAGAGAAAGAAGGGAGACAGGAAATAAACGGAATTTAAAGAAAAAGGTTAGCGACAAACTAGCAGCAGTTTTAAACCATTTCCTAAGCCACCTTTTTGGATTTTATATATATATATATATATATATATATATATACTTATTACTGCTGTACTGGGATATATCTATACAAGCAACATTTTTCATTAATAGGATTCTGCATTAACTTCTTTGTCATTGTCATCCTCATGTTTGAAGATCTCCTCCTCAGATAATGAAAATGACAAGAAGAAGAAGAAGAAGAAGAAGAAGAAAAAAAAGACAAAGAAAAGGAAGGTGAGGACTGCACAGCCTTTAGCTACAGATACTGGATTAGACTCTCAAGTGAAAGACAAAAACAAAATAAATAAAGAAATACTAAATAAAATACAAACAATGACCTAAAATTACCTTAGTGATGACAGCAGCACATGTTCAAGATTTCACTTGTCATTTGTTTTCAGTATTCTAGCTCATCTTCATCATCAGAGAGTTCCTCATGCTTCTCAGATAGTGATGATGATGACAAGATGAAGAAAAAGAAGAAGAAGAAGAAGAAGAAGAAGAAGTTGAAGAAGAAGGTAAAAAATGTGTTGTTTTTATTTTTGAGCATGGTGTAATTATAATTCCAGGAACTATATACAGATGGCAAAGCAGGTCAGATACTGAATTAAATCATGGCCTCTGACATGTAGTAAGTCCTTCATGTTCAAATATAGATGATAAGAGAACACACATGTCCATATGGTGAGTTCAGTGAGGCATCTCAAATTCTGTTTTCAGGATTCCAGCTCTTCATCATCATCACCATCATCATCTGACATTTTTTCTTCAAACAGTGACAGTGACAAAAAAAAAAAAAAAAAGAGGAAGAAGAAGAGAAAGAAGAAGAACAAGGGGGGAAAGGTGAGCATACTGAAGGAATCCATCCCACTTCTCTTTCTTTTATCTATTTCTCTCCATCATTCCATCATTCTACATATCTGTCCTGGGTGCAGACCCTATTTTCCAAAAGGGCTGTTTAGTGAATTAGCTTGCCTCACAGTAGTCTCAGTCCAAAAGTACCTCAGAGTTGTTTGATATGAAGGAGAAAAAGAAGAAGAGGCAGAAAAAGAAGAAAAACAAAGGAAAGGCCAAGCAAAATCAGGTGATGAGAGAAAGTTGTTTTATTATTTCACTGTGTGAGACTTTTTTTCTTATGTGGTGGAATTTCTAACAATCACTGCACCACCAAACATAATTTTTCTATAACATGTAGAAATATTTTATACAATGTGGAAAAACATTTGCATAATGTGTATAATCTTGGCCCAATGCAATTTTATTTTATACTTTCATAAAAGAAGCAGCAATACTTGATTTCAATCTCTCTCATGATAAATGTTCCCCACCCTGATACTGACTATGAGAATTCCATTTCAGCAGATGTCAGGGAGGAAAAAGAAACTTTACTGTATGGTATTTTGTTACATATGCAATATTTACATCTCATACTTCTTAAGATGTTAGAAAAAAGCCCAAGTAAGGAAGATTAAACAAGCAGTTTATGTATGATGTTAATCTTGACAACAGGCATGTTGTGGAATATTCTGGTTATTAATCTACTCTTTCCTTCGTGTTTGTGTAAGGACTCCAGCTCAGCCTCCGTGGCTTCACGTAACATTGATGCTGCAAATACAAAGAAGAAAGAAGAGGTACAGAAACCAGTTACAGTGTCGAACAAAGACACACATTTGGTGCATTGTCATTTAAACAATGCACCAAAGCGATTTTGGCATTTAACATTTGCCTATGGTTGGGATAAGTCATGCTAACTTGTGCACATTCGTTTGATCCAAAAAGACAAGTACCCATTTATTTCTTACATTTCTACTGTATTTATTTTACCTGAGAGCACTTATGCTTTCTGTACTATGAAGGGGAAAGCCAGAGATGAACAACTAAGCAGAAAGCTTGAGGCAGTAGGCCAGGATGAAGAGCAACACCAGCCCTTGCCAGATGACCCAGGCCGTGAAAGTCTGACGGAGGACACAGAGTGGTCCAGGCCATTGGGTGATAGCAGTTTCACCTGGAGGGGTGGTGCCTATCGCTCCACCAACCCTGGTCTTAGGTCAACACCAATGACCACAGAGGAGTCACACTACTAGACACTGAATGAGTATGATCTGTGATCCAAAATGTTTTGGCATAATGTTGCCTCTCTGTTGAGGTTGGTAGGAAGGACCTCCTTTGCTCAGGACACGTTCCAGCTTTGAAGGCCAAACAACGCTTTTTTTTTCTTGCACTCAAAGGTTTTTTGGTTTGAATCTCAGTTGTGCCATGTGTTTGTGGCCAAAGGGTGCTCACACTGGCAAAGCTGGGAGATAATGTTAGGAGTAAATGTTAGCTGTCATCAGAATTTCTAAGTGAACCATATCAGTCATGGTGGTGGTGTATAATCAGAGAGATACGTACAGTGCAGTCTACAAATGGTAATTCATGAGATTGAGGGGTGGAGCATTTAAAAAAAACACACACACACTTTACCAACATGTATTCACCATTTTGACTTTCATTTGAATCACTGTAGTACTTTTAAGTGACTTGTAGTAATACTGTTAGAAATAAATAAGGTAACAACAGAATTATGTGATCATGTTTTTCTTTTTTAATGCAACTATGGGAATGTCTGACACTGGATGATAGGACATCAGCACCTAGAGTACAATATAAATTAAATACATGTACAGTAAAACTGTGATGACATCTTGGTCAGTGCAATATCATCTGAGGATGGTAAATGTTTCCACTGTTCCTAGCCAGGCTGTGTTGAATATTTCTTCCATACAGCTGTACAGTCTGAATGAATATGACATGTTTTTATATTGTTGACAGATTACACAGTAGCTTTCTTTATCCTTCAAGCTGTGAAATCATATTTTACATTTTACAGCTACTGGAGAATTCAAATGACAAATTATTCTGCAGATTTTGTTATTTATATTGAAGCTGTCCTTCATTGTAATTATTATGAGATCACGCGGTCTTCATGCAACGAAGATGTACTTTTTTATTTATTTGAAATGAGTTGATCGCAGGAGACACGGATGCTTAGTTACAGCACCATCTAGTGGAACAAATTTCATTACAACGCCTCAACAGAGGTCATTACTAATAAGATAACCCACGAAAGTTGGAACGTTTGGCTCCAGGTTAGTGTTGTGAGTAAACAGGTTCTTGGATTAGTTTTGTTTTTCCTGCAAACTAACGTCATGGATGCCATCTCTGAGACGACAAACCGCATACTAACCTCCATTTCCCATCAAAGGGAATTGCGACCTATGCAGGCGACATAGCGATTACAAAACTAAGCACAATATCTAGTTCAGCGCGCTTGTTTTAAAATGTATAGAAGAAAAAACACACTAACTCCTCACCAAGAGCAACTTAAATAACTAAAAACTAACCTTGCCTAGTATTCTCATGATTAGGTACCGGAAGGTGATACTGTTTTGCGCAATTGTCCCACCACCTAAAAATGTAATGAACAATAATGCGGACCAAACAGTTGTCGGCTTTCTTCCCCTTTTACGTGGGAAGAAACTGCTTTAGAGAAAGGAACTGCGCCTGTTGCTTGCTTGCTCATGTACTTATTTATTTCACGTTAAAAATAATAGGTACGAAACGTCGTTCATTTTTCATCGGAAAGACACCTGTACTATGTTTGATTAGTAAGACGTGACATGGAAAAAGGAACTGACGTAATCAGTCTTGTCTGCGTCTCTCCCGGATGGGGCTGTCTTTACCTTCCTCAAGCTCAACGCCTTTTAAAGTAATTGCAGTAAAGTGCAGTCATATTCAGTACTGAGAACGCGTGAATAGCGCTTCATTTCAGTCTGCAAAAGAAGCTGGGCGAGTTTTTTTGACCTCACAAATTATGGATTTGGATTTAGCTGCGGGTAAGAACGTGATGTTCGCACTTCAAAGGTGTGGAATCGATGTCCGTTTAACCTTTAAAGTGTTGAATATGACCTCAAAGAAACTAAATATTTGTATTGCTTCGTTCGCTTTAAGCGTATGAGTAGTTTGTAAGACTAGCACATCAAACAAATACTAATATCGATTGCATTCATCTCTCTCTCTCTCTCTCTCTCTCTCTCTCTCTCTCTCTCTCTCTCTCTCAGCTGTTGGAAAAGATGATGAAGTAAAGAAAACCGAGGGTAAACAGGTGGAAGGAATCTTTGGTTTCGGAAAGAAAGACAAGGATAAAAATAAAGTAAGAAAGATGCCTTAAAATGTAAAACATTAAATCATTAATATAGACTATTCTTTAAAAAAATAAGTGAAAGTTATACACAGTAACTTTCACAATAAGGCTAAAATCACAGACGGTGAGTTTAGATTTCGGTTAGCATTATGAAAGATCCACTGATGCAATATCTAAAACTTGTCTGTGACCTCGAGCTTTAAGGTTGTTTGCAACTCAGTTTAAGGTTGAAAGCATCATGCAGTAGATATGTGTTCTTTCATAAAACAATCTCTACGGGTGCTGGTGTCCTGTTTGCTCATTTATAATGCATAAAGGTATGCATGTCTGTCACCATCCTCGATCTCACAGAATCACAAGGACAAAGACCAATGCAAAGATAAGGAACACAAAGACAAATCACACAAGAAGCCCAAAGAGCACAAGAAGCCCAAAGAGCACAAGAAGCCCAAAGAGCACAAGAAGCCCAAAGAGCACAAGAAGAAAGAAGGTGGCCATGGTTCTTCATCCTCTTCTTCCTGCAGCAGTGATGATGATTAGGTAATGAGCTTTTTGCTGCCATGATGGTCTCAAGACCAGCTCCCAGGTCTGTATATGTTCCACCGCTATTGGGTGGACCTCAGAGAAGAAGTGGGCGCAATATTTGTCTTCACCATATTGTGGTATTAGAAGTGCAGCCTGTAGGCTGGACTACCATAAAAAAGGCCATTCGTGTCTGCAGATAAAGCCAATATGTTGTGCTGTAAAACATTACATAGGTTGGCCCAGGCTGCCATAGGCAAGGAGAATTGCATTTGTGATTGAGGTCATTGTGTGGAAGCACTGGGGCCAGTTGGATGTGAAATCTCTGAAATGAGAGCATATTTTCTAAATAGTGAAATTTTCTGAATAGTTAGAAAGGTTCATATGAAGCCAAGAACGAGTTGTATTTATGAGGCTCCACCCAGATAGTTGAGTCAGGGACATGGGGGCAGATATATGTGTGCAAACCTAGTGAAATAATTCCCAGAAATATAGACTGACAACAAACACATTCCTACTGCTCTCCGTGAACAAAGTATCTTGAAATTTTTGGAAAGTTACCAGTGCCGTTTTTGATATTAACGAGTACAACTAGTACTGACATTACTGGTAATATCAAAACAGGTGCATTGCATTTAGAGCTTTCAGCTTTGAGCCTTTTGCAGTGTGTTCAAAATAAATTATAAATGCTTGAACAGGATTTTTAACTCACTGGAAGCACCCTATGAATTAAGTTATTAGCCGGTATATAAAGTCATATGATTGTGTAGGGTGTTAGGTATAGCAGTATATTTATTATTTAGAAGTAAATGTGGAAGGGTTAGAAGTTTTACACTGTAGATGAAAGGATGTGTGACAGTCTGTTTTGACAGTTCCCAAAAGTGCTTTGTCATGCTGACAGAGTCTGACTCTTCTCACTCTATGCTGAACTGCAAAGACCGGTTTGAGCTGTATGATAAAACACCCACCCTTGTCAGTGTTTTTTTTGTTTGTTTTTTTCAAACCATAAATTCTGGCCTGCCTTAAGCAACGGCTGATTTTATTTCTTTTTATTATTGTTTTATATATAACTTCTAACAGCCCAAAAAATTAATTACTGCATAATCAAAACTCTTCGTTGTTGTAACATTATTTGCATATTAGCTTCATGCTGCTACTGAGCTCAAACTGCTGAGTGAATATAATGGACAACATGCTGATTCATTCAAACTGTATGGTTCACCCATAGCATGTAACTTGGCTGATATTATCTTTCTTTTTTTTAGGGCTGAAACTGGAATGAAGAAAGGGTTTTGTTTTGTTTTCCTGACTGCACAACTATATAAGGCATTTGAATGGGATCGGTTCATACTGTAGAGGGAATAATCATTTGGTCATGTGCAAGACTGTGTATATACTTCTAACAATAACAGAATAATAAATACAACTGAAATGGTCAAATATTGATTTTTTTTTTTTTGTTCTTGTAATAATACCAAGATTTCTTGAGGGGTATTTTATAACTAAACATACACTAAAAATCAGTGTATGTTGGGTTTGTGTAATTTTCAGTATAACCACATAGTGGAGCTCTTTTAGTTTGAAAAATGGCTCATTGTGTAGAAAAAGTGAAACTTTCACCAGTAAGAATTACTTATTAGATAGTGCCTGTAATTACAATTTATCTTGACATGTTTGATGGTGATAAAAGAACAAACATGCAGGTAACATTTCACAAGTGTATACAAATTTGAATAATTTACAATGCAAAGTAACAACTGCTTGTTGTTACAACTCTGTGGGGAAAAAAATAACTACACCTAATCTGGAACTTTATTTTTCAGAAATGTCTATGCACACCTATACACGCTTATGCACTTACACAGTGGTCACTATATTAGGTGTACCTATCTTAGACTTTGGCTTTGTATAGAGGCTAGGTGAATCAGATGTAGATGGGTTATTATGTCTGTTCAAAAGAATGATTCTTTGGTTAACCTCTGCTCTCTTCATCCTGTTCAGTTTCAAATCACAGAACAACTGCAGATCAAAAAATGATTTGGATGGAAGACCTAGTACATTGTTATTGATGGCATGGTAATGGAATGGTTATGTGTTAACTTGATACAAATTGTAAGGTTCAGCAATTTCTTATGCTTTTTACATGCATCAGTGTAACAGCTATTATACTGTTAAATATATCCATCCAATAGTAGTTCTGTGGCCTGAAATTGTCAATAAAGGTTTTGAGGATGGCCAGTGTGTAACCAAAGATTGGATATGGACTCTTAATTGCAGACATACAAGGTGTTTTTAATAAAGTGGTTGATGAGTGAATAGAGATTTAAAACAATCTCTATAAAAGAATGCCAATAAAAGTTTTGCGCTTGAGTTGCTTAAATACCATATATAAAGAGTTGAAAGCAGAAGAGGAATGTCCCACTGAGGCCTCTGTGTTTCTCAAATACAGGTGTAGGTCATGTGACACCATGTAATAGTGCCTCTCCAGGTGGAACCAAATGTTGCTTCAAAAACTTCATAGTCGTCCCCAATAGGTACTCAGTTGAAATGTCAGACTTGCTCTGTACCATGTACTTTGTTCTTGGCTCTTTTTTCATAAGAATTTTTTCTAAGACTTTACTGAAGGGTGTGGTTTAGAAGGCTACATGACACCTACACTAGCCCTTTACGATAACTGACTTAAGCATTTTTAAATGCTTAAGCATAAACTGTCATAAAAGCTGCTATTGTCAAGTGTACTTAACAACTATGTCAAGTAACAGATATTTGTGTGACTTTAGGATGTGTCATGATACATTGTGAGGTGAAATGATGTAATATATGAGGGAGGCATAATGCTTTGATATGATACATTTTGGCAAATGAGGTTTTTGGTAAAGTTTAAGTGATGACTATAAAAAGATGCTCTGTAGAATCTCAAGTACTGCCATAAGAATAATATGAAAAACTGCTGTGTAAGTTATTTTAGTGAAGTTTTTCATGCTGGCCATTTTAACCTGTAATGACAGATTTAAGATTTTTATTAATCCTTATGCAATGCCATGACACTGTAATGATAGCATCATTATATACTTTCTCTAGCCCTTCAGTAAAGTGAATTGACTGAAAAATATACATTTTACATGAAAAGTAAAATACATACCATAAAATTAATGATACATAGCAAAAGTGTTGAATATTCCCAAATAATTTTATTAAAGGGGGACCAATTATATACCTTTTATACAAGCTAACACAGTTCAGTGGGGTCTTAATGAAATAGCTATGACATGCTTTGGTAAAAATACCACAAGGATCAAGCACCACAGCACACAGGATGTGGAGGAACAGAAAGATGAGAGTGATGATGATGATGATGATGATGATGTGACTGCACTGCTCAGGACCCAATGTTGAACATCTTTGCTCCGAGAGCATTTTCTCCATTCGGCTTCCAGCAGCTTCCATTGAGGGAGAGGTAAAATTTGTCAGATATTCAGCTCTGGACAGCCTGAGCAATCTCATAGACTCTGTCCACAGGTATCTACAAAGGCCAAAGACAGACAGAAACACATAGATGAATCCATGCACTGCTGGATTTCCAGGAGAGGGGGAGTAGACTAGCACCACCTGGGCAGTGGTAGTGCAGTGGTTTAGGTACTTGACTAGTAATCAGAAGGTTACCAGTTTAAGCACTACCACTGCCAAGTTGCTTCTGTTGGGCTTCTGAATAAGAGGCCCTTACCCTCAAATGCTCAAGTTGTATTCAGTGCACTACCTGCACAGGCAGCAGCTTCAGTGTCAAACGCTTCTGATAAAGAAATTAAGCTTATTTGCAATGCCCAAGCAAAGTGGCCTAAGTGGCTACCGAGGTCTCCCTGGCCCTTTGACTACATGTCAAGAATATGGCAAGGACTACCCTCTGCTTGGCATGAAGGTGGCATGGGGTGTCAGCTTCGGGGTGGCAGAGAATACTTGCACACCTGTATGGTATCCAATTTACAATACACCACCATCTACTGATGCCTCCAGGACACCTAACCCTGATTTCTTGGTAACAACACAAAATGATCAAGCTCAGCACAGCTCCTGGCCTGGAAACACTCTGAGTTCCTGATGAGGTCAGAGTTCACAGCTCCAATGCTGCTCTTGATGTGGGCCAGAGCTGCAGAAGTCATACAGAGCAAATTAGCTCCAGGAAGAGGAGAGAGTCAAACTACCCAAGCTCCTCTCACAGCTCTGAGAGGGAGAGCAGCCCCAGCAAGATGAGAAGATGAGAGAATGGGAATGAAAATCACTTCACTCAAGCAATAATAATAAAAACTTATGCCTAATTTTTTGTAAAAGTAATAAAGATGAAATCAAATTAAATGATTGTTTACCATAGCCTGTTTTACCGTTTTTGAGGGTCCAGCTCCATTTTGAGGGTTCATTTTTCATGATAAAAATATTACATATTTAAGATATTTCTTTAATAACACAATACGGTCCAAAGTCTTAGTTGATTGCCAAGAACTTCATGTTTATTCCATGATTTATTCAAACTAATATGAAAGTTTATTTAGCTGATTTTATTATTTAGCAAAATATTTATAGTAAACTGAAATATAGCTGAATATCTTGAATGCGTAATATTCAAACTATAATCTGTGTAGACTTCCAACATTGTCAGCTGTTATGATCCCTTAAAGAGTAATACTTGATATTGACTCAATGTGATAGTATGTGGAATTCTGCTGAAAAACTGTAACAATGTCAAAGGAGCTCAGTGAAGCAGTAAGAGCCCAATCTGTTCCACTAATAAACTACCCCAGCACGAAATCAGTTCAGTTCTTCATTGCACATAGCAGTTTTTTGGACCTGACTGAGCATACGATGCAAAATATAATGTCATTCAGAAAATGAGGGCTTAAGGATACAGGGTGAGAATTCTAGTACGAAACTGCTAATGTCCCAGTGCATACCAACAGAAGGCTATGATGTACCATGACAGCCTGAGCTCTGACGGCTACATTTACGTCCCGCTGGCGTTCCTGGTGGAATGTTGGCACTACCACACCAGGAATGTTTACAAGGAAGTGGACAAGGAAGCCTATAAGTGGATAAAGCAGGCCAAGCCATGCATCTGGTGGAAAACCATCAGCTACCACTATGTGCAGTGCACAAGTGACATGCTAGGGTTAGACTTAGAGAACACCTACCTGACTCAGCATGCCTGCAGGTGTCTACAACTGTATGGAATACCAGGAGGAGATGCACCTAAAGAATGTAGACTTCAAAGAGTACATGATAGCCTGAGAGGTTTCGTTTAGAGTAAAGGCAAATTCTCAACAATCAACATGCCCTGTCACTCAGGAATTTTGTGTTCTTGGCCCAATACCTGCAGCCCAAACCCTGCTGCGGGAAAGGTGCTTTGTTATAACATATACATGCTTATATTGAACTGAGAAGGCCCTCAGCCATGTAGCTACTGTATAGAATCAATTTTTTCCTCATTGACATTGGCATCCCATTTACTGACATCCCATTAACATTCACAGCAATAATCAAAACACAACTTTGTGTTCACAATTTTGTTAGAAGTAATCATTTTTCTATTATGTGGTCGCCTCGTCGAAACCCCTTACCCAGAAGCTTTGATTAAAAAGTATTAACCAAAAGCAACACTTAATATTTTACAATGCTTCTTCAAGATATATATCCAGTTCACTTCCTCCCTTGTTGGTTTGGTTGCTGGTTGCTATATATCTCTTGTATATGTTGTCCTGTATTGAGTAGTTACACACTGATGGTAGATTGGCTCCCATTTTGTTTGGTTGTTGGTTTGTCTCTGTTTATTTCAGTATTGTCAGTGTAGTCATTGTATGTTTTTTTGTGAGCTTAGTCAGTTGATTCTAGTGTGGTTTTGTTTGTTGTGTTGGCTTGGGCCACTTCTGAAGCAATTTCACAAGTTTCATGTATATTTCTGTACCTGAACACCAAAACTGGTATATACACTTTGCCATCACTCTGTTTGTCTGGCTTGCATTCCATTATCCATTATTATTGCTGTTACATTCAAACCCTATGTTACGGCCTCCCAGCCTAGAGAGGGTCATAACACCACATTAATGGCTGAGTGGTATCAGCGAAGGGGGGGGGGGGTGTTGGGCACTGCATAATATGCCCGTTTTAACAACACAAAAAATGAAGCTCTACTAAGTTTCTAATTCTGAAGTTTGTAATGCTTAAAAGAAGTAATTTTACCAGAAAAAGTAGCAAACAATATTTATAAGGTAATCATTTATTTTTAGATTTGTACTATAAATTACACCTCACATGAGATGAAGAATTCAACTTTTGTAGACATCAAATGAAACTATTACTATTACAATTATTACTATTACTATAACAAATTATGCTGCATAGAGTCCTTATTATTTATTACTTATTTATTTTAGTTAGGAGGTACATGTCAAAGTAACATTCAGATAAATGTTACATTCACATAAACAGGACTCAAGGTTTCCCAGCAGAACAGTGCCCATAGCACCGAATGCCTCTGCTGGCTTGCCTACTTCCCATAGCACAGCCTGGTGACATCTCTTCCCTAGAAAGGTGATGCACACTCACCCAGCGATCCACATTATGTAAAAGAAAATGTGATTAATCAGACCAAGACACTTTTTTCCATTGCTCCATGGTCTAGTTCTGATGTTCCTGTGCACATTGCAGGCATGTTCAGCAGTAGATAGGGGTCTGCATGGGCACCCTGAATGGTCTGTGGCTAAGCAGCCCCATACACACCCCCAATGCAATGTACTGACACCTTTTTATCATAAACTGCATTAACATCAGTTTTTGCTACAGTAGCTCTTTTGTGAGATGATCTAGCCTTCACTTTGCATGTGCATCAGTGAGCCTTGGGCGTATGACCCTGTTGCTGGCTCACTCATTGTCCTTCCTGGGACCACTTTTGGCAGGTACTAATTGCTGCATACCAGGAACACCCCACGAGACCTGCTATTTTTACACATACTCTGACCCAGTCATATAGGCATCACAATTTGGTTCTTGTCAAAGTCGTTCAGATCCTTACACTTGCCAGTTTTTCCTGCTTCCAAAAAATCACCTTCAAGAACTGATTCACTTGCTATCTAATATATCTCACCCCTTGACAGGTGCCATTGTCATGAGATAATCAATGTTAGTCACTTCACCTATAACTGGTTTTAATGTTGTGGCTGTTTGTTGTATCAACACACTTATTTTGGCAATATTTGCACTTGTAAAACACGTTCAATAGAATCAATGCAAATAAACATCAATATAGTTACTTAGATGAACAAAATTATTATCCTTGATGCTCCCAGGCATTGCATGGTTTTGTTCAATTCCATCAGCAGCACAGTCAACGTAACATAATGAAATATTAATTAAGCAAACCAGGTATTGGAAGATGACTACAAATAAGTAAGTAAATAAATAAATAAATAAATAAAATACTGGATGACTTACTTGATTGATGTTATTTGTATTTATTCTCTATATAATATTAGTGCTTACTGCTCAGCTAAATCACTTTTGAAATCTATTTTCTCAGATGCCTACAACATTCTCAGAGTAGTATGGCAACCCTGTTTTTCCCTGTAATGGATGCTCACAGGACGTATGTCCTGAGAGGACAAGAGAAACCATGGAATTTGAGACCATGGCAATACTGTGGAGAATGAGGATTTACTTTTTAGAAGAATATTTGAGTCAAAACTGTTTATACAACTTTTGGGCAATTCCAAAAATTGTCTCAAGAGAATACCTTGAATATCACTCTGGTGTGCTTACAGTGAACTCAATAATGAATAGTTTGTGTTTCTATCTTTCTTATAACAATTCTGCTATCCATGTCTACTTTGATAGAAACACCATAGTCATTAACTCTGTATAAAAACACATTTATCAATGGTATAGTTTTTAGGGTGTTGCTGTGGAGACTTGGTATGCACCTATACAAATGCTAAAATATTAAATGTTTTATGCAAATGGCATACTATCAATAATAATTAAAATGATAAACTTTCAGAATCACATGTAAATACCTACAAATATACTGTATGCCATGTATTTTACTCCAACAGTATTTTATTCCAACAATGAATAATTTGAGTGAAATTTTGAATTAAGGTCAGTAATTTCCAAAACATCGTCAGACATTGCCAAGTTGTGCTCAGACATAAGTTCTATACCCGTGTATAACCCATGTCTTCATCATGAGGATAGTCCTTAAAACCACAGTACTCCCTGCAAATGTCTATCTTGGATTGATCAGCAGGCTGAAGGAAGTTCTGTGCCCCATAAAGCTTAGCAACCATATACATTATAAAAGGCCAACTATCAGGAGTCTGAGGATTGTGGGTTGTTCTTATGCAGTGATAGTTCCAGGCAATTGTAATTTCATTAAGCTCCTCCTAGACAATACGCATGAAAAGTGAATGAAGGATGCCACTTCAGCTACATCTGTCTTATTTTGTTCGCCAAAGTTGATTCTTTTGCACCTTCCTCTAGGGTCTGATGGTTTATTTGGACACTGTGTGATTCTTCTAAAAGCAATAACATTTCACAACTTGTGAATTCACATCTGAAGTATTCCTCAATGATAATATCCATTGCCTTTGTCCTACCTGCATCTGGACAATAGTAGACAATACTAGAATACCAATAATGACTTGCTATCACAAATGTATGAATGGGATGTATTTTAAAATAATGCCTTAGCATCTCAATATAATGACAGTATCCCAGAAAAATGACATAGCAATTCAACGAAAAATAAATTAGGTACTTTTTTTTCTAAGTGGTAGAAACGGACTTCCATAGTTATTCTCATTCATTTACATTTACAACATTTTGCATACGCTCTTATCCAGAGTGACTTACAAAAGTGCTTTGTCATTTACTCATAGAATGTATTGTTATGACCCCTTCTAGGCTGTGAGGCCATAACAAGGAAAAAGAAGTGCAAACAATTAACGTAATAGAAGTTGTGAAAAGTGAACAGCAACAAAACAAACAGAAGCACAAATGGGTAGGTTTTTTGGTGTATTTTACAAAGGTTATGATTCATAAACAAACAATCATACTGGTGCAAATGTCTTCAGGAGAGACCCAGGCCAAAATAACAAACAAAACCCACACTAATGAAATAAAACTACACAGTAACTAATCCTAACAACACAAGAAACATATAACAGACTTTCCTAACTACCTGGCACATAAACAGAGGCAAAACCCACACCCAACAAAAATGGCAGTCACTCTAGCACCAGTGTCCAACACCAAAGTACCAAACAAACAATATTTACACCTTTTATACAATCTATATATGCATATACACAACAGCTACTGAAGCACAGGGGCAAAGCCAAAGAACGAAGTCCAAAAATGGGGCAAACAAGGTCATACACAAAAGTCATACAAATTTTCAAATTATAAGACAAACAAATCAACAAACTACAACTTACAAACCCTCTCTTCTCTCTTCTCTCTTCTCTCTTCTCTCTTCCCTCTTGTGGGAGGGGCCATTAAATAGTAAGAGCAGTTGTCCCAAAAACCTGGCGAGGAATGGCAGAGTCCCAAATGGGGGGAAATCTCGGCACACACACACACACACACACACACACACACACACACACACACATCTATCTTTCCATAACAGTATCCCAGCCAGTACAGTAGGTTAGAGGAGTTCAAGATTCCATTGAACTAGAATACTGTTGTAATACACGGATGAATTCTGATACCTAGAAGTGCAAAACACATATAAGGTCTATCTCAGACAACAATAAGTGCAATAAGAAACAATACCCTACAATAAGTACTAGAGTTTTAGTTACTCAACATAGGTGCAGAATGAATGATCATTTAATCTTCCACAAATAGATGTCTTCAGTCTGCATTTGAAGACTGCAAGGGACTCTGCTATGTGGACATGTCCAGACATATATTAATTCCCAGAGGGTTTCTGAACATAACTTTTTAACAGTGATGGTAAAAACTATCAATGTAAAAAACCTAAAATATATCTGCTACACAACAGTTGTTCATGTCATTCTTATGACAGTATAGGAGATACTGCAGAGCATTTTTGAAGTCCTCACTTTTGATAAATTCTACCAAGAGACTTGGCAAGCTGTGCCATTGTTATCTCAACCTGACATCAAGTTGCCAAAAGCAGCTTTTATAATAGTTTATGTTTGTTGGAATAAGCATATATAATTGTTCATGTATGCTTGTCAGTTGTCGTGAAGGGCTTATGTAGGTGTCATATAGCCTTCTAACCTGTGCCCTTCAGTAATGTGTTACCTATTTATTTATTTGATAAACATTGGTCCTTTTATTGGCCTCTTCAATAGATATTTGTATGTGCAAGGCCTAACGTCATGACTAACAAAAAATACCAACAGATGCCATTGGATCTTAAAAAATAAGATCTGTATCTGTTCAAAGCAGTAGAAGAACTGGATGGACTAGTATAACCAACATTGCAGACAATTCACCTTGACAATTATGGGTTCGACATAATAGTAAGTACCAAGGAGCTTCAAAGCACTGATGGATGCTGGAAGTGTGTGGCAGCCATTTTGCAAACGTTTAGATGATTGCTACTACATAAAAAAGCAGAGGGGCAGCAATGAGGGCTGGAAATAGTGGCAAAATGTTCTTTTTGTCTTACCCACATTGTGTGTGATGATAGCAGACAGCTAAAAGACAGCTAAATGTACTATATAATTCACTCATCAGCATTGAGCATGTACACTCCTTTTACTGACTGTAGTGTTGCATAATTCATTGTTCTTCCCCTTTCTTATGCCTGTTGCTTGAAATTCAAATATTCATATGTGCAACATGTGTTGCTAATGTGTGTGCTGGAGAATTAGAGATTTTCACCTGAAATGCAGTGTTTCTCTTGAAAGTGCAGAATGTTTACATCACAGTACGAAAAAAAAACTGTAGACATTTCTATACTGTGCATTCTGATATTTCTGTGCTGTGTATTATATCTATACTGTGCAAATCTCAAAGCAAAGAAGGCAAGTAAGCCATACATCCTAGTTTACCCACATTGGGATGGGGAAATATTACATTTCAACTTTAAGTGCAAAGTAAATTTATTCCATGGTCACAGAATAAGGATGATTTCCCTGTGTAAGAACAAGGAAAGACCAAGCATAAAGTATGCTAATTGTGATTTCCTGATGCAGTACTTTGATGAATTAAGTAGCTATACTTCTCCAGGAACTGGTGAGCTGAGAGAGGGAGAGGGAAGACTAATTAGTTCCACTAGTTATGGCTGTAACGTGTTTGAGCGTGTTTACTAAATACAACTGTACTCTCCAGATAAGAAGACTTTCCTGCTTGTAGGCATCTCACATCCTCCGTCAAAGTGTGAGCAGCCCGTCCTCTTACTTGCTGCCAACCTTCTCATGGCAACCTCCGAGCAAAGTGTTGTTTTCTCTTACCACATCCTATCAATCTTCAAAATATTGCACAGTCAATACATCTGAAGGGTTTGGAGAGTGGGGGTAGCAGCGAGGTTTGGTACTCAGGGTGGGGGTGGTCTCTGCAGGGATTAAGACCCTTTGCAGAGATTTGAGGGTCAGAGATGACATATGATGACATATGATGACATATGATAACAAACTAAATTTCTTTGCTTGAATATCTATAACATCCCATATATGACCAACACAGTCAATAGTTCCCCTACACATGACAGACTTCATACTGGTCACTGATCTATCTTGTGGATATTTCCTTTGTACCGCTGATTCATTCCAATCATCTCTGAATATATATTAGCTAGCTATCTAGAGGTAACAAAATGCACTATACAGTAAAATCAGACTGAATATCAACCTTGAGGATTCCAAATAAATAGTATTTTCAACCATAATTTTCTTTATAGGGGGTTTATAAACTATTATCTTTTTTATATAATTTGATAACTCCAATTTCAGGCAGTTCTGTTTTTTATAGACTGTAGTTTTGTAAAGTTAATTGCCAGGAATGCTGTCGCTGTCCTCATGCTGAAAATTGTCCGTATTAAATGGTCCTAATTAAATTCCAGAATTTAATTTTATCACCTGTCTAAATTGTGGTGGCAGGATGGTTGTTGCATGTAAGCTGTGCTGTTTGTCTGCCAGTAAAACTATTAAAGTATTATTAATATTATTTTAGTAAGATCTTCTTTATTTTGCATTGTTTTAGTTTAGTAAGATTAATTTTATTAACTACACACATTTAAAGAAGTGAAACTTACTGTTATAATAACATTTTCTCAATATGCTACGTATTTCGTTGCTTTGCTAAGACATCAAAATCATCAAGGAAATAAGTAGCCTATTAAGAAAATTACTCTTAAAAAGTAAGTAGACATACGTAGCTATAATCCTTTTTCCCGACGTCAGTATAAGCATTCTGTTGACTTTGAACTATGACATGAACTATGACAGGTACTGAACATTTTATAACCTTATGAAAATCTCATTAGCAACCACGGCTAAAGTCGGCCGCAGGGAGGCAGACTTTGTGAAGCGCACGCTCTTTCTCTCTCGCCAGCACCAGAGGAGGGCATCGTTTCTTCTTGCTCTGGGTGGCGTCACTGGTCTCCAGGCAACAGTCGAACAGACTCTTCAATCAATGCTGGGTACAGAACATCGCTCTGCAACGAAGAGCGCGCGTGCAAATGAACATCGGGGCACCAGCGGTCAAGACGAGACGGCGCGCGAAGCAGTGACACTTATACAAATCTTTTGCAGATTTGTCTTTTAATAGTACCAGAAATATAAAGTGTAACACAATGTTAATGCACGGAGGACAATGAGCATACCTGCGGACATCGGACAAAGGACGGTGATTCGTTAAGAGAGGAAAGGACAAGGGCGCACGGCGATCACCAAGTTCTCTCAAGTGATATCATTCGGCTCGATTCGTAAAGAAATGGAGAATTTATATTTTTAATAATTTATTAACTGGTTCCTCCCATATATTACAAATACCAGCACGATACTATATTGAAGACTAAATCGATGTATTCAGCTTCAAAGAACAGTTATTTTTCGCTTAAGAAACTCTGGAGAAATTGACTTTGAACGGGCATACCTAAAATATTATCTATTAGTTCAGAAAATGCTGAAATTTCACAATTCCGACCTACGGATTGCTTGGCTGTTGTTCTTTTGCATGGAAGGTAAGCGAAACATAACTAAGTTATATTTATTGCATTTTTTCCCTCGTTCAAGTTTCGCTGTGGGCTAAACGCAGAGTGGAAGTGTCGTTAGAGACTGAATCGTTAATTCGAGTTTGTTAAAAATGTATATGAGTGAATTGTAAAGGCAGTTTCGGATCTTTAGGAAGAAGTCTCGTTTATAACGTGAGAGTTGTTCATAGCAGACTGGTTAAGAGTTGGTTACGGTCAGTAAGTAAGCCTGTCCAACTGTTTATTGGAATTTGGTCACAAATTTTAATCCGTCTGTCAAATGAAGGTTAGGCCTACATACAGTGCTCTCAAAACCCAACAGAGTTTTACATTCCTTTTGCCTATTATCTTGTTATTATTTCGATACTTTTAGTACGTAGTCCGGTGTGTATATCTTGTTGTTGTGAAATTGTGAATATACTGGATACGGAGCGCTCGGTGTTTGAAATGGAAACGGAGAGCCAGACCCTGAACGTCTGCGTCCTGTAATCCCCAGATTAAGAGCACCCATCCACGTGACAAGATCTGACGTCGTCAGGTGCAAGTAGGGTTTGGAAGTTTGTGTACGACAACAGGGGCACGTGCTTTTTACTTGATCCCGTGCGTGCTTTTGAGTTGACTTGTTCTGTACTATGAAGACGCAGTAATGAGCGGCATTTTATGATGACAGTTAAAAACACTGCGCAATCATATGAACTTTATTGTAGAATTTGACTAAAAGTTTATCTGTTGAGGTCGGTGGTCCATTGAGTTCTCCCTCTGGCTCCCGAGATACGACAATCCTTAATTACAATCTTTTTTTTTTTCTTTCTAATTACGGAGTTACAGTCAATATAGGAAATCTCTGATTTCCTCCGCACACAATCTGTGCGTTCTGCTTGTGACAGCTAAAAGGTGAAGGTGAAGCGCATAGCCGTTTTTGTACATGGCGGATATGCAATTACCACGTGCATGTAGAGTTCGATCAGCATCTGTTAAGGGGAAGACAAACGGATTAAACACATGTTAATTGGCCATACTGGTCAGTGAACAAGGTCTAACAACCATTGCGGTTTGCACCATTTAACGTGTATCGGTGTCTGATTTTTCTAAGATGTCTGCTAATGACCTCCAAGGAAGGTGCTCTACGTTTTTTCGTTTGTTGCGGTATATTGAGGTGCAAAATATGGACAAAGTGATGTATTGCGATTATATTGACAAATACAATGTGCCTTTTGCACAGTGATGAGCCCTGGACATGGTGAAAGAGTAGCATGCATTATTTTAATCAAAATGATTAAAGTTTTGGATAATTTAAATGCTGTCAATCATAAGAACAGCCACCTAACACTCAACTGGAATATCTGAGATTAATGAGGATGCTCACAGAAATTTTAACTTCTGATTTGCATTTCAACCCTAGCCTTCTAGTGGTAAGGCCAATATTGTGGTAGAGATGAATGAGTGATATATTGTGCAGCTTTACATTGAGTGAATCCATATTCGTTTACCACATGACACAGAATAACCAACTTCATACCAGAATCTTGAATCTGAATTTATTTTTAGTGTAGTAGCTGTGTGAGAGCAAAATGTAAGATCTGAAGGTCAGGTTGAAATGTCTCAAAAGGTTGAAACCCTATAAACTAGATTTGGTGGTTAACAAGCTAACTTCAGGCTTATCATTTACAACTTCACTTACAACTATCGCTTACAGCTTCAGCAAAGTTATATTTTGACTGTCTTATACCACTTAACCCAGGTGGGTCTGCTTGTCTGTCACATGGCAAGACTTTTGCCCATTAATTTTGCATTTGCTGCCATTACAGAATGGGTCCGTGAAGGAAACATCCAACCTAAGATAAACTAGAGAGTGCATGGCCCAGGAAGAACCCAGCACATTAATCCCCATATAAACAAAGAGGAAGAAAGAGAAACAGGGAGAGAGAGAGAGAGAGAGAGAGAGAGAGAGAGAGAGAGAGAGAGAGAGAGAGAAATGAGAAATTTGAAGTTATGTTTAGCCTTTGATAAAGACTAATAATAAATGTTTAGGGACCACAGTAGGTGATGGATTGGAGAGGAAGGTGTGTGTGTGAGTGTGTGTGTGTGTGTGGGTGAGAGAGAGAGAGAGTGCATGCGTGTTTATGCATTGCACTGTGTCTGCATGATGGTATGCTTCAATGTAGTAGAAAATGCTGGCATAGTCTCAGGCGGCGGGGGGGGCAGCATAATGCAGTTATGTCTGAAGTAATGTTTACTCATTCCTGGGGCTCTGTAGAATAGCCACAATGATGGATTAGTGAAAGAAAAAAGGAAAGAAAGTGTGTGCAAAAGAGAAAGAGGGATAAACAAAGTGGAAAGTCAGAGATAGATAAAGATAAAGAATGAGCGAGGGACCCACTGCCACTTTAGCCATTCTCTCTATGGTTAGTGTTCATGCTGCTCATTTGGTATTGCAGGAAGAGCAAGGTGTTAGCAACACCAAGGTCATGGGTTTGATTCCCAGGGAGCACAAAACTAGCACTGTCATAGTGCTATTTGCTCTAGAAAAGAGCATCTGCCAAATGCTGTAAATGTAACCTATGTTGTGCTGGTCTAGCTATGATGATACAGCCTTAAGGCTAGAGAACCAATCAGATATGCCAATCAATGCTGCCAATTAGAATTAATCAGAGCTGGAGGCATTGGACATTTCAACAAAAGCACTGAGTACCACTGCTTCAAAAGTGTTCAGGCAATTGAACAGAGTTGTTTTAAGCCCAAGCTAGAATACCAGAATAGATATAAACAGATATAATAAAAACTAATATTATGAACTGAGGAGCTTTTCTTCTGCTTATTATATGCTTATCATCCATCATAGTTGCAGACATTTCATATTTTCAAACTTGCCCAGTAGCTTGTGATCCTGTGGATGCTGTCATCTTAATATCAGAACGTCCTCTGCATTCTATTCACTTCTAGGAGGAAATAAAACATTTTCATGCTCCAGTTGATGAAATATGAGAAAGGAGGTGTTCTCAATTTTCTGCTCGTTGCTTTTGTAGTGTGGCTGAAACTTATACAGAAATTTGCATTGGGAAATAAATCATTGTGAAGATATGCTTCAGCACGAACTGCGAATATGTGAATAAATATGGAAAAAAAACATCCACCAAACAGGCAGAGAAGATTGTGGTGAGTGCTGTGACCATAATCATGGTTGTAACAGTGACAATGGGGAAGGGGGGTCCTTTATTAATACAATGAAAGGTTGAAACAGAAAGCTGGTCTGTCAAAGTTCTACTTAGCGTTGGCATGAAAGCAATGGTGATCATGCAAATAGACCATTTTGCTCCTTCCTCCCTCTAACACTTTTTATTTTTTGCCACTAAAAAGCAGGGCAGCTGGGCTGTACATGGGACAGATGGGAGTTTCCACCTCGATTATCTTCAGCTAAAAATAACCCCTCAAAAATTAAATGACCATTGGGACGATACAGAAAGTATATGAGTGTGAGAGACAGAAAGAGCAGAGAGAGAGAGATAGAGAGTGAGGAAGGAGAAGTGAAAAGGCACTAAAGATGTCTGCCATGCCTCATTTCAGAGGAGATCTATCAATAAATGATGCAGGAATTTCAAGCCACAGGGGGGGTGAGTCACCTTCTGAAGAACCTCTGTAACAGTGACAGAAGCAGCCACAGTGGCTCTATCAGCCAGGCCTCTGAAGAGCTCCTCCCTGTCTGCTATACACAATACACAAACTAGAAAAAAGCTCAATTTCCCTAGTCAAAAGTGCTCCCAAATAAACCATCAGGCCCCCTGAACATGATCTGGACACTCCTGAGGGGTGTTGGCGGTTGGGAGTGGTGGTGGTGGTGTGTGTGACAAAACAAAGCTAGCACTGACAGACCGCCAGCCTGATGATCTACTCCAGAGATACAGAGCTTGGAAGTCTCAGAGGTGCACAGTGTGATGGTCAGTCAAGGACAAGAATTTGTCAACTTTTAATAGAATCAGATGAAAAAATCATTTGAAGATTAGCCAGCTGGTTTGGGTCCAGTTGGGGGGGAGTAAATCTTTAGTACACACTGTAAAGTGCTAATATATTTTCTATTGAAATTGCACTTGTCCTTCAGGAGGAAACATGAGGTGAAGGTTGCCAGTCTCTTAAAGTCCACCTCTATTGCCAATGTGATGCAAACATTCTAAGCTATAACTGGAGAATTCACATCGAATGGTGTTCACCAGACTCTTGCTCTACTTCTGCCATTTTCATCAAGCTAATCATTAAAAAAAGGCTTATTAACAATGAAATAACACAGGAAAAATTGTCTCACATACATAACATTCTAGGATGACAGCTGAAGAAAGGGCTTATTTTTTTAAGACTGTTACAACCCAATCTAGGCTCCAGACCATAACAGGGAAAGGAGAGACAGCAAAAAGGATATAACAGAGAAAAAGGAGATATTTATTTCATAGAGGAGTGTGTTTCAGGAGATGACAGGACCAAAGTAATAAACATAAAGTCCTAGAACAAAAACAGAGCAGATAGCATACCTAACAGAGAAAATAACAGACATAAATGTTACAACAATAACCAGCCCTAACTCCCTGAACCAAAACAGAAGACAAAAAGAAAGCTCAAAATAAACGGTGTCATCTCCCTACTCCCCAAACAACGACCAAACATATAACGACAAAATAATTATAACACACTATGTACACAATTTACAGCGGCAACCAATTTCCATATGGGGTATAAGCGACGGTCATGAATGGGGTTACAAAGCCGAGGTCAGAATACCAAAGGTCTAGCCCAAAAGCATGGGTTATAAAACGAAACACACACTCTCAAGAATTACACAGACATAACAGGACCAAACACAAACTCTCACATACTCACAACCACAAGAACCTATTCACAAAGGCACAAGTCAGTCAATTCAACGAAGTAGTACTAGTGAAAAGTAAGAGGAAGTTCCATTCTCCCTCTCTTCTCACTCAGATGGGATGTATATTGAGGTGTGAGGTGGGACAACCAATCAAGAAAAAGGGCAACACAATCATGGAGGACCGTAAGCACCTGGCTTGACGCATGGATGGAGACGTGGACGACGAGACACCACCTGAAACAGAAAACGTACAAAAAAAAATGACCCACCTGTGGTTGCAACAAAGACATTCTGAAGTCTAATTACACCTATGTTTAAAAGCGTACTGAACAAGCAAACATGCTACCCCCTGTTTAGACCACAAGTTTAAGCATAATGCTGTGCTATTACATTTTGTATTTTGATTGGCCAAAGGCAGGACCAAGAGGGCAGGAGTAAAATTGTAAACAAAACAGCTGGAGAGATCAGTGTTATTGAGTTCCTTGTTATTTCCCTGTATGTTAAATGGCCAACAACCAGCTCTTTTTAAACTCCCCAGGTTTAGGTGCATGAAGGTTCTTTAGCATGCTGCTGTCGAAAGACACATGGTGTAGTTTTATAGCACTGATGCTACAGTGTGGCATCATGTGATCAGGTGATGTGCAGCCGGTGCTGGAGATTGATCTAAGCAAACTGTGTGATTATTGCATTACTTACTTATTACTTATACAGCACTACTGATAAGGTTTCCAATGTGAAATTGAAGAAAAAGAGACTGCACTTTATCATGTCAACATCCTTCCTGTGTAAAGCATTTTAAAATATTGGACTTCAAATTAAAAGTACTAAATAAATATTTAGATTCTCCTTCACTGGCTCTAAATCCTGGATTTTCATACATCAAATGTCTTACTGTCTCTGATTTTACAATTGCCAGTTGCACCATCTTTATCAAAGTGTTTATTCAGAAGAATGATAACTTTCATTCCTTTCATATGGTGATCTGCTGGGTGTAAAATCTTTGCTTGGTACTCTTGTATGAGTTCCATGGCACCCAGCACCATGTCTCTACCATGTTTGTGCCAACAGCAGTGGCCCTGGTGTCAAAAATAAATAAATAAAAATTGCTGATGAAACAGGCTGAAGTTGGCTTCTAGAAATATTCCATATAAACTTACAAAATGGAACCATTAGGTTGAAACCTTTTTAGAAATCTTATATAACCTCTGCTTGATTAGCATAACACTTGCCTATTTAAATATGTATTTACATCAATATTGTCATTTTACCATTATTGCAATATTCTCTCTTGCCATCTTCTGATCTCTTGGCATATGATAAACCTTCAAACTCTATTATAATATACACTGGAAATTGCAGTACACATCATCTGTACAGTACAATTTTCAGTATATTGTGGCTCTTTGAAAGAACTATACAGTGAGTCAAAATGATCACTGGGAATGCAAACACTACTACAGAACTATTACATTGTTTCGCTGATAGATGCCAAAAATACCAAACAATTAACAATATCAAAACACAGCACCAGTGATCCGCAAACAGCATCTGTCAGAGCCACAGCAAGGTGCCAATGCATGGACGCTCATCTGGGGGCTCCATGATGTACTTTCAAGGGGAACGTGTCACTTTGACTTTGGCATGACAAGATTAAGCTTTTCAAAATGGGAAGCTTGTGCTAATTCACTCTAGCAGCATCTGAGGATGACACTGTGAGGACACGTTTGGGGAGGGGGCATTGATCACACAAAATCACACACAAATGTATATAAACAGAATAACAAACAAAAAAACACTGGCTTCTTTACAATTCCTCGAATACTCTGCTGCAGCTCTTAGGGCTTACAAAAGATAAATAGGTGGTAAGGTTAAATAAATAGGTGGTAAGGTTAAAATGGTGTGTGTATATGTATGCTTGTGAGAGCAGTTCTGTCTGTCTGTTGATGGGCATTGTCAGAGAGTAACCCTGTGGTACTGGTACACATCATAAAAACATGCACCTATAATACTCAAGGGAACAGGTATGTGTGTCTGTGTGTCTGTGTGTGTGTGTGTGTGTGGGGGGGGGGTTATATGCATTATATGCTATAGTTCTGGCTGAGTTAATTACATAATGTGTGAGTTTGTGGGGTAAAATTATATTGAACTTTTAAAGAGAGGATTATGCAAAGGAAGAAAAGAAACACATAAAAGCCTACTCTTTAATCATGGTTTTTGGTGCCCAAAGATTTTTTCCTGTTATGAATGCCATATCTACATTTCATATTGATGTATTAATAAAAGTTACAAACAGCTGTGGAAGTTATATAACAATCTCTGTGATTCATGTTCAGCAATCCCGATTTCATTCTCACAATATTTCTCTGTGTGCTTGTTGATCTAAAAGCTCCCTACTTGTGCAATTACAGTGCTCTAAAAATACCACCATGTAATAATTTCAAATTCTTGTAAAGATTTTTTTTTTTACATTTTTAAATTGCTCAAAGTGACTGAGAGCTCTGAAATGATAGCTGTCAGAGCAGTCTGCCACAAAGAAATTAACAAATAGCTCTTCTCTCTGTTTCTCTCTCTCTGTCTCATTTATTTTTGTATTGCTTCTTTGTCCCTTTCACAGTGAATCAATATCCCAGGATAAAAAAAGAAATAGTTCCATCTTATTCAGAAGTGCATTTGTAGGTAAGGATCACAACAGCAATGACAAAGGCTGTATAATATATACGTATAATCAATTGTTATTGATTCTTCTGTTAAACTTGACTGTGTATAAACACCATCTGGACTGAGTGAATTGTCCATGTTTTTTTTTTTTTTTCCAAAGTTTTACTCTTCAGTCTCTGATGCAGAGTTTACATAAGCAGTTAGCACATTGTTTCTTTATATTCAGTCATGTTTTCCATCCCAGTGATGGGATGAACTTTGCAGGAAGCTAGCTCTCCTAGAGTAAGGGTGGAGTTTTGGGTTGTGTGATATGTCAAACATATAATCATGATATAATCACAATATTGTTTCTATATTCATGTTCTATATATGAGATATAATATGATATATAATTTGATAAGCCTGCCAATTTGAAGAGTATCCTGATAATGACTGAAGGTTCATTAGTTAAACGTTAGAATATATTATATATTGCCAACATATATATGTAACTTAATCTGAGCTTCATTGCTTTTCACACCATTTACATATAATCATATATTGTATATCATGGCATATTTTCCAGCAAATTACTCAGATTTGAAGGATATTGCGAGTTCACTTTCACTTTCACTTTCATGCCTTGGCTGGTTTCACTTCATTTTTCATAGCTTTCTTGAGCATTGGTAGCTCAAACAATGCTTTGCGCTAGGAAATAGTCATGTACTTTGACATGCAAACCAAAAACTGCAGACTGACAAGCTTGTTCCGTTTATTTCTGCTATGTGATATGCTCTTAGTTCTATCCATATTGAGCAAAAATGTGAAAAGCTTATCATT